>NC_143588.1:30331636-30641774 GCF_048544385.1 Mastigoproctus giganteus | reverse complement strand
CGTTATTGGTAAACATACTATTATTATCAAACGAGTTTTGGTGAGGGTGTTCAATTGACGGATAAACATCTCCTCGGAATAGATCGAAAATTCAGTTTGCAGTTAGCTACAAATTAAATTATATACGCAAATTTCTAATCCAGGCAAACTGCGAACTTATACTACACTTGGGTAAAACAATCCGTTTGTTTTTCTAACCTAAGCTTAGAGACTAAGGTCTTTCGCAACTACTATTAGTTGCGCATGTCTTAAAATCTTGTTCTGACGTCATATCCGGATTATATTAGGGTGGAAATTTTAATGTAGGAATGTGAGCAATTACGCCGAAGACAATGATTGAAACTTAACTTTTGGATAACGGTGTAGTCGATTTCGAATCAAGTTAGCTGAAATTAAACTATGAAATATAAATTTTATTTAAAATATGTAATTTAAATTTATTTTTTTTTATTTATTACCTGTTTTGTTAAGTATTAAAAGTAAATTTATTTCGACACCTTTTATTTTTAAATTTTTATTTTATAACAGAGCAATTAGAAAGGTGTCGTGTGTAAATGTCAAAATAATTTGTCTAACCAGTAGTAATGCTCCGCTCTTAAATTCAGCTAAAATCGATATTTTTGGTAACAACATGTAATTAATAATGTAATTAACATTATTCGACGCTTAATGAATAATGCACTCCGGTTAATACCAACCAATGCCTCTCCCCCTCCCTTATCACACACCGCCATTTCAGTTTTTAGGATTTTAATAGAGCAATACTTCAAAAACAACCTTCTAAAATACTATCTAAGGGAAAAATTTTAAAAATAGATATTCAATATGTATTTTTAGAAACAACAAATTACAGTTCGTTTCGATCGCGTACAACGGCTGCTTTTGAAGATGTAAACATCGAAAAACACAGGTGGGTACGGGGTAGACGAGGAAAGGTTTTTCTTAATGAGTTTGTAATGCGCTTTTTATTTTTCTTCCAAAATCATTACAGACAACAGACCCTGCTTTCAATTCATTAATATACGCACTGGCCAGCAAATGCAAAAACTTCCGAGAGAATAGGATTACAACATTATAAGGATAATATTTTATTTTTGGTGTTTCAGCTACAAGAATATGCAGAGAAACACACACACACACACACACACACACACACACACACACACACACACACACACACACACACACATATATATAAGTAAGAAAAGTTTAAATCGAGAGTTCTATTTATGAATAGGAAACTCTGAGCAGCTCATAGGTGAATAGAATCACGGATAATAAAAGAAATGTCACGGAATCGTCTCAGAAGGAACCCGTACATTAAAGTTAATTAGACCAGTGAGTGCTTTCAAAGCAAGGACAATGTGAGAATGAAAGGATTACTTTGAAGTGGCTAAAAGTCCAAGATCATTTCAAGAATTGGTTGAATGAAAGAAATACGTGTTTAAATGGAAATTATCTTCGTTCAGAAATCGTTTATGTATAAAATAAATAGCATTGGTCCTAATGAAGATCCCCGAGGAACACCCGAAACAATCTGAAGTTTCACGGAACCATGGAGTACGATAAAGTTAAAATTGTTAACTATTAGCTTTTTATTACTATAATTAAGTGAATTTAAAGTTCTGGCTAGGTCCGAAACACATCAAAATTAATTCTGAAAAGGTGGGAATATTCTTTAAGGAGCAAAATTAATGAATTAAAAAATAATAAAAGACAAGTCTAATGAGAGAATCTTTTAACATTTTTAAAAGTCTTGAACAGAAGCACCAACTCGTCAAATCATTAATAAAACTTCTGGAGGCATTTTTAATTGCTTCTGAACTGACCGCAACGAATTGGATAGTTTGACCAGAACGTTCATACTTTCAAACGTCTTCAGCAACCTGTTTACTCAAAGAGCAGCTCATCAGAGAAAAGAGACATTCGAACACATCATTTTTTATTGCGATACTAAAGCCTTTCTCTTTCAGAAGAGAGAAAACAAAAAGGCATATCATTGCCATCTCGATATATCACATGAGATAAACAACAGCTGCTATTTGCTTTTAAAAAAAAAACAAAAAAAGCTCCGTAATGTCGCCTTCTCAAGCGAAAGTGACATTACCGAGTCTAAAAGGTCTAAACAGAACTTCTAAAAAGAATTCCATTCCTCGAGGTCTTTTCCAAAGTCCTCTTACTACACTTTAGTCATTTTATAAATTTCTTTTCAAAGAGTAAAACAACGCTAGAGATCTTTCAGAATGTTTACTACATCGGTGGAGGAACAAATCAAGCTGAGTGGGGAGTTTTTTTCAAGGGAGACAATAAAAACTAAGGAAAGGCGAGTTATAGAAAGCGCTAGCGATCGAAGGATCTAATCAGTATCAAAAATATGAACGATAAGGAACGACAGCAAGAAATGATCGTAATATCACAAAATGGAAGCGCGGGTAGGGTATAGTGTTCTTGATTTGTGCTCCTCTAAGAAAGTTCTCTAAAGTATGGATTACTAAAAGTTTCCCCATAGTGTCATATACTGATGGATAGCTAAGAGGATGCCTGAATATATGAGCGCCTTTAAACAAGCAAGCAATGGACAGGTAATTTTTATTTGTACGTTTTACGTTTACTACCACATGTGGTAGTTATCCAGTTACTTGTAAGACTAAAAAACGTAAGAATGGTCTGATGTATACTGGCCAATAGCAAAGCACTAAACTAGTAAGTACTCACGGCACTGAGTAGGGTTAATACCCGAGGGAGATAACCCTCCTGAAGCAAGTATCTAAGAACAGAGACAAGAGGTTTAAGAGTATACCCCCAGTAGTATCTTTGTTAATTTCATAAACAGCGAAAATCTACTTTAAGTGAAATTTAACCGTAACATAGAGGCAGGTGTAGAAGCGAGTTATAAAGTATGCAATCTGAAAGGGATATCAGCTCTAAAATGAGGAATGCGTTATCTGTCACCAGAACCCTGAGGCCATCTTTAAATGCTGTACATCATCATCATCAGTCATTTTCAATCCACTGCAGGATGAAGGCCTCTCCAGCAACTTTCAGTTCCTTCTGTTTTGAGCACTGGCCATCCATTTACTACCCACAAACTCATGAATTTCATCTATCCATCTCCGCCTTTGTCTTCCAGGTTTTCTTCTAGCTCCTCTTGGGTACCATTCTGTTATTTTCGGCTTCGGTTATCGGCTGTACATGTAGCCGTAATTTTTGTACAGCCTGCCTAGGTCCATCATTTAAAAAGTTAAAGAAAGAAGTGCGACTAAAATGGGCGTCTTGTGATTTTTGTCGTGGCAGCGCGAGAACTAACACAAAACCAGATCTGACAACTAAAGAATTGACATCTGGAGAAGAGACAGAAAGTCGGAGGTTAAAGAAGTAATAGCCAAATCTCTGCGTTCTGAACATAAAAAATTAAAAACGTCAGAATTGTGAGAAATAATGGAGTGTTAGTTGAAACATCTAACAAGGAGGATTTAGAGCTGCTTAGACAATCATCCACATTTAAAGATGTTGGACTACAGTCGGACAAACCAAAAATGACATTTCCTACACTATTAGTTTATGACGTTTCAAGAGATTTGACTAAGGAAGAAATAGTAGAGGACATCTTTATGAAAAATCTTAAAGATTATGGCTTTACTTTCGAAGAGATTCAGGAAGAGGTGATGTTACGTTTTAGCTCTGGCACAAAGAGAAAAGTGATAAATTGGGTGATAGGTCTCTCACCGAGATTATTCAGACATATTGCAGAAAACGATAGAATTTTCTTGGGATTCTCAGCTCATAAATACAGGAAATTTACAATAGTGACAAGATGCTTCCGTTGCTTTCACGCAGTTTTGAACTTACAAGACTGTATCCTGCGGTCATTGTGCAGCTGGGGGACATATATACGCAGATTGCCCCAATAAAGAACAACCCCCGAGATGTATAAACTGTAAGAGGAGGAACAGGGACAATGCACATTCTGTAAGGGATCCACTCTGTCCAGAATATCAGAAGGCAGCTGAACTTGCAAGACTGAAAATTGCTAATGAATAATACACAAATAAACCATCTAAATTACAATAGATTTACCAACAAATACTTCCTAAAAATAATGCAGGTGAACGCGTAACGTTCACGTTGCGTTGCAGATGAACTAAGAGCTTCATGTTTGCAGGATAGAGTAGACATTTTGGCTATTCAGGTGCCCTACTCGATGTATTATAGAGAGAGAGAGACTTTTCCCTGATGATCACCCAGAGCAAGACACAACCGAACAAAAACTCAGATAAGGTTCGTTAACTTGCAATTTCTAAAATCAATCAGTCAAAATGTCCTGGAATGGACTTAGTTGAAAATGTGGCAATCAAAAGATTTCACCAATATTTTCCACATATATTGTTGAATGTATTTAACAAATGTCTATTAGAGGGGACTTTTCCAAATTTTTGGAAGATTGCGTTAATAAAGATGCTCAGAAAGCCTGGAAAATTGGCAACGGATCCCAAGGCATATCGCCCAATATCCTTTCTAGGAAATCTTGGAAAGCTTTATGAGAGATTATTAGCGCCTAGGATGCAGAAGGTTTTGGCTGCAAGTAATATGAGTTCTAATTCACAATTCGGCTTTAAGAAAGGCTCTGATTTACCAATTTTCTGATGGCATCTTCAGATGCCATCAGAAAATTGGTAAAACTACAGACAAAAAATACATAATGGTTGTTTTTATCGACTTTGAGGGCGGTTTCGATACACTCTGGTGGGAGAGTGCCCTCAGTTCACTTCGAGAGGCAGAATGTGATGATTTACTATATCAGGTTATTAGATCTTATTTTTCAAATAGGCGGATAAAAGTCATCTCGCAACTCTTGGTATTTTCAAAATTTATTTCCAGAGGATGCCCACAAGGCTCGGTCCTTGGACCTCTTCTCTGGAACTCTGTTTTAGACCAATGGTTAACTCAACCTCGATATTTTGATTCAAGATGCCAAGAACTTTGCAGCATTCCAATCCTTTTCTGACAAGGTGTTTAAAAGAAGACGCATCTTGCTTACTAATTCTAGAAGTGGACAAAAATATCACAAAATGTACAGTATCTAAGAAAATTTCGGGGGTCAAAAGGGAAGGGTTAGAGGTTTAATTACAAAGGAGGGCTACAGTGGACGGTTGTGCTAGCAGTGACTTTCTAAAGCCTAAACTTTCTAAAGAATAGAAAATTTATTACGAAAAATAAAACTCTCCAGATTAATGTGGTTTAGAGTATTCCATTTTTGTGACGCATACAGATTTATATTTGGTGTTTTCTGTATTTCATCGGGGAAAAGTTTTATTTCTTTTAAGTTTTTACTAATTTTTTTGTTAAAATAGTTTTTATTTTCTTTATATCTTTATTTTATACATCAGAAGGATTTCAAGGCCGTTTATGTCTTTTTTACGGCTTATTTAGAAGACAATTTTCTTCTGTTAGCTTAAGAAACAATCTTTTAACTTTTAGTAAATTCCATTCATATAATGGGCGCATGCGCAGAATTCTGCCACAAGACCATTTGTATGTTTGCTCTACTTATATTTAACTCGACCTTATAGAATACAATTTTATCCAAAATAAAGGACCCCAAAATGTTATTAGCTTTATTAATGACCAGTGCAACAGCTCGAAAAACCATAAATAAATACGCTCTAAGAAATCAACTGACTAATTATATCCTTCGCATAGTTATTTCACCTAGAATGCGTGACATTAATATTCGAAGTTCTCTCTTTTATCAGAAAATCCTTTGTTATAAAGATTATCTTTTAAATCAAAATCTGTAGCTCAGCGCTTTCATTCGACGCTTGATTAGTGAAAGCCCAGCTGCTCTCCTAGGAATTAGAAGAAGTATGCACACTTCATAAGAATTATTGCATAGCAATGCTAATAACTAAAAGGCAAGTAGGCAACAGGATTAGACGATTTCTCCACGGTTACTGCAAATTAGAACTTTCGGGTATCAATACTGTGGTCAAAATCTACTGAGAAGTGCATCTTATATAAGCTGAATAAATAAATAAGTCTAGGAAATGGGATAAACAAGATAAGTGGGCAGCTGGAACATGCTCTTTATCCGATAATGTAGCATTAAACGTTAATATAGTAAAAGGGAAGTTTAAAGGGATCACGGGGCTGTGAACTTCTCAAAACATGTTCTTCCCACTAGCACGTATAGCACCTTAAATAAACTTGAAACCAACAGCGAAAGAATTTATGAAAACCAAGTATACAAAGACTATCCTCCATCAAGCTTATCTCAAGACCTTCACTAATAAATGATCGGCACGTGCCAACCGAAACAAACACATCCAAGTTGTACCTTATCCTTATACATGAAAAACAACCCTCCCCGATGGTATACCCCCACTTTTTTGACTCCTTCAATAATGATTTCTGTAGTAAATAAAACTGGAATCAAAATATAAAGACAAATCCAATTAAAAGAATGCATATTAATTTAAAAAACAAACTTAACAGAAGAGTTTAAATCAATAACTGTTTCTCATTAGAAAGAGAGAATAGTGTACAATTATTTATCCCTTTTTGGGCGTCTTCTTTCCGAAGGGAAAAATAACAAAGTTTGTATTATTCATTAGTCTGGAGATTCACAATTAAAATCTATGTAAGAAAATAAATTGATTTGGCAGTCAAGTTCTTTTGCAAGTTTTTAAATTAGTGAGCTAGCTTTGGATATATATTGATTTGTTTTGTTTCTCTCCCTGAAGGTTTTTTGAACATCAGTTTAAAAGGTCATGATTGTGAAGTCAGTTGTAATGCACACTTTTTTATACGATTAAAATGTCCCTTGGAACTAAAAAGTGCGCCTAAAATTTAAAAATAATTTTAAATCGATATCAGATAATCTATGCACATTGGAGAAAGCTTAAAGACACTTTTCCAAAATTAATTTACGAAACTTCACCATTCAATGAAGCAAAGATTTCAAAAGTAATATTTTAAAAGATACAAGAAACTGAGCAGAATGATGAATTAAAAAATTTAATTCCATCCATATAATGTGAGGTGATAAATAAAATGGGCCTAAAGATGACTCTTGGGGGGCACCACAGCATTAAACAGAAAACAGCTGTTTTTTTTTTAACTGAAAAAAAAGCAATAAATTTTTGTCCTTAAGTTTTATCGAAATGAATCTCTGCTGGAGAAACGTAAAAATGGATAAATGTTAAGCTACTAATATTCGGTACAATTTGGAGAGCATGGTAAAGTTAAAATTACTCTGAGTAGTAAGAAGTAACAACATAAGTGAATTTCAAAGGAATTGCGAGTGGAGTTTGTTCTTTACCATTTTCGTTCTAGACTTGGATGAAAACCATTTAGGACTACCCGTAGAGCTATCATCAGCTGCAGCTCGATACCTCAATGTCTAAAATGCTTTCTGTCAGCATCCATTTACATGCCCTTAACGATTTTCAAACTGCGGAAGAAACCACCTGCTATTTTTAGTTTCCTCAGCATGTTTGAGCAGCTGTCACTCCTACTTCGGAAAGCTTTTACTGAAAGGAGTTCAAAACAAAAGAAGAAACTGATGATAATTTTATATTTAGTGAGAACTGAACACGAAATAGGACATTAATTGGCACTTAAAAACAACCTTCAGCTGTCAGATGAAGAGGATTTTAGTGAGACTCAGGGTCCGGCCCTTAAAGAGAACGAAGTCAAAATGTCACGGAAAAACTTATAGAATGATGACGTTTAGTATAATCATTTTACGTGGAATAAATACTCTGGGAAATGAGGCTTTTATGCAGCTAACGGAAGCCATGGCACACTGTCACAAAAGACTATTTTGGGAGAAATTAAGAAGCCAATTTTCTGTGCTGACAACTTGGATGAATCTCTCCAATACGAAAATAATTATAAAAGTTCCAGTGAAAATAATACGAGATTGATAGATACACCATCTTTAAAGGAAGAATGATCGTCATTGTCTGTGAAGAACTACTGAAGAAATGATCCAAAAGAAAACATCCATTTTCTCCAGCCACTCGGAAAACTTGCATGGGTCATCTCAGATGATGGTAGAGAGAACATCGATTGAGAGACTGCATAATGGACGATCTTTAGGACAGATTTATGTTTCTGTGCCTCCCTTACAAATGTTTATACTCTGCTATCTGTTTTTCTGTTGATAAATACGATTCATTGTTGCTATATGTATGACTGCAATGTTATATTGCATTGATGGCTATTTTGAACTGACAATTATCAAACAAAAATTCTTGACAAAATGGTTAATATATTTTTAAAAATCCAACACAATTTTCATCAATTTCGCTTGCCAAATTACCAATATTGATTACTGATTGATAATCAATCTGAAACTATCTTTCATTTATTCGTGAACATTAAAAATTTTTTAAATACATCTTAAGGACAGCATCTTAGAAAAAAGAAAAGAGGTGTACAAAAAAATTTGTGCTTAATAACAATTAATATTTGCAATTGTTTAAAAATTTAAATTAAAAATTAATATTAATATAATTTCTATTAAGAAATTATTATATAAACGATTTTTTTTCTATAATTACATATTTTACATATATATATATATGTCCTTGGCTTAGATTCTCGATGGGCATCTCTTCAAGGATACCTAAGAAAAGGTGTGCCTGCAATTCAAGCTTTAACAACTTGGAATTTGCATGAAATTTATGTTTAAACAGTCTAAACAGAATGATTTGCCATCTTCCTTAGTCGAGCCTTTTTAAAATTATATTATTTCAATAACGAATAGTTATAACGAGCCAAAAAAAATAAAATAAATGTTTTTTTTTTTTTTAAATGAAACTCGGAAATTTTAGCTTCTCAAACAAACGACTGACAGACATGTCTGCTGTCCTTTGGTGCATAGCCGCAAGTACTTTATACTGTCATGAAGAGGGTGGGAGCTCGAAATATCACGCTCTGCTGAAAAGCAGCTTCGGCTAACTTTAGTAGTTCCAGGGCTGAACAGCAGTTTTATTGAGCAGAGGTTCTTTTTAGCATTAAATTCTAAACCCTAAACCGTTTTTCTTTTATTTGAATAAGTGCGGGACACCTCGAAAATTTCTTCAAAAAGTTATTACGCGCAATTATGCAGAAAATCTGGAACCTTCCCTGTTACTGTAGCTGGTATTTGGCACACCCCAGCTATTTATTATGATATGCCATAAGCGTAACAAATAGGTAATAAATAAATGCCGCAACTATAATAAATAAGTAGGACAATAAACGATAGCCTACTTCCCCATAACTATAATGTACACCAAATCAGTTATCCAATACAGGTGCAATTTATGTCTTCATTATAACAACTTTTATGGCAGTCAATATTTCAGCGCCCAGAAGACACAGGCTGAACTAAAATCCGCATACCACCTGTGCAGTCAATTATCAATGAGTTCTTCTTTAAAAATACTCATTTTCTATTTCTTTTCTTATGAAAAAGGAAAACCCCTGAATGGTTCCGAGTTCTTAAATAGCTTTTTAAACACTCTAGCAGAAATGTTAAATTAATAAAAAAATCTTTTAATTCTGCGCGTGCTCATTACAGCGTTTCAGTCTCCCCTACAAAATGCACGAACGTCTTAAGGAAAATAAAAAGTTTATTTTCTTATCTTAGTTATACTGTATATACAAAAGAAAGCTGTCTTTCCTATCTTAGTACGAAGCTTACTTCTTTATTTAGAAGGAGCCAAAAATAAATAATTTTGTAAAGTAGAGGCTGCAGAAATCTTTATAATCTGTCGCTTAGAGAAAAGACGCTTTCAAATCACTTTGGAAATATCGCTATGATCACTCGGGTCCCTAATGTGCAGAGTCAATGCGTCCAAATTAATTTAAGAAATTAGTGGTATATATAAATCTCCCTTCTTTTAGATTTAAACAGTTTTAAAAAGTACACTATATCTAGTGCAATTTTTTTTTTTTTTTATCATAATCAAGATGCTCTTTATAACGTACGAATTTTAGTAAATTTTTGTGTTCACTCTTTTGTCTTTGTTTTAGAGAAACCATATCTGCACCTCAACTTTTCTCTAGCAGCGTATGAATTGGCCGGATATTTCAATTATCGTAATCAGAAGACTGAAGCAAATTTTCAGCTGGTTTTTCATTTAATATTTTTAACTACTAAACTGGTTTTAATTGGATGGTCTCCTGTTAATGCTTGAACTAAAGTACGGCTCAAATCCGTGATAAACAATATATAATCTGTGGAGTTTAATTAACAAAAATAAATGTAGAAAATCTTACCGGAGCAAGAGAAGAAACATTATCGCATCCAAAAAGATAGTAGACTTAACAGAGCACTACGGTGGAAAAATCAATAAAGCCAATCAAAACAAAGCGATCTCTTCGCTTTATACAAAAAAAAAAGAAAAAAGAAGAAGAGAATTTCATCAGTGTAATAACAGAAAAACTTTTGATGACAAAATTGTATTTCCAAAACAGACAAAAAACGAAACGGTGTGGATGTTCAAACTCTAAATAATTAATAGTTAATAAACGTCTGGCTACAAAAGCTATATACTGTAACACTAGTGTTACTATAATAATCCAAGCAATGATGATTCTTAAAAGTTACTGATATCCTTTTACTTTTGAGAGGGTGCTGTAGGTTTCTTTGAATAAATAATATGATTTAGGCTTTTATCTGATCATGATTTTTACATGTTTTTATCATTCACTAAGCGTGACTGCTGTTTTGCGTGATCAATTCATGCCACACATAAGAGAACGACATTTAATTAAATTTCAATTTAATTAAAAATGCACAGTTTCAGGAACGCAAAGGAGTAGGGGAAGGTGCCACTGTTTTAAAACAAGTTCGTGCATGTCATTCTTTTGCCAATCTCCTGAGTAATTAAATTTTTCGTTTTATTTAAATCTAAATTAATTTGTTTAATAAAAGTTATGTTTAAAATATTTTAAGAAAAGTAATCTTTCTAAAACTAGATATTTTTAACGAGAGAATTGTATTCCAAGAATATGTGATAAATAAAAGGGTGTCATTTTAAATTGTATATATAAAAGAATTTTAGAGAATTTTAAAATATTATACTTTAGATTAATTAACGAGCGAAGAGAACTCTTCACAGTTTCTAATATTAAGAATTCCGATTATAAGAACATAACGAGCCAAATGCGCAAAAGTATTTAATTGCCCGGGGAAGAATTTATCATCACTGCGCATGCCTCATATTGTAACTTCGTTTACAGATTTTCAAAATCGAATTATTCCGTCGAATAAACCTGGCGTTCGTGTCGACTCTGAGCAATGTCCGCACAATCGCAACGCGGATAGTTTATACCGTTACAACGAGGACCACTCGCTGGAATTAGATTGCGGCCGAGCGATTTAATTTCCTGCGTGACATCTTATCCGATAAGTTTAACAGAAGAGTCACTCGAGTGCGATGTAAGACTGCGAATTCGCCTCCGTAATTATCGAAAGACACACGGCTTTTTGACGAACGAACGACAATTCAGTTTTTCGCGAGAACAGCGGTTTCTTATAGGTGGCGCTGAAAAACGACCGGAAGATCGCACGATTAAAGTTAATCATTCACAAACCGCGCATTTCTTAATTTATCTCATTTTAAAGAAGTTTCTTCGGGATTTTTATAAGAAAAATCACTTTTGAGGAACAAAAGTTTTGCTTCGCTCTCCACTGCGAAAGAAATAACATTTAATTTCTAAAATTTCTGTCGCAGATGAATCGCATTAGAGTCTGCGTATGAAAGGCAAGTTCTAAGGCTGGTTTATCCGATTGCGAAAATTAAAAATTTAAGTAATTATCCCCGCAGATTAGCAAAAAAGCGATTAATCAACTTCGCTGCTGGATAATGTCTCAATTATCCAGGTGGAAAAGACAAAAATACACTGAGCCACGTGATTTTGAATACAATACCTAGCTTTAACGCATCTCAAGTTTACTGATTCGGAAATAATGGATAATAATAACATTACTAAGTGCAGCTTTCCCGGACAGATTAATTGCTGTTTGCTCATATCCGGGTGTGTTTTTGTCATCCCATTACCCCTGCGTACGTTCTCCCTTACTCAACCGTGAAAGGTCACTGTTATGGCGTGTAAATGAAATCACTAGGGGCGACAAGAGTGTCTGATAGTATGAAATTGCTCTGCGATCCCATTGGAGAGACTTTAGTAAAACCATGCGCACTGGAAATGGTCGAACTGGTCTGTGGACTGGAACAGAGAAAAAACTGGAAGTGTTCCCTTGTCAAATGATGTAATACATCTGGTTTTGCTACTTTAGTGAAAAAAGAAGCTCCTCAAGTCGTCGTCACTCGTTGCTTTTTACACACACACGCAGTGGCAACAAAGACTCTTCCAACAACCCTGAAAGAAGTATCGTCAACAGCCATAAAAGTTATCAACTTTATCAAAAGAAGTTCTGTGAATCATCGTATTTTTAAAAGATTTTGTCAACAAATGGGAGCAGAAAATGAAGTGCTTCTCTACCACACACAAGTGCGCTGGCTTTCAAGAGGACAAGTCTTGAAGCGCTTGTTCGAACTAAGGGCAGAAGTTTCGCTTTTTCTAGAAGAAAGAGAAAACCCACTCTTGGAACATTTTGAAAGGAAGGATTTTATCCATGGGTTGGCTTACCTGGCAGATATTTTTCTCCGTATGAATGAGATAAATATTTCCATTCAAGGTTAAGATGTACCACACCATTAAGATGTACAACGATCTTCAAGCAGACCCAGAAAATCTTTGCACAGAGAAGAGGTACAGGACTGAAATGTTTCAGAATGCATTAATCCACCTTTAAATGTTGAGTAAACCCCATAGATGGAAACAAAAGAAAATGCAATAAATGAAGAATGAACTGGTCAGGACTGTGTGCTCCTGTTATGTCGTAACGAGGGGTGTTCCTCAAAGTCGGGTGATGTCGACAAACCTCTTTGCAATCCTACTTGAACCATTCTTCGCAAAGAATCCAAATTTTAGCTCTTTTGTTGACGATATAAAATTCTTTATCATTTCAAAATACCCCAAAGAGATAGGGGACACTAATAATAAAACCCTCGAGCAAATTCAACAGTTAATTGACTTTATACAGAGAGCTGGACTCCAACTAAACAATTCCAAGTCAGCCCACATGACAATCACGAAGAGGAAGGTTAAGAATGACATCCGAGTTAGTGGTGAGATAATCCTCATCTCATACTGACCTTGAGATAACGTGGGATGAAGACTTAAATGTCAAGGAACACTTCCTAAAGGCAAAGAAGCTGCTTCATACTGATTGGACAATACATTAATAGAATACTGTTATATACAGAGGATGCCTTGGATGAGCTTCGCAGTTGCGATTGCATAAGAAGCTAAAGTACGCTAAAACAGCCGTATTCTTAGGTTTATATTTTCTTGTGGTGTGGAACCTTTGCAAGACATAGTGGTACTAAAACAACATGACGTGGACATAAAAATAAAGGCGAAACAGTTTTCCCAAGGCAAAAGAATGAAGTTATGTAAACTTTGGTGACTAAGTAAAATAATAATAACTGCGGTTCCAAAATATTCATTACGATACAGGAGATAAAGTTCCGGGATCTCAAGTTATGAGAAACACAGTAGAGGAATTGCAGCCTCATAACGGGCAAGAATCTTGATTTTTCATCCTCTCGGGGTCTCTGCATGTTTTATAACCACTTCCACTTATTTATTAATGTCTTTCGTGCATGAAGAAGCACTTTGAGTAAATAAACCAAGAAAACCTATTTTTCAGCGAGAGTTAGGTAATTTCGGTAAAAACATGGCTTCGGAAAACTTTCGGATTGCGGAGAAAATTACTTTAAGGAGCGGTCGGATTTTTACAATAAAATCAACGTGTCCCGAGGCCAAAAACTCTGAAGATGTTTAAAGGAAGTTGAAGTGGTTGAAAAACTAAAACTGACTGCTGCTAGCTGGGCGTAGGTTGATAAGAAACCAGCATAAAGGCAGCAGCATGAGTTGCGGTAAGTCGCTGATGGTGTTAAAAACAGATTGATTGTTGTCACGTCACGACGAATTTGTAATTCGTGCTTAAAGATTACGAAAAAAATGTTTCCACTGTCGATGACTCATGGGAATACGCCGTGTGCATGCTGTACAAGGCTAGAGATCCATGAGAGAGTTGTTGCCCACAATTGCCAAAAACGTTCTCGAGTAAAAAGTCGCACTGAGCCATAGCGGGTGAATACGGAGGCTGTAGTACTTGTGAAACACAACCGAGCCAAAAAAATTTGGCTCGGTCCTATCATCAAAATGCTTCACCATTACTATGGTGAAGCATTTTGATGATAGTTTCTCCTGTCTGCATGGAAAAGTCTCCACAGAAGCGTCTGACGTTTGTCTAATACCTTTGGCACAAGAATCCAATGATGTTTCTTTCACCTCCAGAAATTTATGGATTTAATATTTCTTAAATGGATTGCTGCACCGTTGGACTCTTTCATATGCTAAATTCACACAACTGAGATCTGTTTTCATCTCTATTGAGGTACACGAAAGTTCCCACTAAGTTCCATATCGTCTTACTTCTGCTGCGTCTTAATCTCAACTACAAACGAAAAGGAAGATTACCAGGCACAAGGCGCAATTCTATACGAGGCAGAGTGTGGGAATTCTAAAGCTCTTTGACGTGATTGCTCTGAACTTAATTCTCTCTTTCGTGGAATACAATAATTGTCTCAAAAGGACTGATTCGAAGAACGATACAATTTTTTATTTTTAATTATTTTTAATTTTAATTATTAATTTTTAATAAATATCATATTTATAAATGCTCCCACAGCGCACCACTTCAGGAAACTGAAATTTATTCCAAAATCAACGAACTATACAGTACAAAACATGGTTACGTTTCGAGACTAGTTATATTGTTTCTCTTTCATGGTTTGTTTAAAATTTCCTGAAATTAAAATTTGGAAGATAATTCATTCTTCGAATTAAATTACTTAAGGGATGAAATAAAATAAGTATCGGGGACAGACATACAGGATTAAACGAGTCATTAAACAAAAGTGTTAATGGAATTAATCAGCAATTAGCTTACGTGACGTGCCCAAAACTAATTAACCAACACCCGAGCCACTCTTCTGTGTAAAGGGAATTTTGTTGGATCAGGCGGTGTACGTGACTGTAGAGGTCTTCTTATACACGCTAAGACTCAGTTGCGTCCATCTGGGAGGGAGAATAAAAAGAGCTAAAATTAATTAACACGTGAATAGCAAGTTTGGGGACTTTCCTCGTATTTGGTAAACGACGGGCGAACAGCAATGGACACTTAAAGGTCAAGGTTACGGAGTAAAAGCTGAGACTTTTGCTCAGAATGCTTTAACTCTGCATGAATATTAATCGTACGCCGGTTACTAAGAACGCATTGCGGATTTGGAAGATGTACACTGGAAGTACGGAATTCACGAGATACCTGGTTCCAGGGCAACTAGACGCTGTCACCCCCTACGAAAACACTACTAAAAACCCCAAATTTAGTTATTCTAAAACCTACTGGCAACCAAGAAATTAAGACTAGCGAGGAAGTGAAGAATACAGTCGTCAATAAACTGAAGGAGCGCTTTAAAACTACAAGAATTAAATCGACCAGGAAGACCCGAAACGTTGGTGTACTGATCGAACCTGAAACATCAAAAGAAATAGAAGACATCATAAAAAATCCTGCCATCTCGACACTTGGCCTTCCTGCAGAACAACCGACGAAAAAAGGCCCCTCAGTAGTCATATTTGATGTCAGCAAGGACTCCACACCTATGCAAATCACCGAGGAACTATACTACCGTAACCTGCAAGCGTCTCACCCTGACTCGGATCCAGAAGTGCTTATTAAGCCAAAATTTCATAAAAAGTCTAAGTCAGATAATAATGTCAACTGGGTGGTGGAGTTAACCCCTTCCCAGCTTGGAATACAATAAAAAATCAAGAAAGAATAAATATACACTGGGGCAGCCGTCATTTTAAAGAACATGTGGCAGTCCCAAAGTGTTTCAACTGCTGCAGGTTTGGCCACACACCTGCACTCAGGCTGAGTCAACCTGTGGGCACTGGGCCCAGAAGGGACATCAGTATAAGGACTGCCCCAACAAAACCAGCGAGCCGGTCTGCACAAACTGCAAAAGCTCAAAACTTCCTCATAATCACACAATAAGAGACAACAGTTGTCCAGTTCATCTAACCGCAAAGCGAGCACAACAAAGTAGAACCGATCAAGAACCTTTATACCCATGTCAAGCAGGTGTGCGGTTACCCACTTGCATACAAAATAATCCAAGCAGATAATGAAACTCCCTGGGCGGCAATTGTAGTCAGGAACCCAGAACTCACCATCACCACCAAAATATCAAGTCTCTGCACATCCTGGACAGTGTGCCTGCATGTCATAGGTCCCCTTGGAACCTTTTATGTCGTTTCTATATATAACAGACCTGGAGAGGATATTCTACCAACAATAAACTATCTGGAAAAGATAGTGGCCCTTTTTCCCAATGAGAAAATTATCGTGGGGGCGGATGTAAACTGCCGCTCTCCTGCTTCGTTTGCGGGGTCTGATGACCATAGTGGCACCCGTAATGGACAGGGATTGGAAGAGTTATCCCCAATTCACGGCTTACCATATTAAATAGGCCACACAATTTGCCAAAACTGTCCAGGAGGCCTGGACCACCTCGGACCACCGGGCCATAACCTTCCAAATGTCTAGAATCCAACAGCAACCATTGAATTCTAAACTCACACTGAACAGATTTAAATTAGAAAATGCTAACTGGGACAACTTCATAGCAGCTCTGGACATCTCTGTCATGCAACTCCCGGCGGGGGACTGTAACTTGCTGGATCCAGAAGTGCACCACCAGAGAACTGTTACCAGGGTCATTACAAACGCTTGTACCACAACCTTTAAACGAAAAAATCCGCTTCCCAGTTCTGTTCCCTGGTGGTCCCCAGAGCTGCAGCGCCTCCACAGAGAGGTAAATAGTAAAAGGAAAGCTTTTCAAAGAGCAAGGAGATCATGGCCGCAGCCAGAGGTGGAGGTCTTGAGACAACAATATAGAATAGCCAGGAACATCCACTCTCAACACCACAAGGCACAATAACCACTACCTTGGGAGCAGTCAATTAATAATACACTCAATACCATTTTCCAGCCACCAATCTCTGACCTCACACCAAATTAAGAAGCCTAAACCACCAAGACCAATAACTCGAGACAGATTCTAGGCATCCCTCTCCAGTAGCATCAACCGGCGACCACATCGAAGCTCAACTGAACTGAAATTCACTTTCTTCATCCACGTTCCATCGGGCTGATATCTGCAACTGAATCTCGAGGCAAGATCAACCAGTACCTGCTCACGCTGAAGACTCCAAAACCCAGACACTGGAGACAGCAGCAGCGCTTGAGCCACATTGGCGATTAAACCGAGCACTCTTGCCTGGTTTTCTTTTACTCTCCCCCCGGCTGGGGGGAGGAGTTTGGTTCCTGTCTCCTCCCCCTGCCACCACTTTTGTGCACCCAAAACGCTTCTCTCTTATGAAATCTTATCTAAAAAAAAATAATAATAATAAATAATAAAATAAGAAAGATCTTCACCCCATAAGATGACTCCCACAATAATCTAAAATGCCATCAAGCCTATTGAACACAAAAAAACTCCAGTTTATGCTTTCTGACTGATAATTTATAGCTACACGTATAGGAAAACCTTCTGCAAGAATGCTCAGTGCTACTGCGATTGCTTCAGTGCATGCTGGAAACTTCCTCTCCTGCCTAAAGCTGAGGAAAACTTTGTGAACACTCTACGTGGAAACTGCCTCGAGGAACTTCTATATCCCTACCCTACGAGCTCAGATTCTGCTAGGGAAGAAATTAAATGAGACTACTGTATATATTTCGCGAACAGTTAAACAACTGGACATTCTTTACGATTGTTTAAAACAAAAATACACGTAACTATTGGAATGTAAAAAAACATGCCAAAAAACGCACAAAATCCCGCACCCACTGGAGGTAGTGCAACAGAATTTGTAAATTACTTACAGTCGTTGTTACAGCAATATTAATTGGTGCACAAAAAATTTTTTGTACTGCCAGAGTTCAAAAAATCTACTGGGTACCTGACCTGTCCCCTGGGGGCCAAGTGCCGTAACGGTGAGTCCCAACAGGGGCCCAACGGCTAAATGGTCAGAAGAACAACGGTACACAACACTACACATCCGTCCACTTCGCACACACTTTTTAAATCTCTGGCCTTCACAGAGTTCTGTGCTACACAAACAGAGTATACAATGCGCAGATGGGGGAACTCTGGAGCTGTCAGACAACTAACACACTTTGCACTTTATCACCCCTCTCGCTAGTGCACAAACCCGTCGCTTGGCGGGTATATAGGTACACTGTAATCGCGTAGAAGGTAATTCGATGTCAGAGTGGATAAATGTCGTGAGTTAACCGACTTTGAAAGACGGATGATAGTGGGTGCCGGCCGCATGGATCACTCTATGGCGGAGGTGGTACAGAAATCGCACTATCCTCGTTCAACAATATCAAGAGTGTATCGGGAATACACCATCTCCGGAAAACATCTCATCATGGACCTGTGCTGTAGGCGGGCGGAGAAAGGTGGTGGATGAACGTCTCGCATTGTTTTAACCAACCGGAGACTACCAGTGGCACAAATCACTGTCAACTTCCAGGGAGGTGCTAGAAACGTCTCCACCAAGACCATCAGGTGATCATTAGCCGCAATGGGTTATGGGAACCGCCGACCCACCAGAGTCCCATTTCAAACACCACGAAACAGAACTCTACGCCTCAACTGGCGAAAGAACATCGACACTGGACCTTGGGTGATTGGAAACTGGTCTCCTGCTCCGATGAGTTTCGTTTCCAGTTATTTCGAGCGGACGGGAGGGTGCGTATCTGGCGGAAATCGCACGAAGCTATGCATCCATGTCAAGAAGGAATTGTTCAGGCAGGTGGACGGTCAGAAATTATCTGGGGCGTGTTCAGCTGGCACACGTTGGGACCTCTAGTACGTCTAGACGCATCTCTGAACGGTCCAGGTTACGTGTCCATTCGTGCAGACCATCTGCCCCCCCCCCCCTTCAATGTCATCGTGCACCACAGGGCAATGGGCTCTTCCAGCAGGACGATGAGCCTCCCAAAAAAGACCCGTGGTGACTGGGAACATGGTTCGAAGAGCATTCCGCAGATTTTACCATCATGGAATGGTCTCCCAGTTCACTAGACATGAGCCCTGTGGAGCATCTTTGGGATGCTGTGGTAAGGTCCGTTCGAGCTTTGGATCCTCCACCCATGAATGAGATGGAATTATGGACAGCGGTGCAACAAGGATGAATGGAAATACCTGTGGAACGCTTTCGTGAACTAGTGGACTCGAATAAATTCAAATAAATTCAAATAAATTTCGAATAAATTCTGGGTGGCCAACAAACACTGGTTTTGTCAGAACTGCCTCAAGCGAAATGCTCAGACTCTTACAAGAATGACTCAAAATCGAGCAAATATTACTATAAATAAATAATTATTCAAAAAGAAAAATCTGCATTTAATTTGCTATACGTTAAATGCATCAAAAGCGTCAAATATATATATTATATTTGTTTTTTTTCTCCTAAGAATAAACAAATATAAACCGCGAAATATTTGAACACGCATCTTTGTCTTAAGGCACACACATTAGAGAACCAAGGACATTTGAAGATAACGGAAGAGTCAATATATAAATAAGCAGAGGATGTAAACACGCAACTATTTATAGAAAATATTTTAAAAACTCAAACTGTTACTAAAGCATAACGTTGCAATTTTTCTTATGAATAATTTATTTAAAACTACGAAGCTTCTTTTGAATAAACTAAAAATGCTTGAATAATTTCACAAAAGCCATATATTATATTAAATATAATACGTCTTATCTTTCTGTGAACTGGCTGCAAATAGTGGTGTAGATGTGAAAATTTTCTAATTCCTTGTAAAATTGCAAATTATGCTTATGCTCTCTTTCTATCTGCCCGTCATGTAAAATAAGGCAATGATATGTATAATATAATTAATTAGACAATGTATAATTTATAAAGACGATGATTTGTATAAATTATAAATTGATAATTATGTATATAACTTATATTTGTATCGCCCCTGGTTAATAGCTGTAAGCGGATATCTCTTACGAGAAAATAAATAAAATAAATGGACATGCGCACGTGCATGCTTAAATGAACGTGCGTAAGTAAATAAACATGCGCACGCGCATACACAAATTGACATGCGCATATGCGCACACCTAAATGTACATACGCACGCGCATCCGTAAATGATGACGCACGCGCATGCCTAAGATCTGCCAGTTTAGTAATGCACCTTGTGCATTTCGTGCTCCTAATTAAAGGTGAATTAGAACAAAGTGTGTGTTGGTTGTCTGACTGCACCAGGGGTTCCCCCATCTGAGCGTTGCGTAATCATATTCTGCCTGTGTGGCACAGAACTCTGTGAAGGCCACAGTTTTAAGAAGTGTAAGGGGAGTGGACGGATGTGTGTTCTCTAGAGAGAAAATCTTTATTGTACACTAAAGATACAATAATGTGCCCGCCACAGCCAGGAGCTTGACAATGATATAGCGTAATATAAAAATATGTAGAGTATAATAAAATGATAATATAACATTAAATTAAATACGTAGCATTTACCATTCAATAGATATAAGTATAAGGCAGACATACACCAAGGTACGTTCATATGTACAAAGCACATATTTCAGAATATTTCACGGTTCCAAATTGATGTTCGTTTAAAATTTCATATTTTATTCTACAGACATTTTTGTTTTCATTACCTTTTTATCAGTTTTATCCGGTAGAATATATCATTTTATTTATTTACGTTATTATTATTTTAACACAACACTATTTATTTTATTTTTAATAACGGTTAGTGTAGGATTGTGCAGTTTTTTTTTTTTTTTTTTTAATGTGAACACCAAACACGAGAGATATTAGGACGTGTAGTACTTAGTACCTGCTTGGGTTGACATTGGACTTGAACTTCTGTAGACTGTAATTTTCAGGAAATACGTATGAAGGAAGGTTGTTCCAGAAAACGGCAGTTGAATGAATAAACGAGGAAGATGAAAAGTTGGTTCTGTGGGTTTGAAGTTGGACAGTAAATGGGTGTTGGCTGGTGGTGGCACGTGTTCGGACTGTTTTCAAAGAGAGAGCGGGAATTATAGAAGCCAATTCAGAAGAACAGTGCCCATGGAAATATCTGTAGAATAGGCATGCAGCAGAAACAGAACGTCTTTGAGACAGTGAGTGGAGAGACTCTGTTACAGATGAATCATTAATTAACCTAACTGCCCTTTATAACGTTTATAAAGTTTACGTTATAACCCTTTATAAAGTTATAACGTACATGAATATTCCCAACCCCCGAGACCTATTCGAAGATATGTTTTAGAAATGCTTGTAAAATTAATTGCCATATCCATTTTTGTGCACGTGCATACACATGCGCATATCAATTTTCGTATGCGCGTGCGCATGTCAATTTACGTATGCGCACACGCGCATACGTAAATTGACATGCAGGTCAGAATAGTTATGCGCATGCTAATTTTCGTATGCGCACGCGCAAGCCGGAATAGATATGCGCATACTAATTTCTTATGCGCATGCGCAAGCCAGAATAGATATGTGCGTGCGCATGTCAATTCTGACATGCGTATATCAGTATGCACACGTGCAGGCCAGGATATACATGGGCATGTCAATTTACGTATGGCAATTTTCGTATGCGCATGTCAATTCTGGCATGCGGGTTCGCGTATGAGCGTGTGTAAATAATTATTTATTTATTAAATCTGTTTATTGCTCTGCTGAAGAGCCATCCCCTGGACAGCAGGAAGCTAGGGGGATGATATTTACATACAGAGGTATGTGTCATGGAGCACATGTATGGTTAACCCAAAAGGTACACAACTTGCAGTGTTTATGATTTTACATAATTGAAAGAATTATAGGATAATATCCTATAATTCTTTCAATTGCTATAAATTACAAAAGCATAAGTGCACGCGCATTTAAATGCGTGCACGCGCATGCAGTGTGTCTATTCTGGCCTGCGTATGTTCCTTTGCGTTTAGGTTTGTGGTGAGTTTGAGTTTTGCCATGCGTATACGTCGTATATGGCCGTGTGTCTATTAGGCGTGGGCATGCCCATTTACGCATGCGCAGGCCAGAATGGACATTCGTATGTGCGTGCGCATGTCAATTCCGGGCTGCGCGTGCGCATGCCGTGTCCATATACGAAATAACATACACATACGTAAATGTATTCGCAAGTATGTGCGTGTGTGGACTTGCGTGTCCACATGTGTGCATTTTGGCATCCATTCTACTTTTTTTTTTTTTTTTTGTCTGGTTGGTTGACTTTTTCTATCTGGTTTGAAATCGGTCTGTGCGGTCGCATGTTTTTATGCTTCTGCTCAATGAATAGTTTAAAGGGTTTCGTGTCAACATCTTGTCAAGTTCAGGGGCATCCCGGGACTCAGTTTATGGCGTGCTTGTTTTTGAGGCAAGTTGTTCCTACTAAATGATCGAGTAAACAACTTTATTTTCGATTTAAGAACATCAATTGCGTATCTTGTCTTATTCAGCGAAGCCCTTCGTCGCATAACAGCCAGCGAAATGCTATCCGGTACAAGGTCACGCTGATCAGCCTCTTAGAGATCACCACCTCCCCTTAATCAGGGCAACTGCAGGTGGTTTGTTTAAGTTGTCTCTCTGCAGTGGAGGGCGACTACCCACCCGCTGGGGACTTAAAAGAAGGGAAAGTGGTGCAACGCTAAAGTTAACTGAATTCAAACTACGTCCACAGACAGCGAGAAGTGATTTTATTGCGTGGCTGTCGAACACGTTACAAATAAGAAACTTTAGAAACTTTTCAGTAATTATATAATAAAAACAAACTTGCAAAAGCCTTCTGCTACAACCCAAGGGCTATTTAAACATCTGTTCGTTTCTGATTTGTAAAAAAAAAAAAAAAAAAAAAAAAAACGCTCAAAAGAACCCTAGGGGGAGTGCTGTTCTGGAAGATCAATTCCAAAGATTAATGCAAGCTCGAGCTAGATTCGTCTGCAGTCGGTGCAAAAGCAGGGTGCCAAGTTCGGGTAAAAACAAGGCAGACAGAGAGAGCGCAACAAACGACCTAATCTTTCTCACCCCTGCGGATTCGACTGTCAAGGAGTCACAATTAGGCGATAACCCAGAAAGTGGCATTCATTCATTTTTTAAAAAATTATTTATTTATCCACTCAAATATTGTGTACAATCTCAAGCAACACATACAATAATTTATATACAATTTTATGTACATTCTCATTATCCTAGCATATAGGTAGCCTCCGATTTACGTGGGGGCTAGGTTCCTGGGGGAAGAGGCGCAAATGGAACCATTTATATAATGCAGTCAATCGGAAATCACAGGGTTAGGTTCCTGCCCCCAAACATTTTACCTCCCACTTTGCATCGATTGTTTTGTTTCATTAGCATTGTTCATAGTTGCAGTAATAGTCGATGGAGGCATATTCACAGTCCTCCACACATCGGGGTGGCTTTCATCAGATTCCATCGACTATTACTACAACCCATTGACCTTTACCACCCACATCCACGAGTGGTTACTTTGAGGGAGGGAATCTTTCTAATCTGATACGAATGTGCTAATTGCTCACAACAATCTCAGCAATCACAATTGGCTGAGATTGTTCTTAATCACGTGCACCTAGTGGATCTGTATTGAATCTCCACCTAGTGGATCTATATTGAATGTAGGACCAGTGCAAGGGAGCAGCCAACATCTGGCCAGCTGCTGCCTGGAGCCCGTCCACAGGGCACGAGTAGCCGGGCTTGGGTATATTTCATCCTCTTACATGCCAAAGCGCACACAATCCCGCACCCACTGTATGAAGACAACAAAAGTTACACCACGCAACAGCAGGAGCCTGCATTCACAGCCAAAGAACTTAGTATCGCAGCATCAGAACCAAGAGAGAAAATCACCAGGACTAGACTTGCTAGAACCGGAAATTGTAAAAAAGGTAGGTGAGTACAATCCAGAGCTTCTCCTTAATCTTTAATCGTTGTCTCCAGCGTGGATGGTTCCTAACAGACTGGAAAATGGAAAACATCAGGCTAATTTTGAAAAATTCCAGCAAAACCCCATGACTAACTAGAGTCCTATAGACCCATCGCTCTCCTGTCAGTAATAAGCAAGTTGTTTGAGAATCTTCTAAGACCACCAGTGGATGGGCACTGACGATCACTGATCAGATGGAAGGTTTCCAGATAGGAGTTGGCGATTAACAACTTCGATTCTTTTCACACCTCTTGAAATTCACAGCCTCTGGGCTGACATGGAGGCACTGACAACGTCTCTAATAATAGATAATGAAAGGGGCTGAAGGCCAAGACGACCAGCATGGAAAGTCGGACAGATCTTTTTGATCAACATATATCCAGTCTCTCCCCAGTTGCTTCCCATGGAGGAGATCAATCATTAATGAAAAAGACTTTTGCAGAGGCTGAAAAATCAAATTGGGGCCGACTTTATCCTGAGCGATCCCATCCATTGGAGAAAGGTAATTCCGGAAGACGGGGCGAAAAGCCTAGATAAATATCAACAGAAATATCAAATGAACCACGGATAGTGGCCCATCCAGAGCCTGCAAAACCCCCTGGATTTCTCGACCTGGTGATCCACGCAGTGATACAGTCCAGTCAAGACATTACGAATGCGGTGACAAACACACTTAAAACCAAGTATAAAGAAATGAAAGTTAAGAACACCAGACTCCTCCGGAACAAGGGTTTGTTAGTAGAAACTACAAACTCATCTGATGCCACCAAAATCTGTACCTTGCATGCACTCAAGAATGCAGGACCTTCAATAGAAAAGCCCAAAGATTATTCGTTCTCACAACAGGAGGTAAACGAGGGTACAACGTTCTGGTTCCAGCAACAGTATTACTAACTGGGTGATTGGATTCAATCCTCAACTTCTCCACTGTTTACTTCAAAATGATCGAATATATTTAGGCTTTACATCGCATAAGTTCAGAAAATTCACCGTAGTTAACAAATGTTTCAGGTGCCTGGCCTACGGGCACTCTGCACAAAATTGCGCTCATAAAACCGCGTCAATGGGGGTCACACCTTCGCAGAGTGCCCCAACAGAGAAGAATCACCACAATGCATAAACTGTAAACGCAAGAACAAGGACTTCAATCACTCAGTCAGGGATGGGAAATGCCCCGAGTTTTTAAAAGCGATGGAACTAGCAAATAAGCGTATCGTTGATGGATAATACAACTACAAGTAGAAATAATTTTGGGTACTCTCAAAACACAGACACGATTAGAATTTTATAGATAAACGCACAGCGCTCTCGAGTCCCAGCTGACGAGATCAGAAACGTTGCCATAGAACATAATTATGATAACTACACTTATAGGAGAACCTTCTACAAGAACGCTCGGTGCTACTGCGAGTGCTTTAGTGCATGTTGGGAACTTCCTCTCCTGGAAAGTCCCCTGATGTATAAATTTTGTAGAATGGCATAAATCGCTTTATAGGAAACCTTTAAGGTTTCATTTCCTATAGCCTAAAGCTCCACAATACTATGTGAACTCTCTGCATGGAAGTCGTCCTGGGGAACTTCTATAGACACACCTCAATGAACTCAGATCCTACTAGGGAAGAAATTAAATCTTGGTATGTAGATATTTCAGGTGTGGTGTGAAAGATAGGTTCCTATCCAAGATATCTCATCTTAGTTGCTAACCGGATGGTTCTCCCTTGGATTTAAATTTGTGATGGCCTCGCTACGTTCAGAGAGCTTTTAAGCAGGATGGACTTTGTCTTTACTGATGAGATTTCCAGGTGGTTGTGCCAGCCGCAGTCCTGCTGATGGAATATACCCTATAATCTTGAGAGAGGCGGTAAGCGAGTGCATTGAACCACTGAGGCTGGTTATGCGAGCATCACTAGACTCTGGGGAGATTCCCTTGGATTGGAAAAGTGCAAATGTATCTCCCATACATAAGGGTGGCTCTAAAAGTGAAGTGGGAAATTATCGACCTGTCAGTCTGACTTCAGTAGTAGGGAAAATCATGGAGGCATTGATCAAGGGTGGAATTCAGGATCATTTGGATCGAATTGAAATTCTCAAGGATACTCAGCATGGTTTTGTAAAGGGAAAATCATGTTTAACAAATCTGGTTCGCTATTTCGAAAGGGTCACTCACGACCTGGATTTAGGGAGTAATTTCGACATTGTTTATTTAGATTTCAGCAAAGCTTTTGACTCAGTCCCACATGAGCGGTTGCTTTATAAGATGGAACAGGTTGGAATCACTGGGAAAATCCTTAGATGGATAGAAGGATGGCTTCAGGGCAGGAGGCAGAGGGTTTTGATAAATGGCTATTCCTCAGATTGGGTTGATGTAAGAAGTGGGGTTCCCCAAGGATCAGTATTAGGACCACTGTTGTTTTTAATTTTCATAAACGACATTGATGAAGGGATAGAGGGCGTGATGTCTAAATTTGCAGATGATGTTAAAATTGGTAGAGTAGTTAATGATCACTGTCAAGCTGAGCTTCTTCAGAGAGACCTAGATAGACTTCAAGAATGGTCAGAAAAATGGCAGCTGTGCTTTAATCCAACAAAGTGTAAGGTATTACACCTGGGAAACAGTAATCCCAAAATAACTTATTCACTTGGTGGAGTTCAACTAAACCCAGTACTGGAGGAAAGGGACTTGGGTGTTACGATACGGTCAGGCATGAAATTCTCTGAGCATTGTAAACAGGTTGCAAGGAAGGCCCATGGTGTCCTATCGATGATCTATCGAACTTTTGGAAGTAGAAATAGGGACGTGATAATCCCATTTTATAAGGCTTATGTTAGACCACACTTTGGAATACTGTGTTCAAGTATGGAGACCGCACCTAAAGAAAGACATCGAGCTTCTTGAAAGGGTGCAAAGAAGGGTAACTCGCCTGGTGAGATCGGCAAAAGGGCGTCCTTATGAAGAAAGACTTCGAATATGTGGGTTGCAGAGTTTGGAAACTAGACACCTTAGAGGAGATTTGATTGAGGTGTTTAAGGCTCTGAGAGGCATCAGTAAAATGGATGAGGGCAAAATTTTCAAGATTATAAATGATGCTAGAACTAGGGGACATAAATTCAAGTTACGCGGGGAAATGTTTAGATTGGACTGCAGGAAGTTTTATTTTAGCCAGCGAGTTATAAATTACTGGAATAAGTTGCCTTCATGGGTGGTAGAGGCCGAGAGTTTGGGGAAATTCAAAGGTCATCTGGATAGTACTTTCGGGTAAGGGAAGCGCATAGGATGATAGGATTAATTTCCTTTTTATTTAATTTTTAATTTCATTTTATTATTTTTATTTATTTATTAATTATTATTATTTATTTAATTTTTGTTTTTATCATTGTTTTGTTCGGTTTTTTTTTTTTTTGGGCTGGTGCAGCATAAGCCATAGGCTTTCTTGCACCATACGGCCGTTACTAATACTAATACGGTGTCCTGACGGTTATGCTCCGCTGTGGTAGATAATTTTTTATGCATTGGTACAGGTTGCTAGGGAGATTTGCTGTACGGAGTCTGCCGAGGACACTTGGCCACCAGAATGCGTCAAACGCCCCGAAGGAGATTGGTTCCTGTCCCCTTCTGGGGAGATAAAAACGAATTTCTGGGGTCACCTTCTCTATCTTCCCCCTAACCTCTTTCTTTTCCCCCAGCCTTCAGTCTCCCCCCTACTCTGTCTATCTCGCAGTGTACACCCCACAGAACTTATCAATTAATAACGTCCAAATTTAACCCATGCTTACATAAACCTCTCTCTTGGCCTTTTATATTCTAGCGTAAATCCCCCCCCCCCCTTTGTGTATCTTGTTGTTAATAAAATAAAAGTATGCGCGGGAATTAAGGCATCGTCAATACAAAGATGGATGCCCTAGAAACAAATGCAACTAGGAATCTGTGAGGCACTTAAGCATCCAGTGACCTGGCAGGTGCATCACCTGGACATTCATTTCTGCAAGCCAGAATGTATATGTGTCTGCAATTTTGTCCAGGATTGATCGGAGGGATTATATATTGAAAACCTTGTGGGTTAACTCTTGTTGGATAAATATAAAACCACGATGCCCTGATTTGGAAAGAATAGGGAAAACACAAGGGCTGGAGTGGGTCATGCTTCTTATCATATTGACTTGAGGGAGTGCAAGGCTTTTGGGGTGAAACTTTTATCAGCATGGCCTGCACTAGTAAGTAGAAGGAATCTATTCTGTAGAGATGGATTACATTTTGGTGCAAGGGTCTTTGCCAATATCGCTTGCAGTGCAATACCATGAGTATTACGTTGTAAATAAATATTATTATGGAATGGATTTCAATAAAACCCTGTATATATTTCTTATTGAAACTTGTAAGCTCTAAACTTATTTATCGTATTTAGTAGTCACTGGCTTGAACCCCGGTCCACTCAAAGAGCGCGTGCTATACACCCTCACGCTTGACCACTCACCTACGTTTCGCATGCCCGTGCGCATACGTAAATACCATCAATAACCGGCGAGCACTCCTGCTCTCCAAGTCCTCGCTGGAGGTCCTCCCTCTTGACCTTTAAATAATTGGATGCGGCATGTTGTATCATCTGTCAAAATGAATCTTCACTGCCACCATTGGATTCACCATCGTGTTGACAAACACGATAGTGAATCCAATGGTGGCAATAATGACAGCACATTATTTTACTCAGCAGTACCTGTCTTTCATTCAAATAATCATTACATTCAAAGAGAACGTGCTGCCATGTCTCCGATACACCGTAGTAACAAAAAGGATCAGGCTCAAGGCCCCTTTCAAAACGTTTAGCCCTGAGCGATCCGTGGCCATTCATTAAATATGATGTGGTCATGCTAGAGGCACAAACCATTTTGAGACTGTGGGTCAGGATGCGAATTCAACATTTGAAATGTATCTTCGTGTAACCTCACCATGTTCACTTTGAGCCCATCTTTGCTGCCAAACAGCGGTGAGTTCCTTCCAGAGTCTTCGTTTTTCCTCTTTTATTCTGTTCGTAGGGTCTGTTGCAATGTTAAAAATATTTACAGAAATTCCTTTTTTGAGATTGTAGATCATACCCCTGTAGGAGATATAAAGATCCAGAGGCAGGGTTCCTGCTAGAACGTGTAGAGCATTATTCGACACCGTCCTAGGAGCTTTAAGAAGAGTGAGCAACACCGAACGCTGTAATGAAAGAAGTTTAGTTTTTGAGACCATCCAAAACCAAACACCTGCTGCATACGCAGCAATCGGTAGGAAGATTGTCTTTTTGCTAAGGCCCCATTCTTTTCTGGAAATCCTTGCAATTCCAGCCGTGAAGTTTTTAATTTTCTCAGAAATTTTGGATACGTGAGTATGAAAGTTTTGTTTGTCATCGATTGTAAGTCCCAATTACTTGGCGCTCGATACGTAGGGAGTTTGTGAGCCATTTAGGATAACTCTTGGAGGTCATCCATAATTAAATTGCTTTCGAAAAACCGCGAAATTAGTTTCTGTAGGGGAAACAGCTTATTCAGATTGGCCCAGTTGGATAGATCATCCAATATTGTTTGGATCTTTTGTTCCAAGATTGTTCTCAACATTCCAGTAACGCCAACCACAAAGTCGTCTGCATATGCAAATTTTAGGCAATCTCCATTTTCCTTTGTCAGCCATTGGTCTAAGACTGCATTCCAGAGGAGAGCCCCAGGACTGAACCCTGTGGGCACCCCTGGAAACAGTCGTGCTGTAAGTCAGGTGTTTGGCACAAACCTTGATCTGTCTGTCTGTCTTGAAAGTGTGATCTCATAATTTGGTAGATATGATTATCACACATGGCTGACCGTAGCGACCCGAGGGCGCTCTCCCACCAGTGGGAGTCGAATGCGCCCTCGAAGTCCACGAACACCACCAACACATACTTGCTGTGAGAATTCTGGATGTATTTCACAAGAGAGATTATAGCAGCTTCGGTCGAATGACCCTTTTTGAATCCGTGTTGATGGTCTGAGCATAATTGTTGGTCTGATAACATGCTTGCAATTCTGGGAGAAATTAATGCATCAGCATCCTCCCCATTAAATACTGTACACAGATAATCCTCGATTTTTTTCCAGTTGACTTTATCCATACGGTATCTTCTTAAGTCATGGACAGTCGAGTCATTGTGTTGGGAATTCTTTGATATGGTGAACGTGATAGCCGTGTGATCGCTGTTCACCAAGGAGGGTGAACCAGTTTCCAGTTTTGTCTTCCATCCTTATGGAAGTAAGTGTGACGTCAATGTTTGATTCTCCGTTGGTAGTGGAAAAAGTAAATGGTTTATTTTATACATTTTTAATACAAAGGCTAGTAGTATCTTATGTAGGACGGCACCTGAACGTCAATTCATCTCCGCGAATACAAAGGCTGTGAGCCATAATTAAATCATCAAATTGAGCTCCCCGAGGATCAGTGAAGCCACTGTTCCAGAAAGTATTTGGCTTTCAGGTCCGCCGCCACCACCAAGTTATTATTTGCAAATTTATCACAGATCTTGTCCAGTAGATGCAATGCTACGTGCACATCTTCTGAGGAGGGACAGTATAGTGAAGTTAGGTAGAAAGAGATGGAACTAGAGGATACAGGTAGCATTCTCCTGTAATCGCAGTAATAACAAGTTCGTTATTAAACACAACAATTGCAGTTTTGGGTGGAGGATCACAAGTTGCTATGATTCAGGTGGAATTGAGGTAGCCCATGATTTTATGCGATGTTCCACCTACTTGGGATGAATAATATGGTTTGGTTCCTGTAGACAGACAATGTCATAATTATGTTCTATGGCTACGTTTCTGATCTCCATCGGGCTGATATCTGCAACTGAATCTGCTGGCAAGAAGATCAACCGGGACCGGACCCCAAATGCAAGACTCCAAACCCAGACATTGGAGTCAACAGCAGCTTCTCTGCCACATTGGCAAGTGCAAAGTGGGCACCCCTCTCCATGCATGTACATGTGTTCTTGGCTGATTTCTTCTGCTTTGTGACAATAGTTGTCCGATGATTTCAGACCCCTGCAGCGTATGACCTCTTCACATTCCCACTTCCTTGAGGGGGGGGAAGTCAGCAGCGGCATCAGCTGCTTGTTGGGGGTTAGTGCCGTGAAGGGTTGTAAATCATAAATAAATCGGACTCAGAAGAATGGTGCGTGCATTACAAGCAGCCATAAAACTACAATTTGTACACGATTTTGAAAACTAATGGAGCTGATTTTCTTGTGGATTTGTACACCTCATGGCACAAATTCCACCGATTGTTTCGGCACACGCAGTATAAAAATCTTACGAACTTTCTTAAGTAAACTAATTTCTTAAACTAATTTACCAACTATTATTAAAGTTAGTGTACAAGTATCGTAACTGATTATAACAAGAATGCGAGAAATTGCTTTGCGTTAAATTTCTTATGTCAGAGGATCTTTTATAAGCAGAGAAATCAATCTGGACCGCTGCTTTTCTACAACTGCATCGCATTAAAAAAAAGCTGAAAATGCCGATGGAGTGAAAAACAAAATCCAGAGTTTTTCTTTCCTCCTTCTCGATAGGTTCCAATGGGACAACTACGCGCGTATGTTTTAAGTGCGGTTAACTACATTATTCATTGTGCTGTTTATCTTATCATGAACACACCTGAACATCAAATAAATGAATACTGCTTAAATTAAAAATAGATTGTCATTTATTTCCCCAGAATCGATGCCACTCTTTAAACACGTATGTTTGACAGTGAAGTATCCTTTACAGGGGAATTGCATATTACCTAGACATACTTTAACTACTAAATTAGTGTGGTTTTACTCGAAATCTTTTTCTATGAACATTTCTCACTTATATAGTAACAGATATTTATTGCAGGAAGTCATTCTTAATTCTTCTTATAATGGCTCGCTTTAGTGCGCATTTTATACAAAATTAAGGCTTCCATATGAATTTAGTTTGCACCACTTTTAATGTTCTCCAATTAAACTGTATCATGATGCCTCTAACAAACAGTTTCACTAATTGGCTGGTGATTCTCGCAAAGTCAGTTTCGTGGAAACCAACAGCATCCTGTAAACATTAGAGATAATGCAGAGATGCTTAAGTTGTCACCTTTTCTACCTGGATTTGCCTGCGAGAAGCCCGAAAGTGATGGGAATGAAAACGTGGTATAATTAGGGAATGGAAAGTCTACGTATGACACGTTCATAAGAATGAGGTTACAAGTACTAAAGGCGTTTAGTGCTTAATCTATCTCTACAGCCTAATGCAAGATCGGATTAGATATCGCCAGGCCTACAACAACGTTGTGCAATTCTATCAAATTGTAGTACATCACATCACTGCAATGCACTTAGAATTAATGTTGTACGTGAAAATAGATATTACTGGCTGTACATTGCAAGAATTTGTGTACAAAAAAGAAATGCCTGCCCTCCCACACAATGGTGCGTTTTTAGAAGTTACCTGATCGCGCAGAGTCCAATGAAGTTTCTGAATTTGTCGCTTGCCCCAACTACCAAGTGCGGTGATCTTCCGAGCTAATCCTAACTCCAACGAACCTCGCCTCTTCCGCATCCAACAACCCTCGAAGGAGCCGTAACCTTTCACTCCACTCTGGAACTCGTAGCTTGCATCGGTTATTTTGAACAGGCTCTCAAAGTGAGGCCCTTCTTCTGTTGGTTTTATTTAAGAGATTTCCGAATTCCTTAGGAAACAGTTAAATTAAATAAGCATTTTTTCCCAAGAACTTGGAAAGACGCGCTTGAAAATGAGCACCACTCCTCCTCTATAGTTGCAAGTGCAATAATGCAGCTCTGTGGAAATTGTAGAAAGAGGCTGCCAGCAATTGTAGAACAAATAATGGCTGACGTATTTGTTTTATAATAATTTTTGATTTCATTGTTACTGCAACACAATTGATAGAAGAATTAATTAAACGCCAGGAAAATTAACTGACAGATACACGCAGTTAGAATGATCTTGATAAATACTTGGCCTTCATGAAGAGTTGTCCTGATATTGCGCTACTTTCAAAGAAGTGTAATCGTCGAATGGCTAATCTACCATTCATTTAAAAGATGAGCTACCATAATATGACAGCCTGTTTAATTTTGAGGTGAGTACGCTCAAATAAGAGTTCTGTTAGACAGTAGAATATATCATAACGTTTCTAGAGATGAAAGAAAATTAGAAGTCTGCACAGAGATCATTGTACTTAACATAAGAATTGTTAAGGGATTGTATGCCCTCTTAGTCAAATATTTTGTTGGTTGAAGGAAAATATAAAGAGAATAGTAAGGGTGAATTGGAGAGTCAAAGAGTATTTTCCTACCAATTGTTATTTATGCACGCGGGGATTGGAGAACATCGATCAACAAGAGTCATGTTGGATGGACTCCTTAGAGATTTGCCTTCTGGCGGTCTTATGTTATTTCGGGAAAATAACCTGTTGATTTGGTTGCGACTAAGAGTATGCCACTAAAACCAATATTCCTTTGGAGATTATGGGGATGAGATCTTGCCCGCGTTTGGCTCGATCGACCAGACTCGTACAGACCTATTGCTCTCCTTTCTGTGCTGAGTAAGGTCTTTGAGCAGCTCCTTAGACAGAGACTGGAGAACCACTACAATACTGCACAGCTACCAGCACGAAATCAATTTGGATTCAAGCCGGGCATGTCTACGGTCGATGCGCTGGAGACCATTACCAATGCTGCCAGAAACTGCACCCAGAAGTACCTCCTCGTCATCTCGATCGATTTTGCTGGGGCGTTCGACACCTTATGGTGGCCTAGCGTCCTCGGACGGTTGAGACGCGCTGAGCTCCCAGGAAATCTCTACAACTGCATTGACAGTTATCTCAGTGACAGGAGCATTGTGGTTCAGGCTCCCTTCTCCAGTGTGGAACGTCATGTCCACCGAGGTTGCCCTCACGGCTCTGTCCTGGGCCCCCTTTTCTGGAACTCTGTACTCGACGAGCTTCTCAGTACTGACTTAGGCGATGTCCAGACCTTGGCATACGCTGATCTCTCCCTGATCCTGGCAGGGGACTCCAGGGCTCAACTTGAAATATCTCCCAACAGAGCTCTTATTACCTTGCAAGAGTGGGTCCGGAAAAACAATCTGAACATCTCATCCACTAAAACCCAATCCATTCTCCTGAAGGGCTATCTTTATCCACGGAGGCCGCCTCAAATCAAGATACATGGCACAACCATCAAGCTTGTTACCCAGCTGAAACTCCTTGGCATTATCATCGACAGCAAACTAACATTTCTCCCACACCTCAACTATCTACAGAGAAAAATAAGAAATTACGCTGCACTGGTTGCCAGGGTGACCCGCCGATTGGGGGCTCAAAAAACGCACTCTAGCATTACTCTATAAAGCCATATTCATACCGGCTATCACCTACACTTCTGGCATATGGTTCACCAAAGCCTCTACTGTGGTAGGACGAAGAAAGCTGAACATCATTCAACGGCCAATTCTCCTTACGATAACCAGAGCATGTTGCACCTCCAGCACGCACGCTCTACAGGTCCTCGCCGGTGTACTTCCCCTAGACCTTGAGGTGGCCTATGTGGGAATGCTGTATCAGCTCAGTAGAGGAAAGTCTACTACCTTTGTTGATTTTACCACGGATCCTGCTAACACCTATTCCAGTGCAAAAAGCAGACTCCTAACCTACTTACAACAGACCTGGCAAGCTAGATGTCTGAATCCACCAAAGGGGCCATCACCTGCAAATTTATACCGGACATATGCAAAGTATATCCCAAATAGCCATCCTGGTTCTTCTCAGGCCTTCTAACCACCTACCTCCTAACAGGGCATGGTGCCTTTCGCAGTAAACTGAACCTTCTTGGACTTTCCGACAGCTCGGTTTGCACCTGTGGTGCCCAGGAGACCTGGGACCACTTGATGTATCACTCCCTACTATATGATGGCCTCAGATCTTATCTCATCACACAAATTCATTTCATCCCGAGAGACCAGGAGCAACATCTCCTGGAAGACCACCATACCTATACAGCCTTTTCTAACTTTGTTCAGGGCCTCTTCATGAGATGGAAAACCCTACCACAACCTCAGAATCAGATCCAACCAGACAATGAAACGCCCTAATCAGCCATGTGTCAAGACCACTACTTTCTTCAGCGTACTGCAATCCTCGTGGAGATTTTCAACCTGCACAATAATCGTGCCTTTACAATGCAGCCTCAATATAACCTCGATCTACCATGACTGCCGCTCCGGCTGCGCCCCCACCAAGTTGACTCACCTCTGAAATGACTCCACTATGTGGACAGGACTTCTTTGTCCCAGGATTGACACTACCCGAAGTTGACCCTCTCGGATTGACTCTATCAAATATATCTTCATGCAGCTCACTACTGAAATGACTTCACCACCTGGACGGGACCTGTCTGTCCCAGGATTGCACTACTCGAATTTGACCTTCTCGGACTGGATTCTGCCAACTATGATTTCATGCAGCATTGCTGCCAATGCCACGTGGCGGTCCTGAACCCGTGCTCCCTTGCACGGCCCTATTTCTCCCCTGTCCTCTTGGCTGGGGGGAGGTGACGGTCCCCTTGTCTCCTCCCCGTTGCCCCTTCTTTCCTTCTGGTGTGGCATGGGCCTGCCTCACTGATTTTGGGGTCATCTACTCTATCGACCCTATACTTCTGTCTCTCACCCTCCCAGCCTTCAGTCTCCCCTCTCCCTCTAGCTTTCCAACTAGCGTTCGTCCCATGTCAAAATTATCCTAGCCCTACACCCAAAATTCTTAATTCTACATTGTATAACTTAAAACTCCTTTGGCCTGACTCAACCTCTAGCGCATCTCTTTTTTTCTTTTAAGGTCCTAGCCACTGAAATCCCAAGAAATTAGGTGGCAGGACCTGCCAGAGTACTTATTTAAAAATACTGGTGTACCTGGTCTGCCTCCACGGGGCTAAGTGTGGGAAACGTTGGGCCTCAGTAGGGGTCCAGCGGCTAAATGGACACTACATCCAACAATATCCATACACTTTTAAATCTCTGGCCTTTACAGTGTTCTGTAACACACGACAATGTAGACTACACGGAGTGGGGGAAACTCCTGGTGCCGTTAGACCCTAAACACACTTTACGCTTGCCCTATTCATTGTGCAGTTTGTCCTTATCAAAACAATATTTTTAACAGCTTAAGTTAAAATAGTTTGTAATTCATTTCCCCAGAGGATCGATGCTACGCTTTGAACTTGTCCGACAGTGAAGTATCCTTTATAGGGGAATGGTAATAGTCCCCGGGGGACTCATCACGTTTGAAAAGGAAAAGGAACTGAAGCAGAGCCTCTGGTTTTACACAAAATCTCTTGTACGGACATATCTTGTCAATATACTAATAGTTATTTATTTATTACTATGCAATAAAGCGTATTATTAAATACAGAAACTCGATGGTCTGTTAAAAGTTCATAAAGGAAATGCCTGTTTAGCAGCAGATGAATTGACTTCAACTGAGAATAATTTAACTCAGAAAATACTTTTTATATAAACGTGCAAGCTGAAAAAATGCAGGCTCAGTACATCCCAATGCACTTCGCCGTATACTCCTCATCCTTCGGTTTCAGTCATTGAGGATAATATTCCTATGGCGTTGTCCTAGTCAAGAACTTCATAATGCACCCCAGTGCAGCTGCCTTCGTAGAAAAGACGATCAACGTACAAAGGAGAATGTCATTGAAGAGAAGAAGGCAGCTCTGGATTTTGGTGCTTAATGCAAGATCGCATTAGATATCACAAGGCTTAATGCGCGTTTCTATCAAATTTTAGTACATTACATCATTGCATTTAAAAGTTATGTTCTCGTTGAAAATTGAAGGCTGTACATTACACGAAATGCTCTACAATGAGGAGAATCTGTGTACAAAAAAAAAATGCCTTCCCTCCCACCCAGCGGTGCGTTTTTAGAAAAAAAAAATGCGCAATTTAAATGCAGAGCCCAATACAGTTTCTGAATTTGTCACTTACTTCCAGTACCGCGTCCGGTGATCTCCCGAGCTAATCTTAACTCCAACGAACCTCGCCACTTCCGCATCCAACAACTCTCGAAGGAGTCATAACCTTTCGGAACTGCCAACCGATTTCCGCCTCGGCCTCACCTCACAAGTACATTGTGTGTACCAAACGCATTCGGTACTGTACTGAACTCGACTGATAGCATTAGCATCCGGGTCTTGCTTGGTCGAACGCCGTTCGTCCAATAAGGGTTAAACCCGACAAGTCGGTCGGGAAATACAACCGGCACTACTCGTAAATGACCTGACACGAGGTGATTCTGCCTACCAACGATGCCTGGTACGAGCTTTTGGCGCTCGAAACTCAAGTGCAAATCAGCAAGTATTGGTTCTCTGTGCTACTCACCCCATTCTGGAACTCGTAGCTTGCATTGGTTATCTTAGCGCTGAACAGGCTCTCAAACTGAGGCCTTTCTTCTACTGGTTTTATTGAAGAGATTTCCATATTCCTCAGAGTTCAATTAAATAAGCAATTTTTCCAAGGTCTTGGAAAGACGCGCTTGAAAATGAGCACCATTAGAAAAATGGTTCAAATGCATCCTCTTTTAGAGATGGAGTGCAATAATGCAACTCTGTGGAATTGTTGAAAAAGAGATGTCAACAAGTGTTCAACAAATAACGGCTGGCGCATTTGGGTTAAAATCATTTTTACTCATCTCATTGTTACGTTTTTCTCTTTGTTTGCCAAAATTGAGAATTGCCATTCATAATGACACTTGTATCGACATAGTACGTTGGCCTTAATGTTCGCGAATCCCCCCCACTTTAAACACACTGATGGTGAAGTACAAAGAATAAACCAATGGGCCTTGGTGATGAATTTCGAAATTCTTTCCACACAGCCTTATTTTTAGAGTTTGGAAAGTTACGCCCAATTTTTAGTTTTAAATACTTTCAAAATGTAAACACACCTTCCACCTCCATGAAAAACATGTTTATGATCTCTTTCTAGTTTTTTATTTATACTTCTTTTCCTTTTCTAGCCAACAAGCAGAAGTTTTCATTTAACGTTGGTGGCAACCCACGACTACAGCGTGAAGAGATATTTAGTGATTTGCGTATCCTGTTGTCCTCATTTTAAATAAAACTCTTTTACAGAGAGGTTGCAATGTGCAGACTGGAACACAATAAGAGCCCAGCACAGCCGAATAATATCTGTAAGACGTAGTATCCTCGGGCTAACAAACTCCTGTTAAGATCGCGACTTAAGAAATAGTAGGGGAGGTCAGGGAAGGGATGAAGAGCGCAGAGAGTTCGAAGTGCTAAAAGCACTAACAGCATTATTGTAAACAAGATAAATTTCACAATATTTAGATAGGGATGGCAATAATAACAATCGGTTGGTCGGTCTCGGGATGAAAAACCCGAGATTTTCATCCCGAAAAACGATTATGCCGACCACACAATAAAATTTTTCATTTGCACGCACAACATGTAGATCTTGTGGCCTTATTTACATTGCCAAAATGCTAGAAATTCTGTTAAAAACTTCGAGAACGGCTGCAAAGTATTCTCGTTGGAAACATTTCCAACTCTGCTGAGTGTATATTTCAGTTTTTCTTTTGTTAATTATAAGAGGCCCTAATTCGATTACAATCCCTTGTTCCACAGCCTCTTAATTACTCGTTCCAGTACGAGAACTAAATTATTTAATTACCTTGATTTCCTTAATCTTTAAATTAGTATCTTCTTTAAACCGATGCTCATAGTTTGACTTTTTCTTCTCTAGTATTCGTAACATTTTTAAGTGGTATTCAACTTCCGATTAGTCATCCCCATCTCGATTTAAAAAAAAAAAAAAATGGACTTTTTTAAGTGTTAAAAATCTACAAAAGTGCTGATCAATGTTAGCATTTATTAATAATAGTCTTAATTAAATTTCGCCACATAATTAAACTTACCAAACAACAAAAAATGTGTTCTACTGACAAAACCGCTGCTTGCATATTTATAAAGATAAACAGTTTTCATTAACGTTACAAAGCAAAGATGGTAAAAAGGATTTGATTCAATGCCAATTACAAACAGGCTGGGAAAAATACGCGGTTTTTAATATAATAACCTCCAAATGCCATTAAGCAACCACAACTAAAATTGGTTTTCGTAATCCTCCATCACTTGAATCTGGAATCCCTTAAACTAATTAAAAAACAAAAACAAGCTCTTCCACATTTGAATAAAAGATGTTTTCAATACATCATGCACGGTTGCAGCCTTTATGGTCATTAATGATTCATCTGATGTTCATGAAAGAAGAAATAATGTCTCTAAATACGTCATGGACTCAAAACCACCGAAAGTTTCATCTTTCTACGATGATCCCCTCCAGAAATGAAGTTCTTCAGCAATTGCACGCAAAAACTAAAACGAAATCCTTTCTCCAGCTCTGAATCCAATCGAGACTGTCAGAGATGTTGGAAAAGGCAGTTCTTCTTCGCAGTTTTCTACCCACTACAATACAGGTAAGAAATATCCTGATGGAAGTCAATTGTGGTGCAAGATTCCCTCAGATACCAAAAGTGCTGTCTGAGACTCCATGGAATAGTGGAATCCATGCCACAAACTGTACGGGCTGTAATTCGAGAAAAAGGTGGGCTTATTAACTGCTTTACTCCATAAAGAACACCTTTGTCCTTGTCAAACAAATAAGAAGCAAATTATTTTGAGACAAAGGGTCTATCGAATTTCGCTAAGATTCTGATCAAAATGTTGGTTATTATTTAATGAACAAATGATATTGAATTTAGTAAACAATAACATTAAATACACTTCACATTCCATCTACGAATCAGGGAATCAATAAATGGTCTTTAGTCAGAATTCACCGAAGTTCTTTAATAAACACCAGTGTTATTTTTACTTTGTTTATAGTGGAAGCCATGCTGCCAGAATCGTTAACAACTACAATATGCACTCAAACTGGGTGTTGTGATATACGCTGAAGTATTTTCTTGGTTTTCTGCGTGTGGGCAGGAAAAAAAAACAATGTTTTTGCAAGAACACTCCTTCGATCTGTAAGATCAACTGGGGCCAGCAGTGCGTGAAAGGATGAGGGGAATAATGAAACTTTTTAACAGAGCAATAAATCAACCAGAATTGATCTATTCGGTTTACTCATTACTACAATTTGAATTTTGGTAGAATTAAATCGGTGCGTATTTTAGTTGAATTTGAATCATTAAAATTTAATATTATTTAAAGCAATATCGTTTTAATACTTTGAATATTTCCCATGTCGAAATATCTGACAAGAAAAATTACTATTTCACTGCTATAAATTGTGTGTAACCCGATGGTGTTTTTATGTACAGTATGTCACAAAAAAAAGTCAGTTATTCAAAAAGTTTTTCTTTTTTAATCAGTGCATGGGCCACGTTTCTTAGAACCTTACTGCGGTCTCATTTTTAGCAGTTTTCTCTGGCCGGTGTTGCTCAAGGAGTGTTAGCAATAAGAGTCGCAGACAGAAGAGAAGATTAAGAAACAAAAACACTACTTCGTTGGCAGAAGGATTAAGGCCGTGCTGAGTGATAATACTTGGAACATCCCTTGAGGCTCAATAAACAAACGCTTTCTGCGCCACCACCGAATTAGCGAAGCATGCTGTTTACTATTCCCATTCCATCGGAAACTCAGAGTGATCGAAAAATCTCTGTGCGATCGATCTGATTATTAAAAACGCTTTACAGAACCAAAAGTATTCCGACACATAAAGGGCTATTAATCCGAAAAACTGACCTCACTACCAACCTCCTGAGGGTGTCTACCGGATTTCGGTCCCACCTCTGCAGCAAAGTTGCTGCCCCCTTTGGTCGTGGCCTAATCTGGAGCTCTAATTCATCTTACAGGCATTCATTGGGGTTGAGGTCCAAGCTCTCTCATACGGCTGGTCCAAATAACAATGTCACTGCCCAAACAACAAGTCTCATACGACTCCCGCAGTGTGATAGACAGTGTTATTGTGATGACACTAATGTGGCATCCAGCCACCATCCCACGTTGGGATGATGGCTGGATCCCGCCAATTCTAGGCTCCAATTGAACACCCATAGTAGCTTCTAACGAACTACTGTTGTTACACAAGTAAACCCACGAAGTCACCTACGCAAGTGGGGGACTTCTAACACAGTACACAAAACTCGTGAATTGGTGTCCGAATACTTTTAGTCATACAATGAACGTACAGGAATTTATTTTTAACGTGACAATTGCTTCTCTCTTCACGACCAACGTAAAATTTTTCTACAAAAAAATCGTGCTTTTCGTTTGAATAAATCCGATATTTATTCACTATCAAATTACTGATAAAATTACTATTATTGACATTTTGAGTGTATTTATTTTAAAGTTTTTTCAATTAAAGAACCAAAAAGTTTAGATCATTTTTCATCCATCAAACTCTGAAGTGCACTTAGTCTAGGTGATATACCAATGTTTATCTCCAAGTAAGAAATTTTTTTTCCAAGTGTCTTAAGAAATGATTTATCCACTTCCAAGGAAACACTTGTTTTTTTTTTTTCCCCTCTCTGAATCCACTACTGAGTATTTATTTACTTATTTTGTTCACCCCAAAGCTTCTCTCTTGGACAGAAAACGACTTCGTCAGAATCTACTAAGATTAAGTAGTAGATTACCCCTAATACAGATTACTGCAACTTCGTTTAGAAAGAAAGAAAAAGTGAATGATTACTGGTGTTAAATTTTATCCTCATTCGTGCAACCAGCTGTGAGCAAAAAACCGCCATTTTTTTTTTTTTCCCTAACAGTCTGTTCTTTGTTATCTCTTAAGTAACTTCCGCGTGTACCAACTGTCCTTTTCTTAAGCAACGAATCGGATATTTCTAAAATGTGTGCGTCAGACCAACCTAACGATGATAAATGAAATCTTCTGAGGATCTGAAAATCCTTATTTTCTTTTTTCTAGTTGCCTTTCATGTTTTGTGTCGTATTTTGTCTGATGCTCTGAACAGTTTCGCTTTGATTAATATCCAAATTCTATTAAAAATATCTCGGTAGTTTTGAATAAATACAGTATTTATAGAAAGCGCCTCAAGAAACATGAATGGTGTGTTAAAAACAGAGAACTACCCAACCATTTCTTATGACTTCTAAAGATGCCAACGTCGTCAGAGACGTGAATACTTTTAAGGACGTTTCAAAGCGTCTTCATAAAGTGCCAAAATACTACAATGAGTCAATCATTTCCAAAATCGAACTAAATTCAAAATGTCTTTTAAAAAATTGAAAATAGTATGCAATACTTAAAATTAATCTCTATCTCAGAACTGTACTGAGTCTATCTCAGAACTGAACTCGCTAATCATACAACAGAAGTGATCCTGTGAAATATATTTTTCAGATCTTCAATTTTTAGAACGAAAAAACCATTTTGCTTCAGACCGGCTAACTTGGCCACGGTATAAAATGCACCGATAACTTCCACTGTGGGTTCGAAATTTGATGTTTCCAAATGGTTGGTAATTCTTTGACGCAGATTACAAATTTCCGTGTACACCCTAATTATGATAATCAGTTATTTGATGTAAATTCATTGTCAAGGATGAAAATCCCATCTCTGATTGAGACTGGTCAGCTTGCCACAATAAGAAATGACACAACACCTTCCATTACGGGTTCAAACTTTGATATTTCCAAATGGTTGGTAATTCTTTTGACACAGACTATAAATTTTCGTGTATATACTAAGTAATTTCGTCAGTTATTTGATGTAAATCCATTGTCAACTTAATAAATGTATTGGAAAAAAGCTAAGAGGTAAGGAACACGTATCGAGGCTTTCCCAATTCTTTACTGAGGGCAACTAATTACCTTTCTGATCTGAATATCGATCGGGGTATAGTTTGAAATTCACCCTTGACATTAGGCGCATTCTGTTTGCAGTTACGGCGTTGTCATCCAAATGCACCTATTTTAAGGAGGCTGAACACCGTGAACAAGATCATGTTAGTAAATTTCGAGGATTAAGCGATAGGCTTCGGAAGTCATCGCAGAATCAAGAATACTTAAACGCCTAAAATGAACTGCCTGCCTCTGTCTATCATTCAAAATTAGGGCAGTTAATGATTTATCAGACAGGCTTAAAATACTCTCGAATAAACCTATTAATTCACTCCTGCCATCAAATAAGTTATGTGCGTCATCCATAATGCTCCATCTAAGCAGACGATTTAATGTCTGATATGCTGCGCTCGATGGTAAACTTTGCCTTTCACACTTTTAGTATGAGTCCTCCGAAAGGACATGCTGAATAATGAACTATTAAACAGCTTTTGCCTGAAATTGGGCAACAATCTTTATCCCTCTAGTGGCGAGTTTCAGAACTTTTGCAGCCTCTTCAGAATACTTTGAAATATGCATATTAGAAATTTGAATGTGGTTCAACATCGAACACTTTTCTGGCATTTACAGCAGTACTGTATTTCTTCACAGTGCACATATGGTGCAGATGTGGGAAACCACAGGTGGCGCCCCACCCTAACACTATGCACAGTTCGACAGAAGTTTGCATCCATTGATATTGTAAGACCTCCAATGGATGCATCCACTTGTGCACCGGCACTAGATAGTATAATCAGGCTGGGCTCCGCGGCATAGGGACAGGAGCCAGGAAGCCGCTGCCCAGGAGTCAGCGGCTCCCTAGTGGCAAAGAAGCCCGAAACAACATAAACAAAAACTTACACAAAGCACATGTACACAACATAATCAGGCCTTTTGACAGAATACTGTCAAAAGCCTGATTTAGAAGGTGGACATACGTCTTATGTGCCACCCAAAACAAGAAATTCATTCATACATATATAATTCGGCAGAAGTCTCCCAGTTCAGAAACTAATTATGCCCATCCTGTGTTTCTCAAACACAGTTGACTTACCTAAAAGGAAAGAGCGAATGCTTCAGTATGATCTGTTTCAACAATTCGGAGAGAAGTCCATACAGGGTGTTTCAAAATTTAAAGGAATAAATATACGAGCATATTCTACAGAGAAAATTAAGAAAAAAAGTTCCTATAAAGATATGACTCAAAAGTTGATAAATCGGAAATATTGAATTAATCACAAAAAAAAAAAAAAAACAGCAAAACATTTTTATGTTGAAATTTGTGGTATATATGCCTCCATTTGTTCAGGGCAATTTTGAGGCAGCGGGAATATACTGTTAATTAAACATACAAAAGACAAGTTGCATTTACAAATCATTTGCACTAACCGCATAACACCGAGTTAATGAGACAGTGCCCTAAAACTATGAATTTTGGATCACAAAATAATTTTGTCTAAATAACCATTTATCAAATGGAATATCCGCGTATTTTAACAAGAGCTGACAGCAGGAATAATTGTCCCTCTAGCGGAAAAAAACTAAAATAAATCATGATAATCTACTTCTTAATTAAATATGGTTGTTAGCAATACAAAGTATTTTAAATAATAAAATTCAAGGGAAAGAAGCACCAGAAAGCCAAAGAAAAGTAAAAAAAAAAAGAAGCGATATTTAGCAAATAAATTCATATTTATTACGCAATTAACTTAAAATGAAAGCTTAACCAGTTCCACCACGCGCATGTTTATGGACACGAGCCACACGCTTCAATTCGAAGGCGTCGAACACAAATTCAGTTACAATTTAATGCAAATAACCGTTATGTAATAAAATAATAAAATGGAAGCAGTTATCATTTCAAAAATGTTCCACGTTAACGGTTCATACACTTTTCCGTATGGATATATAAAGGTAGGTTTTTTTTTTAGCTTAGGACGTAATGATGTTTTATTTTCAGTTTAACGGGGTTTTTTTTGTTTTTTTTTTTTCGGTTACCGGCAGCACATCTCCTTTATATTTCACGACTATAATCTCCAATACGCTAGCAATGAGCCTAAGTATTCGCTATTACAGTAAGCACTCAGTAGGAGGTCGTAATGAGCAAACAGCTATAAGGGAAATGTCATGTTCCACTAGTTACAATCCAGAGTTGTTGCCCGCTTTCAGTAGCACTAGAGGGTGGTGAGCGTTGAAGAAGACCACGTGCAGCTACAGTCGCTGCACATGCCGAGCTGCTTTCAGTTCGGTTTTCTGGCAAATGGATTTTTCTGCCCAAAGGGCGAGCTTTTTCGAGAAATCCATGGCAACGACTCTATGGGCGAGTTTGGTATAATAAAAGTATGCATAATATTAAAGAATGTTTTCTGGATGAAAAACCCAAGTTACGAAAAAAAGTATTAAAGAAACGGTCAATGTTATTTTTCAGAAGTAGGAGAGGGGGCGAAGTCGAACCCTCAACCAGAATTTCGGGTGGGACATCAGTTGAAACTATATACTGAAGTTGACGAGTGTGCCATGTTAAGTGATCTTCACACAAGAAGCCGAAAGGCTACATTTTCGTGATTGTTCAAACACTTCAATTCCTTAATATGGCTTCGTGATATTAATTTCCAACTCCGCTCCTTCGAACTTAATACGTTTCGAAACTTTAAAGCGTTTCCTTTATGTTCACAATTAGGAGCGCAAACTGTCTAATTATAATTAAAACTTCAGTTTCGTGCCAATTCAATACTTTATTTTCTTTCTTCATCGGCCGGCGATGTTAATCCAACTTCTTTGTATTTTAACCCCCGGAAACAGCAGCTAACTAACAAGTGCGGATTCTTCTTTCTACTAGTGTCTCTTTCAAGGATCTCAGACCAAATCGTACGTATTCAATTATTCTTCATTCAAAATCTACCCTCAGGATTTCTCAGTGGCTAAATTTTCGTGATTGTTCAAACGTACTTCAATTCCTTTATCGTTTTCGACTGCGCATTTGCCATTTTTTCCCTCTGCCTCTTTAATATAAACCTCGTTTTTATTTTAAGTTAAAATCTACTATCTTTCTCTAGAAAAATTCTCTGCATTATCTGAGAAATGAACGATGATCGGTTATTTTAAAAGTCTTTGTGTCGCTGTGGGCGTAAATCTTCAAGAGAAAGTAATGCTCTAATAACGAGTATCTCTAGTGATGCTGGATAGCAGTGATCACAGAGTAATTCTTGTGGGATTTATTTGAAGATATACTGTAAAGGGAAGGGATTCTGCTTTCACAGAGGTGACTATATACCAACTGAAAGATGTTTAAACCTAAATGGATATTAGATGAACTAATGAGACTCGTTCAGAAACGTAAGATGGATGGCAAGATTATAAAATATCAGGGGAATTAAAGAGAAACCTAAAATAAATACAAACTAGTCTGCAATCAAGTCACTAGGGGGGTTAGGCAAGCTAAAGCAGTTATTAGAAGTCTTTGGATAAGGATACAAAGGATTCTTTATGTAACGCTGGAAGGAAAGGGATAAACTACATTGGCCTGCTAAGCATGAATGGCATAAGTACTGATGATCCTGTTCAAGTTGCCGATAAACTGAATAGATATTTTGCATCTAAATTCGCGGACGAAGAAGTTTTTGGCGATGAAAATATCAGAAGTGTAACTGGAAGCTAAAATATTGTTTGAGATAACGGAAAAGAAACTGGAAGTCGCTGAAATAAGAGATCGGAGCAGAGGGAATCTATCCAATTATATTAAAAGAAGCAGCAAAAATGCCTGCTTTGAGCTCCAAAGCAATTAAGGATGTGAGGGAGCTCCAAAGAAATTAAGGATGTGAGGCATCAGTATATTATATCTCTAAATTGTTTATTCTGTAGATAACCTTGACATATAGCTAGATTTCCTATGAACAATTGCTGAAAGTAGTGTGGCATTAGGGGAAAGTTACTGCAATGGATAAAGACGTGATTTAGTAGAAGACAGACGGTGGTTATTAATGAACACCGCTGTTCTTGGAGTAATTTTATCAGTGGAATCCCCTAGGATGCAGCCCTGGACCCATCGTTGTTTTCTGTATTTATTTATGATATTGGTGAAGGCTTAATGTCTAGGTTTTCAGATGATACAAAGATTGGTAGGGTGAAGTTATCAAGGTTCATCAACAAGACCTAGTGAAATTAGACAGAAGGGTTGAGCAGTGACAACTAAGATTTTAGTTTGTATCTGAGATTTAAGTTTTTATTTTAATTTTAGAATAGTTAACATTTTTGTAAAGCGTCAGAGCCCTAAATTACAAAATAATCATTTCTCTGCATTTTTTATGCCACTTCCTAATGTTCGTCTAGTAGTTCCAAGCACCCAGCTGACGTTTGAAACCGCGCTTTTTTGCGTTTAAAAATGACATTACGATATGAAAAAAGAATCCTGTATTTCTTCCAAGTATCACAACAAAAAAAATTAATTCTTTTACCTTTTAAATTACTATTAACTATGCAAATTCCGAGTATCCAGTAGAAATCGATTTAGAATCTTACAAATTCGCACAAAGTGCAAACTGTGTTAGTTGTCTGACGGCATCAGGGGTTCCCTCATCTCTGCGTTGTGTACTCTGTGAAGGCCAGAGATTTAAAAAGTGTATGGGGAGTGGACGGATGTGTAGTGTTGTGTACTGTTCTTCTGACCGTTGGGTCCCTATTGGGACCCACCGTTACCGCACTTTTTCCCGGGGAGGCAGGTCAGGTACCCAGTACATTTTTTTTACTCTGGCAGGCCTTGCCACCTAGTTCCAAATATTTCAGTGGCAAGGGCCTATGTAAAAAATAATAATAATAAATTAAATTAAATAAATAAAAAAGGGGGGTTAGCGTTAGAAAATAAAAGGCCAAGAGAGGTTTATGTAAGCATGGTTTAAATTTGGACATTATTAATTAATAAGTTGTGTTGGGTGTAGACTCCGAGTTAGACAGTACGGGGAAGACGGAAGGCTGGGGGAAAAGACAGAGGTATGGGGACGATAGAGAAGCCGACACCAGAAATTCAGTGAGATAGGCCCATGCCTCACCAGGCGGGAAAATGGGGTGGCAGGGGGAGGACACAGGAATCAATCTCCTCCCCCCACAGCCAGAGGAGAAGAAGAGTAAAAGAAAATCAGGCTAGAGTGCTCGGTGGTTTGATTGCTAATGTGGTTTGTGGCAGCAAAGCTGCTGGTGTCTCCAGTGTCTGGGTTTTGGAGTCTTGAGTGGGATCAGGTACTCGTAGATCTTGCCTGCAGATTCAGTTGCAGATATCAGCCCGATGGAACTTGGATGAAGGAAGTGAATTTCAGTTCCATTGAACTTTAAAGAGGTTGGCGGTTTATGCTACTGGAGATGGGTACCCAGAATCTGTCTCAAGTTATTGGTCTTGGTGGTTTAGGCTCCTTCGTCTATTGAAGACATCCTGCGCAAAAGTGGTGAAGTATTTATAACTGTCATGGGTATGAATTAGTATATATTCTTGGTCCTATGGCAAATTAATAATCTTTGTGATCAGAATAGATCTCAAGTCTTCATAGTCAGGACATCATACATTATATGGTGCCAAGACTCATCAGTGCCACAGTGGCAGCGTGGATCATCTGTGATGCCCAGAGACGTTAATTTTCGCACATTATACAAATTATTCATGCCTATAAAAACACGAATATATTGTTCCACATCATTTCATTCGGTTTTTTGGTTTGCTCAATGGGATAAAGTATTTGTGTATTGTAGGGCGGTCTCCAGGGTTTACCCTATAAGCCACTGATGCATGTGACAAGACATAGCGCCAATGCTGGCAAGTGTGTGTATGTGTCGTATACAAGGCTGCACGATGAGTATTTGTCGTTAAAAAACAACTACAGTAGGAAGATAGCTGATCAGAAACGGGCGACATGGACACTTTTTGTGAAAGAATCGGGAAATTCTAACCCGTGGGGTTTACTATATAAACTGTCACGTGACAAATTCAGGTATGGGGAAGTGTTTAATACTGTAACCACGGATATCGGTGAGACTATTGGTTGGAAGGACTCCGTTGAGATAATCTTAAGTAAGTTATTTCCAACTGACGATCCTCAGGAAGATACTGAATATCAAGCTGGTATACGTAGAGATAATCGGCTCTATGTAGCTAGAGAACATACTGCGGAGTTTACGATGGAAGAACTTACAGGAGTTTTGAAGAAGCTTAATCTCACAAAATGTTCTGGAATTGATTTAGTGAAGAATATATTTTTAACGAGGTTCTATAAGTCGTTACCTAATATCCTTTTATTAACGTTTAACAAATGTCTAACAGAAGGGCTGTTTCCAACGCAGTGGAAGATTGCATTATTGAAGTTAGAAAACCTGGGAAGCCACTAACTGAACCTAAATCATATCGCCCTATCGCTCTTTTGGCAAACCTTGGTAAAATGTAAAATCCTTGAAAGGTTAATGGCATTACGGGTAACCGACCTGCTAGTGCAGCAGGATATGATATCGCCTCAGCAATATGGGTTCACTCCTGGGAAATCCTGTGAAGATTGTCTAGTGGCATTTCGAACGCATATTGAGGATTCTACATCCAAATATGAATTAGCAATCTACGTGGATTTCGAAGGGGCATTTGATACTGTTTGGTGGGAGGCAGCGATGGCTCAGTTAAGAAACGCTGATTGTTCCAAGGAATTATATATGCTTTTCAACAGTTACTCTTCAAATAGATATGTGCTAGTGAAGTCCAAGCACTTTGAGCTAGGAAAACAGGTTGTGAGAGGGTGTCCTCAAGGCTCCGTCTTGGGACCCCTTATTTGGAACCTAGTTTTACAGAATTGGTTGGTTCGCACATTCCCTAATTGTAAGGTGCTGGCATTTGCAGACGATCTGACAATTATAATTGCAGGACGATCTCGCTCACTCTTAGAACAGAAAGCTAGTAGTGTGCTGACAGACTTAAGTCCTTGGGCTCAAAGCTTTAAGCTTGCTATTAGTCCTTACAAAACTAAAATGATGTTATTTAAAACAGCTTCAGATATAAATCGACCTCCTCAGATCAACCTGAATGGTGTTCAGTTACCTATGGTCCTTGATACCAAATACCTGGGAATTATTGTGGACAGTAAGTTATCATTTCACCAGCACTTATTATATTTAAGCAATAAAATCAGGAAATTTTCTGGTGCTATCATTAGAATTTCAAAGTCTGACTGGGGCTTATCACATAAAACACTGTTTCTGTATTACAAGGCCTATAACTACGTACGCTGCAGGAGCCTGGTTCCATTGAGTTAAAATAGCTACGTTTCGGGCTAAACTAAATTCCATACAACGCATCATGCTTCTTGGTATTGTAAGAGTGTGCAGAACGGTGTCCACTGCCGCGCTGCAGGTGTTGGCCGGAGCGCTACCCTTGGATCTACATTTATTATATCGCGGTTTTTGCTACCGTATTAAGAGGGAAATTCCTACAGAACTTTTTGGTATAGAGATCAATATTCGCTCTGACTGCAGAGGCGAAAAGAAAAGATGTATGAATGAAATAATCAATTTATGGCAGACAAGATGGGATACCATAACTACTGGAAGAGTGACCAACTTGTTTATCCCGAACGTGACTTTTCTGAATGATAAAAAGGTTCGCAATTGGTTTACACCTAGTTTACAGTCGTCATTTTTGTTAACAGGGCAAGGGTCAGTGAATGAGAAATTATATGCATTAGGACTAAGTAACACGGACCTTTGTTTTTGCGAGGCCAGGGAAGGCTGGCTGCACATACTATATGATTGTCGAATATATGAAAATGCCAGGACAACGATACGTGAAATTCTTGAGAGTATAGCTCCAGGAGAAGAAGCTATATTTTTAAGAGACTCTAGTAAGTTTCAGATGTTCCAGGTATTTGCTAAAGAAGTGTTTGAACTAAGGGAAAGTATGATTCCAGTGATACGAGGTTGATCAAATCCATCTGGCTGGAGACATCGAAGTGTTTTTATGCTGCCGTTCTTACTAGTTGCACAACAGGAAGATCTACCCTTTTCTTTATCTTTATCTCTCTCTCTCCCCCCCCCTTGGTTTTTCCCTTTTCACTTTTTGGTATATATATGTATGTATGTATGTTTGCGTATATATGCTAAAAACCAATATATACTTAGTATATATATATTTTTTTTTTATTATTATTATTTTTTTTTTGTTATCTTAGTTAATTATTTTTATTCATTTCTTTCTCTTCCTTTTGGGTTTTTTTCCCCCCTCTAGAGTGGACCCCAGAGAAGGAAAAAAAATTTATTTTTATTTATTTATTATTTTTTTTTTGTCTCATACACTGGGACCATAGATGTCCCATCTACTGGAACTGGCCCACCTTCCCGTGGTGTGGACGAGTACCCAGAATCATCTGTCCAGGTGATTGATGCTTCTGGGTAGCCAAGTGGTCAGAACATAACAACAGAACACACACACAATACACACAAACCGACGTCACACACATCTGGCCCATTTGTAGTGATACTGTTCTTCACAGAGATACGAGGCGGAGTTGAACTGCCGTTCTAGGAGCCGCCCCTTACATAAACACATGTCCACACATGTCCACATACAGAGTATGTGTGGGTTGTGTTAAATGTTGAGTGCCGGCACCTGGCATTTTGCAGCCAGGGTGCAGAGGGCGCCTGCTCCCCGCACCCTGACTCCCATTCCAAGCCACGTGGAGGCAGCCAGGATCAACCACCAAAAAGTACTCTTACTGGGGCTATCAGGCAAGCCTGGGAGCCCCAAGCTCAATGGGATAGCCACATCTCCAGTACTCAAGGACGCTAAGACATCGTCCCTCATTTGAGATGACGGACTGTTGCACTACTTGAAGTTGGGCAGTCGCAGGCGGAGGTAGCAAGTTGGCTTAATGTGTCACGCAGTGTCGTTTCAGCACTATGGAAGCAGTTTCCGAAGACAAGAACCATTATAAGAGATGGCCAAGGTCGTCCGAGGGCTACGGCAACCAGAACAGATCACAAGACGGTCTTTTCACCACAGGTGAAAAGATTTCCAACCGGACTGTGTTAAGCTCAATTTAAGTAGACTTTACGCAAGGAAACCAGTAGTTTGTATTCCATTAACCTCAAACCACCGCAGAGCTCGTAGAAACTGGTGCCATGAACATGGACTTGAAGCCCTGATAAATGGAGTACAGTTCTCTTCTCTGGTGAGCCCCGTTTTAGCGTAAAAACAGATTCTAGACGTTATTTCATCTGCAGACAACGAGGGATGCGGTGCCATCCCTCCAAAATCAGAGAAAGGGACACTTACGGTGGAGGCGGTGTTTTCATGTGTGGAGGAATAATGATCAACGGCCACACCCCTCATGTTTTTGATAGGGATACCGTAACTGCGCAGAAGTACGGAGAACAGATCCTGGAATCCTATGTGCGACATTTTAGGGGTGCGGTTGGCCCACATTTTCTTTTTATGCACAACAACTCCACTGCACAGAGAGCTCAAGTGGTGGTTGGTTGGATTTCGATTTCATTGACGCAAAAGCAACTAAGGCTAAATTTGTATAAAAAGCAGAGAAAACGGGTAAAAACACTCAAGTGGTGTTTTTACCGTTTTTGAGTTGACAGTCAACTCCTCGATCACTTGGTGAGCTAAGTTCTGCGTTGGTAGAAGAATGGGATTTGTTGAAACAGAATCTTATAAACACCTTTATATCGAGCATGATTTTCCGCTGTCAGGCCTGTTTAGCCTTTGGAGGGGGTCATGCGCCGTACTGATGTCATGTGATCACATTTTCGAGCATCTTGTATCGACTTCTGTAATGAGATCTTTTTGTAATTCTTGTATAACCCCTATAAATGTCCATTATACCTGTCCGAAGTTTCGTTATTCTATGGTACTACACCACCACCGTACTAAATTTTGTTCCGCTTCATGGTAAGCTGCACCACACGTTTTCTACGTGTTCCGTTAATTTTGTCACGCAATGTATATGCAAATCTCCTATCAACAGAGTTACGGAAACTAGTTTCGCTGCCACAAATTATGCCCAAAACTGAAACATAATCAACTCGAAATGATCTCTTTCCGCTGGTGTGTGTCATCATTTCAGGGTCTGTCCGGAAACCAAGGACAGCGGGCAATAATTGTCGTAATTTATCGCTATCTAAGTGCGCAGCAGAGAAATTAATTGTCCCCGGCAAACATCTTAATTATAAGATATCTTCACATCGTTTCTTCTACAATAAAGACAATTTTGCGAGCAGCTGGGCAAACTTCATTACGAACGCCTATTATCTGCTAGACAAGCTTCAGTTGTGAATAACTAATTGATCCAAATCTTATATTACTCGTTCATTTCGTAAAATAAACACGTACTTGAATATAAAGATTACTTCGAAACGTTTAATATTTCAGAATGTCGAATTTTAGGATAATTATTCTATGCCACATTATTTCTTCTACGAACGAAGTGCTATATCCATCTCGGCCAAGAGTCTCTGGAGAAAACTACTGAAACTGAGCGAAGGTAAGACTCCAGAGGTGGATGGTATTTATTGTTATACTCTTCTAATTGGATCATTAGGGTCTGGAGAGATCCCAAGTGGGCTAAAGAAACGCTAACGAGTCCCCAGTCCTCAAAGAACGTATAAAAGATTTAAATGGTAGAAAAGATGGAATGTGATTGAGGAATATAAGGAGAAAAGGGTGTGAAAATGAACGAGTGGGCTGTGTATTCACTGTTAGGAGAAAGGAGACATTTTAGGGAGTAACAGAAGGCTAGATATCATGAAGGGACAACGTGTTGTTGACCCTTGGAAAAATTGTGGCGTCCGAGGCAAAGACTTTGGCTAAGTTAAAGGCAAAATTGATTAATCACTTTTTGGTGATGGAGAAGTATTGGTGAACATACTTCTTAAGTCAACACTGTTTCTGGCACGACCCACTAACTTCAGTAACTCGCTCAAATGAAATTATGAAGTGTATTCAAACCAGTTGTTGACTGCATCCACCACAGCATTGTCTCTATTGATTTTCTGTCCTTTCACGTCCTTTTTGAAATTTGGAAATAGAAAATAGTCCGATGAAGCCAAATCTGGTGAGTATGGCGAATTCTATAATAGTTGGAACCAAAAGTCACGCAGTGTTGCCTAAGTTACAAACGTTGTATGCACCAGTGAATTATCTTAATGAAAGATCACTCCTTTGGCCAATTTCCCTCTTCTCTTGAGCTTCAATTCCTCACTGATTAGAATAATACTTGGCATTGAGTGTCACCTCGTTCCTGGAAATCAACCCTGATCACTCCTCCTGCATCTCAGAACACGGATTTATAACCTCACTCGTAAAACTGCTAATAATAAAGTAGGGTGGTTAATAGTGAACAAAGCTTTGGCTTCGAACAATGGCTGAGTTGAGCTTTCCTATAAGCCTACAAAGCGTCAAAGCAAAATGAAATTAATTTCGCGCATCACTTTGACAGCAATATGGAGTCACACGTTCATCAGTGCTAATACGAAGACATGACGGGGAGTTCATTATGTACCGCCGTGGCTCAATGATGCAGGTACATCCGTCCCAATTCTGGCATCCTTTGAGAGTGTTACACAATATTTAAACCGTGCAGTAATTGCATTTAACGCCAGAGAAACGACACGAGCCGTGTAATTTGGAGCTGGCTTCTACCCAACAGCATCACTAATTGGCTGGATTACCGCGAAGTCAGCTTCATGGATGCTGACAGCGTCCTATAAATATGCGTACACAGGCGTTACGGATAATCCAGAGATGCTTAAGTTGTCACGTTCTCTACTTCGATTTCACTGCGAGAAGCCCGAAAGGTGCGCCTGTCTCGCTGTATACGATATCATTCGGAAACGTGGATTCCACCTAAGAAACACATTCGTGGAAATGCGGTTCGAAGAACTGTTTAAGGCCTTTAGCGCTTAATATATCTCTACAGCTTAATGCAAGATCGCATTAGATATTGCCAGGCCTACAACAAGCGTTGAGCAATTTTATCTTGGCTGTAAAACTGTACATTGTGTAAAAATGATTGCAATGGATTTTAAGGCTTTGGTGTAACGGGACAAGACAAGAATTGTCTTGTCCCGTTAAACCCATAGTCCAGTGAATTTGTCACTCGACTCAAGTACAGCGTGCGGTCGTGATCTCCCGAGCTAATCCTAACTCCAACGAATCTCACCACCTCCGCATCCAACAACCTTCGAAGGAATCATAACCTTTCCTCGCCACACAGATACATTCCTTAGAAACACTTAAATTGAATAAGCAATTTTCCCAAGAACTTGGAAAGACGCGCTTGAAAATGAACACCATTGGAAAAATGGTTCAAATGCTCCTTCTATAGATGGAGTGCATTAATGCAACTCTGCGGAAATTGTTGGAAAAGAGATGTCAACAAGAACAAGTAATGAGAACTTTGAAGTTGCACATTATTTCTTTCACTGTTACGTTCTTCTTCCCCTTTGCGCTGTTTGAGAAATTCGAGGATTACAAGCTTGACTCACCACACTTTTACCGACATGGTACAACATTTAACAAAAATGGTTACTGTTAAATGTTGTTGCCCTTCGGCTTAGATTCATTACTTGTTGCAACAAACTCCCCCTGCTCCCCAAAAACAACGTCTCAACTTCCCGTAAGAAATAAACAGGACCATTTCTTGACCTGACCCTGCACAAATCCGCCCAACCATGGAATTGTGTTCCCACAACTGGGATGGTGCCCTCAAAACCTCTCTCAGGCTTCTAGATTCCCATGAAAAGAGGGCACTTAGGTCGATTAATGACCAGGTTAATTAATGACTCATCTCTAACAGATTCTCTCCAATCTCTCTCTCTCTCGTAGACTTTCTGTTCCTCCTGCTTTAAAATGAGTCACGCATAAAGAAAGGGATCCGATATATGGCATGCAAATAGCAGAGTACCACGACATTGGACATTCTTTCTTTGATGATTAGTTGGAGATATCTTACAGACAGAACAGAAAAGGTGTATTAACAAATTTTTACATTTAGATAAAAATACTAAACCTCTTATATTTTATTAAATTATTTTTAATAATGTTAAAATAACACAAATGTATTTTATAAAGATTATTAACCAATAAAAAGAATTATTATTACTTCGCAAGCAGATTTCTTTATTGAGATGAAGCGCGGAAGTCACCGAGAGGAATCGATTCTGAAATTGTAGAAATATGAGGGAAGTTGTGCACTTTGTAACCACCCATGCCAGAGAAGATAATTTTTAGCAATCGCGAGCAAATATACGAGCTTGAGGTTTTTAAAAAAACTGCTCATGACGCGCACTATTTATTGTGGCCGCATGATTTCTAGGAAGAAAGTCTATATATCCCTGTGATTAACGGTTTTAATTAACAGTACAGAAACCCAAAGTCCAGTAAACTCACAACAAAAACCATGTTCGCTTTAAAGAAAAAAAATCTATGGTATATCCTTAAAAGATGAAGATTGGTAGCTCAGCAGTAGCCTAAGTACTGCCTTTGTCGAATTGCACATTTATCCCTACGCAAACTAGCTGACGTAATCGATTTTTTGGTCATGCGCATTTCTGCTAACGAGTGGCCCATCTACAACAGAGAAGTTCTTAACCTCTCTTATTTCTCACCGTCCAATTAAGGAGGACTAAAGTTCAAGTCTACATAAGATTATTAAGTGACAGTCTTAATTATCAACAGACAGTCTGAAAGCAAGTAAAACTACAAACAATTCTAAAGTTCAAGCGAAAATACAAATGGCGTTCTTGCTCACAGCAGAACATGCCTTACAACGAGTTATCTACAAAGTAAATACTGTATTAGCGAATTGTTTTTATTTGAATGACTTCGGGACTTAAAGAAACAGTTTGCTAAGACGAGGCATAATTTTCGAAAATATTTAACAGTTCTTTCCAGCTGTTAGAAGTTCATAACATTTCTGGGATGCAATTTATTTGTAATTTATTTGTAACAAAGATTTATTTAAACACGTGTTGAGCTAATCTACTTCCATCTGCTTTGCTTGCTTGCTCAGCAAAGGCACATTTGCTTAAGTACAATAGGGGCAAAGTGCAGTGGTCAGCACTTCAAAGGAGCAGAAAAGAGCTTTGTTATTTAAATTAACTTCACTCTTGTAGAATAAAGCTCTGAGAATAGTTTGTAATGGAACGAGGGTCGCTTGAGCTGCCCGTTGGGCGAGTTAAGTACAATACGGGTGACCAGGGGTGAATTAAGCAAGATGCTTGTGCAGTTGGAATGCTGTGTGACACGCATTATCTGCGCGTATTTATAGAAATGTTTTAATTGATAAAATTCCTCTTTCGTAACTTAAGTTTAAATAACAAAGGCACATTCTTACCTTCCGCATATAAAAAAAAAAAATTGGTGGACGAATTCATTTGTAACGAAGTGGAAGGGGATATGAAAACTTCGTTAGAGAACAACTTACTTCAAGCCATGGGATGAATGAGATTCCTGGCTTCTCGGGGGACACCCCCTCTTAATCACGTGACATTTCCCGAGTGTTTTAAATGAACTAATCCAGCTGGCGATAATTTATAAGACAGTATGGATTCGAATTTCGGTTAAATTTGAATTGAAGGCCTCTAATTCAAATTCAGGAGAGTTCGTAATTAAATTCGCGTGGTTAATTAACTTCCTTTCAAATGATTTCAGGCTAAAATTGTTCATTCGTGTTGATTCAGCAAGTAGTCGTGTAATGGGATTTAACTGCATTTCCAAGTACGTGAATTTCGGTACAAAAGCGTGCTTTAAAAATATATTTTTATGTTACTGCAGTACAGTACTGTAATATAAAAATTAGCGCAGTCATTTTATGATCAGTGAATTGTAATATTTTTATATTTCAGCACGGTTATAGCACAAAGCTACAACCGTGTATAATATTAAAGCTCTTAAAGGTACATTAGCTTCCGTCCACCCCAAATCAAAAGGGTATGGAAGTCTTATTTTTCGAGAACACAAAAGTGTCTTGATTCACTGACAGACGCATCTTCGATCCGAATACCAATTCATGGTGAGTATTCTGGTGACACTTTGTGGAAACTTCTTTGATCCCTAAACCGATTCCTTGTATGGGGGGTGGCGTCAAACATTTCAAAAGTGCCGACAAACTTATCACAGTCCTGCGCAAAAGATCAACGCAGAAAAGAGACTCTGCAAAAAGAAATTGGACTCTTACAAAAAATTTATTCTGTTTATTCTGTACACTGGCGATGCTCACTCGCGCGTGCTGTAGAAAAATCGATTCGTAACATCTATAGGTTATTTCGCTGTGTTCTGGATATTCAATAAAAAGTTATTTTTAGTAACGTATTATGGCGATTTCTTTGTATAAACATCGTCTTAAGTAGACCAATATTCTCATGCATTAACCAATCAGTGTCCAAAATATACTGCCCTCCCAAAATATTCCTAATGACACTGAAGAAATGGAGTGGTGTATTACTTCTCTATGAAGTTTTCAGATACTGGAATTTTGTATATGCAAGTCTTGGGATTCTGTTATACCTATTTCTAGTTTCAAGGCGAATTTTTATCAGCGGAAGAAAATGAAATTATTCTGAGTACATTTGATGCAGAGAAAAAACAACAATGAACAGTCAGCTCCCATATAACTGAAGACACTTAGCACATCTTACTTTTTAAGAAAAGCTCTTAAAGTTTTCTTTTGTCTGTCATTTTTCCGGCAAACTGCAAAAACACAACGTAATGAAAACCTGTCTTACTGCAAAGTGAATGAGCGTGTTGAAATGTGACTTGGCAGACAACTAGGGAAAGGTTTAAGGTACTGTGCTTTTGTTTCAGAGGTGACGCTTGGTGTGTGGTGGCTGGTCGTGCAGTCTCGTTATTTAATAACCACACCTGTAATTGATATTAACTAGGCCAAGTAAGAGCCACAGTAAAGAATCTCAATGGATTTCACAAAGTTTTTTACTTGTTGGCATCTTGTAGAGTAGTTTTAATAGGTTAAATTGGAAATTTAACATCCGATCCAATCTGTAAATATTCTCAAATTATTACTATCCAAAGTAGAGGTCTGGTACATAATTCAGGAGTGACCTAAGCTGGTGAAAATCGATGCTTGGCATTGCTGAAAAGAAGGAGTACACTTCGGTAAATATCTGCTTAGGGGCTAACATAAAAAAGTTCTTTCTAATACATCCATTAAAAAAAAAATGAACGAAAGAGAAATTATCGCTCTTAAAGAAAAGATTTGCCAAAAGCTATGACCATCAGAGCACAAACAAAACATGCCTATAACAAATGTTCTGTCAATGTGTACGCGACAAGCTATTCAAAGATGCACCATCCTCATCCATCTTAGTTCACACTTTACGCCTTCTCGCTTTCAAGGACTTCGGTTTATCTGAATAAACAACTTTCAAATTAGAGTGCCACTTGCACTCAGATATGGGCAGGATATGAAGGGACGGAGAGACGGACAGAAGGAAAAAAATACGGGGAAAGTGACTCTGAAAAGTAATTAACAGAACTCGAAGATGGATGTAGAAAGTTCGTAGCTAAGGCAGGAAATAAACTGGAAAGGATTTATTCTCCAACACGATGGGAGTCTGAAGATAAAGAAGTCAGTTTCATTATTTACATTCCTTCTCTTTTAAACGCTTTAATATGACTACGGTAACGTGATTTTCCAACCCTATCAAACAGTTTCGTAGAGGTAGCAATGGTCAACTGGTGGGGAAATGTGGGGAATATACGCAACAACTTGTGCAGTCTTCAGTAAAGTACTTTTAATCCAGTTGGAATCATTTCCGTTTAATTTGGTATTAGTTCGTCTTCGAATCATTTGTTATATATTTATTTATACACTGAGTGATCACTGAATTATGACCACCTGCCTAATAGCCGCTACCTCCCTCGATATTAACTCACTATATGTCTGAAGACTACCGTAGGTATCAACACCCACTGCCTACAAGGTGTGTGTGGGGGGATTTAAAGTTATTAAATCCCCCCCACACACACACAAACGGGTGTTAGCAGAACATTAAAGACATACTTATTTACAAAGACTGCACAAAGGGACTGCTAACAAAGCAGATTCATACCAGATGTTGCCTTTCTAAATAAGTCTAGTGGAAAATGGTTCATCCTGAGCCTTTTCACAAATTTTGTCATACTGGACATGGGTCACTCAACGCTTGACGGTATGGAAGTACCCGATGCACGTGCTCCCACAACCATGCCCTTTTGAAACTCCGTGATATCCTTACTACGTCCCATAATTGATACGTTATCGCTTTGGCTTGCACGACCAGATAAAAATTACCACTGCTTCAGCGTACGATGTCTTTTTCTGGTATCTTTTTTAAACATTGCTGCGTCTAGTTCTGGTCAACCGTTCCAGAAAGCTGGCTGTAGGCCACCTTCAACTTGAGTAGTTTAAGAATTTTCAGTCTTAAACTGTAAACCAACACATTCCTTTGATTAGATAGTATTCAACTTAATGATCACCAAGCTGAAGGAAGAACTCATTGAGGTTGCATCTATAATATTACGTCAACTTAGTTAAAACTGACCTTCTCTTAGGCTGCTTAAAGATTTAAAAGTAACAACGAGAAAGGTTCCCAACTGCGTCCGATGCCCTTTCAAAACCTCTTTCCAAGATACTGCACCATTTCAATGTACAAATTGTTTACTCGGTGTTTCCAATTTCTTCAAAACCAGCTTATTCAATCGAAAGTATTTCTTGCTGATGAACTCCTCAAAACGCAATAATAAAATAACTATTCTACAGAAAGAAACGACTGATTAATTCGGTTCATTAACAATGTAAAAAAGACAAAACTCCCAATGCACAAAAATCTCTTAAAAAGGTAGCGTATAAACTTTACGATAGATGGCGCTACATGCACCCATGCTTTAAACTATGAAAATACAGTACAGTACTGAAATTATTTCTGTTATAATTACAATTTTCCACGAGCCAATTATTTTACTATTTTAACTTCGTGAAAAGAACTAACTAATATTAATAATTACAATCAACTACTACTCTAACTGCGCAATTACAACAAAATTAGCATAAATACTAACGCTGAATTTGGTGAAAGATGTGTATTAAAAATGATGCATTTTTAATACACATCTTGTGTATTAAAAATGAGTGTACAAAAAAATTATCTAATATTAGCAGTAGGCGGATAGCAAAATTAAGATAAGACTTCTTTTAAAGAATCAAATCCATAAGGAATGAGAAGTGATCCTACAATGTCGATGGAATCCGATTAATTGAAACAGAAAACTGTTCAATGCTCTGTAACAGACTGAGCATGCGCAGAAAGCGGTGTCTCATCTTATGAAATGGTCAATAAACAAAACATGAAGGTTTTCTCGCTGAGAAATTTTGCGATTATTGAAGGGGAATGAATAGAATATTTAATATTAAATAATTAATATTGATAAATAGCAGTATTTAGTCTATCTGTAAAAACTGTCAAAGTATTCGATTAATAATGCATCCACTATTATCATAAAATCTAAACTCTTAATAGAAGCAAATACATATGAATACTCTGTCGATGACCTTTTAATCTTCTGAGGGGATGCAGGGTTTTTGCACCGCTATTAGGGGATCAATAATGCACCAGAATCCAGAAATTAACTTCAGCTGAAAAGCTTCTTATGAAGTTACAGGAGTGATATCGATCTCGAAACATAATTATGGGATTTACAACAGAAAACACTGAACCTTGATAACCGTAAGAAAAAATATAATTGAAAAGGGTTCAAAAATTCATCAGTTCTAATTACAATTGTACATTCACTGGCCAAAAAATTAGAAACTTTTTGCAGTTGGCGTCAGCAGATAATTAAACTTACAGTATGCAATACGTAAGTTGTCGCATGGTATGACCTCAAGTTCCTATGGAAGAGTGGAAAAGATCATGTGATCTAACAATTATCGATTTACACTTTTCGGCACCAGTAGTAGGGTAAAAGTGTGTCATGAACCTGATGAAGCCATGTATCCAGACTGTCTCGTATCCACGTCTCAAGAGGCTAGGAGTGGTGGTATCATGGAATGGGGGTATGTTCCCCTTATTGCTTAAGGCCGTGTTACTTACGCTGAAAACCGGAACAAATTCACTCTACAATGCTTCATTTTTACTGGGATTGCGATTGATTCGTTTAAAGACGACAACTAACCACCATTCAAAAATGATATCTGGATGGTTCGAGGAACAAACCCAGTATTTCCAGCATCAACCCTGGTCGCCTAATTCTCCAGATCTGGATCCAATTTAAATTGTCTGGGATACGTTGGAAAGGGCAATTCGGCTTCGCAGTTTTCTATCGACAGCTGCTGACTAACATCCTCATGGAAGAATGGTCAAATCTGGAGCTAGACTTGACGACTCCTCAGACACTTAGTGGAACCTATATGACTTGTGCGGGCTGTAATTTGAGCAAAAGTGGCCCTACTAAAGACTTTTAATTTTTGGGGCAACGAGCGTAAGTTGTTAATAACAACATATCTGTGGTTACCACAAAGAACTGATAACGAACATCGCTTCCGATGACGCCAACGTGGATGCACTCTCACTTTGGTTCCTAACTTCAGATCCTGATTATGCCCAACTTTATACTTAACGGTGGCAACACATTAACCACATCAACTGACGTTACAGAAGCAAATCTAAATTGACGAAGTAAGCCTGAATAAGGAAGGGGAATAAGCCTGTCCTCTATATGATGGATACATTTTCAGTTCCTCATGGTACATTACTCAAATTGCTTTGTAGTTGAATAACTAATTTCTGAGTAAACGACATTTTTCGCCTAGCTCTAAGGGAAGTACGGCTTAATTAAAGATTTCCTTGCGTTTAAATCCTTATAAGACAGTAAAAAAAAAGAAGGAAAATCATTAAACGTAACAGCTTGCAGCAAATTAACAACTTTAATGAGAACATGGAAAGAATATCACTTTGGTAATGATACCAGGAGAAAAATTCATTAAAGACGAAGTAAAAAGGTTTAAGATAATGAAGGAAGGGTGTTGAATATTAAAGAAAAAAAACTTTAAAAAGTCTGCGTAATTTATCTCAGTATTTACAAGGTATTTGACGCGTTCAATATCTCAGACTGTGCAAAGCTAGAATGTAAATGAGAGCGAAGTAATGTACAGGATAATTTGTATAGTAACATTTCCATTCTGATAGAAGTTCCACAAAACAGTTTAGGCGTAACTGAACAGTTCGAAGACTGATGAACTTTTTCCATGTCTTGAAAAATATCAGCTTTTCTTGGCTTCAAAGATTTATAGGAAAAATATTATTTTCCCAAACTGAATTAAACAGCTGAAAAAATTATGAAGAAAACAGTATTAAAATACTTAAGGGAATACCACAAATGACAACCTTTTTCGCCTCTCCCCGAAGTTAACACGTTCGCGTGAAAAATCTAAGATTTTTTCTTTTTTCCCAGGTGTTATTATATTTCCCAGGGCCTGTGTGTATGTGTGCTGCGTCAACGTCGACCTGATTTCCGAGAAGACGATTCTTTGCAGGGCTCTCCTGTCACGTTCCATCAGCTTTTGAGGTTATTCTGGGAAGTTTGGTGATGGTTTCAGCACTAGTTCTCTTCCAAAAAATCAAAAATATTGCGAAGTAAATTTGATCATTTATCCCTCTTCATCTGGGGTCAAGGACAAGATTCTCTGATCTCACAAACAAAATAATTGCCTTACACTATCTTTAATTTCTTTTTATAGAACAATTCCTCCATTGGAAACTCTTAAACAGGGGCTAGATGTTTGGTAACTTACTAGTAACAAATATACATTCGCGATGTCAGAGAGTTTAAGCTACTACAGAGACATTGACAGAGGTAAAATTCACTTTGAAAACTAATAAAATAATACGGTCACGCGATTCTTTTCCTTTCTTACCTCCTCCACTTCTATCTGCGCGAAGACCTTGATAGGTCTCTGTTTTTTCTCCGAACAACCTATCAGAAGCTGTCATTTATAAGTGGATCGTGTAGTTAACTCCCACGTCCATCGTGGAAAAAATATAATCAATCAATATTGGCGTAAGTGACAGCCAAACAGTGCCCTAACATTCTCCCGTTGAAAATTCAGTTAATGGAATGTTCAACATTTAAAAAATGATACAAAGTCGAAGAAAGGCAAAATAAATTGGAAATGTAATTATGTGTTTGTGAAACTTTAGATAGAAATCACTTGAAAGAAGGTACAATTTATCTCATGGACACAAACGTTTACTATAAATTTTAAAAATCCCTTATATTTCTGTGCCATTAATCACAGATCCGAAATTGGTTGCTTAGAACCCTTCAAAGAAGAGAATTATAAACCAGGATCCGGGAGAACAAGAAAATTTATAAGAAAAGAATGATTACACCATCTCCAAAGACATTCTTACAAAATCCGACATTGTCCGCAGGAAGGTGAGTGTCGCACGGACTTTGTTTTCGGGCAACAGATGCAACTGAAATCCTGTGTTCCAACCGCAAATTCCAAAATAGTAAGTCATGGCGTGGGACTGGCTCTCATGGACCTGACAGAAATCCTCAATCCCTGTTGGTTTCATGGCATCGGTTTCTACAGCCATGCTGCACCAGTTTGTGACCGTGCAACTATGCATGCATACTGGACGATCTGCGTGTTTTGTGGGATGAAAAGCCTAGTATAACTCACTGAGAAACGCCTACTTCCTCTACTTAAGATCGACAAACTATAGCTTCGGTAGCCTCAGTAAAGCCGCGCTTATACACACCCCTCCATTGATGGGGAAACAGGTCACAGAACCTGTTATAAATATGCACACTGGGCTTCGAACAGACAATTGCAAAAGTGGGCATGCAAGATGGCACGTTCAAAAGAATTAACAAACTTCCAACGTGGAATGATAGTAGGATGCCACATAAGCAAGCGTTCTTTACGAGACATCGCAGTCACTCTGGGGATCCCTAGGTCAACGGTTAGTGGCGTCATACGCAAATGGAAGAGGAATGGGACTGAATCTTCCAAAAACGGCCAAAAACAGAAGGGGACAAGAGAATTCTGCGAGTAACTGCGACCAAATCGTAATTTGCATTGTCTGAAGTCCCACAAACCCTTTGTGAGAGTATTGGGACTAGTGTCAGCACTAATACAATACGAAGGACGCTCCACGATAAGGTTTACGATAGTCGTGCAGCTGCTCACAAGCATTGATCACCTCAACAAATGATAGCCGTCGATTAACATGGTGTAAGGAGCGCGAATCCTGGACTGTAGACGGTGGAAAACAGTTCTATGGACAGACGAGTCGAGGTTCGCACTCTACCAGTCTGATGGCCGTCCTTGGATATGGCGAATGCCAGGGGAACAGTTTCTTCCTGATCGCATCCTCCCAACACTGAAGTTTGGTGGAGGCAGTGTCATAGTATGGGTCTCCTTCCATGGTTTGGCTTGGGCTCATTAGTCATTATCGATAAAACCATGAATGCTACCCAATACCAGGACAGCCTGGACAATTATGCACTTCCAACATTATGGCAATATAATGTCGCATTGTCTTGCTGAGAAGGCCCATGTCTGTATTAGCAAGACAATGCACCATGCCATACTGCTCGGGTCGTAACAGAGTGATTTGAGGACATGGATGTGGAAAAGTTGGATTGGCCAGCCCAGAGTTCTGATTTGAACCCTATCCTTTGGGATGTATTCGATTGTCGGGTAAGTGCACGTCGAGATCGCCCAAAGAACAAAGCCGAACTGGTGGCTGAGTTAAAGGCAGAGTAGAGGAACATATCATCTGACATTTATAAAAAGCTGGTTGAGAGTATACCGAGAAGATTGCAGGCCGTCATTTCAGCACAAAATATTAAATGACACAATAAAATCTCTTTTTTGTCTAAAGGCAGGTGTCCGGATATTAATGGTAGGGCAGTGTACATATCAAGGAGTTGGCTGTTTCTAATACAATTGCTCTAAAAACATTTCCCCCCAATAACTTCAGAATCATTTAAGGTTGGTGCCACTGCCTTCGTGTTGTTAGTGCTATCTGTTCTTTCAGAAGGAGATGTAATTTTTGGTTAAAACTTTTCTGTCCGTAATTAGGTCATAGCGTGCTGGAAGTAGAGCGATGTCCAAGGTTAGGCATTTCCAGCTGCACGTAATAAGGCGAATTTTATGCCGCTGTTCTATTTCGGAAACAAAGGCAGTTGCAGATATGTTTAATGATCCCAACCACGTACGTCTATATTCTTAAAATAGCCAAAATTCAGACGTTGTTGAGGAGTTGGTGAGTTCCCCAACAGGGGAACTCACCAACTCCTCAACAACGGGGAACAGGTTCCCCAACAGGGGAACTCACCAACTTATAATGAACTTCTACAATTGAACAATTGTAGAAGTTCATTATCAGATGCATAAACAGAGATCCTTAACCAATCTGATTTTTAAGATGCGTTTTATTAATTAATATAATAAGAACATTAAAAATCCAGTGTTTATAAGGGTATTCATAACCAGAAGAAAAAATTGATGACTAGAAACAGCATTCTATAAATTCTAGTATAGAAAAACGGTCGCCCTGATGAAAGAATTGGTAGAACAAAGAAAGTTAATTTTGGGTGACAAACATCCTTTTCACTCTTCCAATGAATTATCAGCCTTCCAGCTGAAAGGATAAAACGAAGGTAAACAGCTCGTGCACATCCCTTCTGGGTTTCGACCATTGATTTCCTTTTGTGTGCGTACGTGACGTGGCACAACAGAAACATTTCCTTCCACCATTGCTGTCAGGCCAGAGAAAATGCTGAGATAACACGACACTCTTTCATCGGGCCACAAAGAAGGAACTGTCTTGTTCCAGCAAGTAAACAAATACACTGCTGTCCAAAATTTGGGGTGAAAATCAAAACCTCCATTCGTTAGTATAAATAAATGAATCCCACCACAAACAGACGCAGAAGGGGGGGGGAGCATTCTTCAGATAGCTCATTTGCCTGACTTTAAAACTTTTTTTTGTCCCTTTGGGACACTTGAAAAATGAGCTTTTTGTTCCACTTCGATCAACAGAGGCAATAATGGAACAAAATTTGAAGTTTATTCATTAAATCATCAATTTCTGACATCGGGAAGATTATTTTAAATTACTGCGTATAATGGGCACTTATAGAAATGGAAGTCATCTACGAAGAACATTAAATATCTTCCTTGGCCCACCAAAATAATGACATCCGAGAAGAACGAAGCACCGGAGGAAAAATTAAATTGCTCGCGAAGATTTAAAGAGCTAAACATTCGATATATATCAACAACACACTCTCTAGGTTTTCATTATAGATCCCTCAGCAAATTCTGGCCCTACATTAACAACAAAGTCACAAGAAAGAAAAAAACGAAATTATCACTGACCCATCTCAAACTCCATTACAGATGATGACCACCATTAACACCATGATGGCACATTGGTATAGCTCCATTATTGATACGTTGGAGGAATCGCCAATTTGCTCATAAAATTGAGCTCTAATTGCTCCATTGGAACTAATATTCTCACCGTTTCATATTTCATAGATCTCTGGAGACAGTGCAACCATCTACCATAAGGAAAACTGCTATTATCTAATCGATCTTCGAAAATGACATCGCAATCGTATTCCAACACTACGGCTGTCTTCCGAAGCACAAACTTCTTAAGAGATCTTCAGCACCATATCGAAATAAAATAAAACACTGAAGTATGGGTTCTAAAAACGGTTGTCCACAAGCACCCAAACACCAAAATAATTTGAAATCATTGTAATGTCTACAAGCACTCAAAACATGGGTGCCCATAGATATTACAATTAACGGTATTTTTCGCGCATGAGTTTATCATTCAAATAAAACCGCTTCCACAGAAGTTAGCAAGAATTTCAAGCAGCGATGTGTACTCAGTTTTTGTGAACGGATTCAAAACCGGCTGGTATTCAATAAAAACCTGCACTGAAGTTCAGAAATGAAACTGTCGAAAATGTACTGTATTTAAGGACAGGAACAAGACAATGAGCAATCCTCCATTCTTCGTAGTAGCAAAAAACAGTTCAATCGTGTGAATATTGAGAAACTTATTCTGAACAACAGCCGCATTTCTACGCGTGAGATCCTGCAAGAAGTGAACATCAGCGTTGGCAGGTAGAATCCAGTGATTCACGAGCACCTTCGCTTCTGAAAATTGGGCGCAAGAGCGGCTCCTAAAAAACATCTAAACCCCATAGAAGACAATATACACTGAGTGGCCACTTTATGGGGCGCTCCTTCAGTAAAAGCATCACGTGTCAATCCCATGCGATATAAAGCGCAGTAGGTGTACCTAATAAAGTGGCCACTCGTTATACTTATGCCTCCTCCTGGCCTGCTGCTGCTGAACCTTTAAAACAATCAAAGGCAGAGTTCGATATTCCTCAGTTTAACGTGCAGTGGTCTTTCATAAATTCAACAGGTTGCGCAATGTACTGGACTATTCCATTATAAAAATCTGCAAAGGTCGCAAACTTGAAAGTCACGTATTGTGGACCCAAACATCGCTCGTACCAAGCTGTGAGCAGAAAGACACTGGCGTTCTCGGAATACACGAGTATAATTCTTCCTTTCATCCAGTCAATAAATGTGAAAGAGTTTACCTACTGTAAAATCGAACGCAGAGATTCACCTGTGGAAGTTCCAAGTGACATCTGGGGCCGGCTTTACTTTCAACAGATACACGTTAAACAAAAGCATAAATTTTTCATAAACAAAACGCAGCACCTGCTTCTCTGCTCCTATACGCCTGTTCTCCCAGGAATAAAATATTTTTGGAACAGAATTTCACCCAGAAAATATATTCCACGTACTCTGGCAAACAGTGTCCTTCAAAAGCGCCTCCGTCTCCTCTTCGTGCGACCAAATCGATCACATATCGTTTGGCCTTGTTGCCTAGATACTGGAGGGTAAATGTACAGCGCAGGCCAGTTAGAGAAAGCAAGTCTGGTTGAGAGTAAATCCCCTTAAGAGTTCTCTGCAAGAGGACAAACACATGAGAAGCTTCGATAGAATGTTTTCCTTAGGTAAGCCGATAATCATTTGTACCTTTTTTTCTGTGTTCACGTGACATGCAGATGTACTCTTAAGAAGTTCTAGACACGGGCTACGTTATTACGCATACCTTGACCTAATTTCTGTGGCGAATGGTTCTATTTAAAATGTCGAAGGGCAGTGATATTGGCATCGTTAGAAAACACCACATTCTACGCCAGCAGAATGTAGGCTTAATAGTGCGTTTCCACACTTAGATATAAACTGATCATCCCTAGTGCTGCGCAGAAAGTTCATTTATATAAGGGACGTATCCGCTGTCGGGTTAAAGGGCAAAGCATCGCTGGCTGTAGCGAACAGTCTGAAGTAAAATGGAGAGCAAAGATTGTGAAAAAACTTAAACCAGATGCGCGCTCAGAAGGTTATCCTAACCTCTGCGGTGTGGTGTCAAATACTGATATATGATGGTACGCGGATCGGGTGAAAACAGGTCACGAACCTCGATTTCGGAAGTGAGTAATTTTGATGCTTTTAATCTACTTAAAAATGCTTCTAATTTATTAGATATTTTCTAGCTTTAATAAGAGAGAATCAGTATAAGTAAAATTTAAGATGCATTTTAAAAATAACACGTGAGCATTTGGGAACGTCCAAAGATTGTGCAAGATGGGTTTCCAGAAACCTTTCCATTCATGGCAAACATCAGAGAGTGGAGTCATCAAAAGAGAATTTAAAATTAATTCTCGCTATTACAAATAGATTTTTATCCCTTTGGTGATTGGCGATGTAACTTGGCTTTTATGATCTTGAATCCAAATTAGAAAGCATGGAGTGGAAGCAAAAGAGATCTCCAACCCTGAAAAAAATTTCGAATCCAACCATCAGCTGGAAGAGCATTGGTCTCAATTCTCTGGGACACAAAAGATTGTTGATTCGGGAAAGTCGGATCATGGATTTTGCTTCTCCATGATAATGCACGTGTGCAAAAAGCCCGATCTGTACAGGGGATTTGAACAATTCAACTATCCAGTCCAAACTATTCCTAGGTGTCTGTGAGACGATACTTTTAATACAGCCGTTTCGGTGCTTTTTGTCATCTCACGATGACAAAATTAAGGAGTTTTAGCCAATCTACAGCGTTGAGGGAAGTGTTTCAACAATTGGTTATAGTTATAGCCCGGTTTAGCTGGTTTTTTCCTTTATTTATTAGTAGGTCTAGAACTTGGCATTTCAGTAAGCTGATATCTCATATTTTGTGGTTGTAATTCAACTTACTATTTATGTTTGCTAACAGTCACACGTTTATTCTGTTAGATTAAAAAAAAAAAAAAATAAATAAGGCGGTTCTCTTACATTTACTATTTCTTTCTAGCTGGAACACGATGGACACTGAAGCACGTGACGAAATTAGTCCAGATGTCGTCTCCACCCAGACAGCTAAGCCTCCTCTGCCAGTAATAGCAACAACATGGATACAGTTCTTAGTGATTTCCGTCTTCACCGCAATCTCCTTTGTGATGATCATTGCCGGCACCGCTATGACTGTCATCGCTTACCCTCCGTACACCCTGAGGGAGGGAAGCCCACTGCGGAGTGTCACATCAATGTTCAACATCCTAGGTCCCCTTATGCTGTCCACCGGCAGCTTTTTATTAGTTGTGGCGATCATCCTCAGCGTGAACCTGGGTGAGACCCTCCACAAACTCTCCAAGACTGTAAGCCCCCTAGCTGTCGACGCACGAAGAAGCGCAACCCCAGCTGCCGTCATAACCGGTCCATTTTATATTACGAATTTTACCCACCCTTTCTCGGCCGATCCATCGTTTCCGATACTATTTAACCCCAACTGGATTCAACACCCCAACGCCCCGCCGGATTATTCGTCTAAAACCGAAGGACTCGGCATCAGCGAAGCACCCATCGCACTGGAGGATCAACCTCCGTATAACCCCGAAGCAACCATCAGTGACCCTTGAGTCCGATTTCCTATTGTATGAAGTATCTCAGAGAATAAAGATCGTTGGATTCGTTTAGGTATCGCTCTTTGACACAGAACTTACGTAGTGAAGAGAGGGTGGAAGGTAAAGTGAAAGTAATATTTAAAAAAAAAAAAAGTAATTTTCAAGTTAACTTCGGGTACTGCTCATCGAATCAGGAGGGGTGGGAAGCAGAGAATTCCATTGAACCTAATTTTGATATTCGTAATAACTCGGTATGCATTAGAAATACAAAATTAATTTTCAATGAACGTATATTTATCAAATTATTTATTTTCAGAGGGAAACATACCTTTTTTTTTATCATACTTACAAGAACAAAGGTTAGAAAAGCAGTTCGTAAGACTTGTACTGACATAAACACAATATAACATAAGGCTATTTAAGATATCGATGTACCCAAAACAAAACAAGTTAGCAGAGTTAATTTTTGCAGCTAATTTTAAAATCCTGAATATACTCTGTTTCCATCTTTCGTTTTGTTAAAAGGACTTACCACTTAAGTAGAGGCCCATTTCAGTAAAGTCAGTCTACAATTTGTCTCTTCTGCACACAAATTAAAAAGATCACCTACATTTCACCTTTCTATTCACGGTTTACTAAACCACATCAACCAAATTAGTTTTTTTCTCAAATGTCTACAACGCCATCTCGTGTCAAAACTAAAATTATCCTAATATATATATATATATTTGGTTTTTCTGGTATTTAATGCTTGTGGCAATATTTATGTGATTTATTTGTTCAATTCATAGCTACTAGAAAATTTTATAAAATTTCTTACTTTCCCTGGTCTATGGAAAAATAGGAAAAAAAAAAAAAAAAAAGAAACAAGAATAAAAATTAGCTGCTGCAATAGAGTATTTCAGCGGTTTTTGAAGTTTTTCTGCAGAAATTTGTACAACGCCATCTCGTGTCAAAACTAAAATTATCCCAATATATATAATTTTTTTTTCTGGTATTTAATACTTGAAGCAATATTTATGTAGTATATTTGTTCAATTTATAGCTACTAGAAAATCGTATAAAATTTGTTACTGTCCCTGGTCTAGGGAAAAATATGAAATAAAATAAGAATAAAAATTTAGAAATGTCTAGCTGCTAAAATAAAGTTTTCTTTTTCTTTTAAAGAAATCAGCACTGAAAACCCGACATTTGGTCAGTGGCTGATCAGACCACGGATCGCAGCAGTTTCCACAAAGTGCATCTTTAAATTGAACAAACGTAAGAAAATCGGAAAATGCAAGATAAGAACTAAGTGATTATGATAAAATTTCCAAGCGAAAGTTTTGTTCCTTTTGAAAGAGTTCAATGGCGCGTTTTGCACGATGGATCAGATGTGTCTGCTTATCGGTCTACCAGACAGATATTCATTCGCTACTTTCGCAACCATTTATCAACATTTCACCTCCCCAGTACACATTGATTCTAATTTACACTAGTTTTATTTTTCATTTCGAAGTTGGCGCTCAGATTGGTTCTGAAGTTGGAAAGTTTTTGATTGAACCACCTAAGGATCCAATACTTTATAGCAATGAATTCTTGATTATGGAGACCCGGTCAGATTTCAGAGCCTGAAATCTGACCGGGTCGCAAACCTGAGTCGGTCTCAGGTGAGGTCAGTGTTGGTTTTATCTCCCGGAAAGTAGGATTTTTCATCCAGCAAATCGACCACAGAATACACGCAATTTACAGACGTTATATACGGCGCAATATGGCTTAAGTCTGTTGCGCCTAAAACCCTACAACAACACGCGGACTATAATATAGCTGACAAATATCCTGAAGGAAGAATGATAAGCAAATCTGAAGCCAGACTTCCCCAGACACTTAGTGGAGTCCATACTACAACTATACTGACAAAAGGTGACTCTGCTAGATGAAGAATAGAGGTTTCTAATTTTTTTTAGTCATAAATGTAGAATGGGACAGATTCACTGGACATGATTTATGCGATTTTACGTTGTGTAGTTGCTATGTTTTTATTAAGAAGGTGAGGTAGGTTGACTTATCCTTGGAGAGATGTTGTCTACGTAAGAAATAATGTTTGGTTTGATTTATTGTAGGGGTTTGAAAGATCGAGTCTTTTATATTGAGACTGTATCAGAGGTGGTTAAGATTCACATGTCCCTTTCACAGTGAAAAGGCTGTTGGTGGTATGTTGTTGATCGATGGAGGATTGTCAGTCGGAGAGTAATGTTTTTCATTGATTTTTCGTATTGTACCTGTATGGCTATCGGCCTGAATCAAGGTTCATTCTGAGCACTGCAGCTGAAGAGGAAATTGATTTTGTAACTTCTATGTGTTTGAAAGATAAGGGCAGAGTAACATTTTTAAAAATGTGTCGGACTACATTTTACGGAAGAAAGATTGGATTCCATCTGCTCGTGTGGTGTTGGTAGAGTTTAGTATTCGTTATATTGCTTTTTCGTTTACTAGATGGTCTGGAAATTGTATATCTACTTTGTGCAATGATGGGTGTGGTGTATTTAATGTCGATGCGGTGGAATTGATGTTATCTACAGCCCACTTTTGTGTTTACTTAACCTGGTTTGTTTTTTGTGCAAGCGAAAAAGCTATTTTACTGGCTTGTTACTGTGTATAATACATGTGAGAACCTAAGTCGACTAATGACACTGATATATACAATGACTGGCCACTTTATTAGGTACACTACCTAATAAGCTAATTAAGAGAGATTCTTCCTTCAATGCACTACACAAGTACATAAATGTAAATTGGATTTGTGTTTGTGGAGTGAGGTCACGTGCGTTTAAGCCCCTCTGCTTAGTGCGAAGTTTTTAAGAATATTTTAAGGTGTTTAACATTTGAAATATGTTATTTTATTTGTGATACGAGATGAGGGCAATTCAAGGTACCATTTAACAGCTGGTTAAGAAGGAGTAAGTCGGCTTTATCTCTTCTTTTTTCCAGCGTTTCGAGTCCAAAGAATACACACCACTCTTGGTAGGATTTCTCATTGTATTCAAGACCACTTTTAAAGCAGACGTACTGGATTGCTCTTTTTTGAATATTTTCAATTTCTAATTTTTGGCAAGCAACACGTGGGGACCAGACCTGTGAGGCAAATTCTAGTGGATTATTTACTTCTTCGCAACGTCTAGCAGTGGCACGCGGTTTGACTAGAATATTATCCAGGACTGGAGCATCTACTCTGCCTGTGAGCATTTCTGCGAGAGTGTGTATGTTCCTGTTAATTGTCCGCTGCATCCAGGGTGTGATGTAGTAAAACGCACTTTACCCACCTGGCTAGCCCGGTCGGCTATTTTTCTTCTTTTTTTTTTTATTATTATAAAAAAAAGAGCCTTTTATTATAAAAGGGCCCTTGAGATAGTAAAAGGGTGGGCAGCAACTCTGTTAAGCCATCGCAAGAACCGGTACTCGATCCCAAGGACGGACTTATAATGTGGAGCTGAAGACAAGGTTTGCGAGGCATACATTGCAATTGGCAGGACACACATTAAAATGTACTTGGTCGCTAGCTGAGGATCCCTAATTCCTACCAGTTAAAGCGGCGAATATGGGCTAAGTGTTGAGCAAAGGTGAGTCTGTCATCCCACTTAAGACCCAGGTACAGGTGAGAGTGCACTTTTTCCACACTAGACCCGTTCACAGTGATCGAGATGTCATTTTTATTCTGCTTGCAAGTTATGGTCATTTGGGCAGACTTCTGTGCATTAATACGGAGCCCGATGTAATCCAAGTAGCTCTCAAATTCTCGGATTGTGCTATTTACGCATCGTCAGCATATGTTATGAAATTGTAGTACCGTACAAGAAACGGCCTTTGGACACGGCTCTCTTCTTGTGTGCAAACAAATCTTCTTGCATGAAAACAAGTGTGAGCTGATGAGCAAAGCTCATCAGCTCACACTTGTTTTCATTGACATATGTATCTCTTTTACGTATTCACACATACGTAAATGGACATGCACACGCGAAAATGGACATGCGCACACGAAAATGGACATGCGCATACGTAAATAAACATGCGTGCGCATACGTAAATAGACATGCGCGTGCGCATACAGAAATGCCCATGCGTACGCGCATGTTCGAACGCCCATTTACGTATGCGCAGGCGCATGGGCGTTCGGTACGCAAATGAACATGCGAACGCGAATGTTTAAATTGACATGCGCACGCACTCAAAAAAGGGATTGTCTATTTACGTGTGCGACATGCCAAAGGGGTAGAATTACCCCTTTGGCATGTCGCACACGTTGAATACAGGTCTGGTGGCCACATTTTAGATGTTGGATCGAGTACAGAGAACGACAACGTGATTGGTGAGGAGAACAATGGGATGTTAATTTCATTTGTTAAACTTCAGTTGCCACTTCTCAGCCCATGTGTTCAACTTTCTAGATCCTGTTGCAGCAGCATAGTGTCATTACTATCTTTAACAACTTGCCAACCTTCGGTATCGTCTGCAAACTTTTCATCAATATCATCGATAAGTATAGAAAAGAACAATGGGCCTAAGAGCAATAACATTTTTTATCATTCACGTACAACAGCTCTTGTTCCTAAAAGTGCCACAACAAAATGCTCTCGTGGAACGATTTAAAAATGCATTTTTCAACAAAAAAAGAAGCCATGGGCCATCTCTTATGGAAAATCCATTTTAGTCAGTAAAGTGTGAAGGTTTTGACCATACATAGAATAGAATAGAAAAGAGACACCTTTTATGGATTTAGAAATCGGTCCAGTTCTCGGATACGCTTGCCAAATCTCCCACAACATCCTGCTTCGTGAAATACAGGAAAAGGCCTTCAGTGTTATGTTGCATCGGATTAATATCAAAAGGACCAAATAGCGGTGAAACACTCGCTTTCTAACCCTCGGGAAAAGAACAAGAAAAGGAAAAATACGAGCAGTAAAGAAAGTTGATTATATTCAAGTGTATATGAAATCGATTCCCAACTCCTCACATCTAAAAAACCTTACCTGTGGGCAGTGTATCTAAATAGCCGGTGATTGAATAAAATATTTATTCTCTTGCTCTGAAAGGAAGAAAATGCGCAGATTCTGCGATAGATTATTCCTTAAGGCAACTTTTGTTCAATAAACAGCCACTCCAAATGTCTAATAGCTTTTCTGTTTATCTTCTACCTAAGCCACTTAAATAAAGATCAATAGAATTCACAGCGGTTTTCCTGCTCAGTTTTATTAAGATGAAACCAAGCCTGCTGTTTCACTTGAGGAGAACTCCAACACATTTCCGAGTCACTAAATCAAAGGGAGTGCTTTGTCCGCTACTCAGGGAACGCAAAACAATCACACTTCAAGTTTAACCCCCTCACCAGAGGTTGCTTTACTAAAACGGTTTACGACTGCCTATTTCCGAAGAAGGTTTTAAAGCGTGAGTCTGGAACATCCCTCTTGTTATGCAGGTCTGGTAAGTGAACAAAACTCACAACAGCTTCTGTGGATACGTGGTTGGATACATTATTCAGTAGGCGTCGGTGCATAACATGAAAATGCAATGAGGATCTCAGCTAAAGCAAAACAAAGGAAAACAGATCTATCCAATCTTCCTAGTGGCCAAAAATACAATTTTAAAATTGGGAACACGAGGCAAAGTACAAATTACCGCTAGATGGCGTAGGGTACTTTTGCAAGTCGATTTAGTGGTTTTAAAATACTTAATTTTCCTGAAGAATTTGTTTAAAACATAAGAGAGAGGAGTAGAGGGATCACCCCTCCTCAAGGACATTAAATAACGTCATAATTCTACTTTAGGTGCTGTTTATTTGTAATGCGGCAGTGAGGCAACTCGTGACAGCAGTTTAGCGGTGCGTGAGTTCAGCGCTAATGAAAGTAGTTCTGCTGAGCAGTGCAGAACTACTTTCATTGCTTTCATAATGTGTATTTGTTTCCTAGAGGGGATTTTTCTGCTGCTTTTAACAGTTTATCGATGAGAAATCACAAATTCAATAACAGTCAACAGACTTGGTTGCCTAAAGACCAAGAACCATCAGCCTACTTTCATTTTTCCTGCAGAAACAAATACAGTTCGAAGAAAAAAATCAATTCTCACACTTACTTACACAGAAATAAATATTTTTATTTCGTATTTAGCGATTTACAAAGCAAATTCTGTTTCCGGATGGGTCTGCAACTGAAGTCCTGCATGAAGAAACGTTTTATCTGGTCTCAAGAGCTCTAAAATCATCCCACTTTTCGGTAAGGCAAAGAAGTCCAAAATGCACATTAAGTGTCTTTAAAAGGTAGCTGTTCCAACACCTACCAATGACTAGAAACAACACAAGAATTTGAGTTTCCTTAACTGTCTGTCTTGGACATTGCTGATCTAATTTTTATTCACTTCTTGTCTACACCGAACTTTCTTTTTCAGGTTCCCAATCTTCTCCCTTTGTATAATCGCAATTGGACAAGTTTTCTTCCTCCTCCTCCTCGCCAGTATATTCATGATTACCTACAGTTTCCGCCTGTTGTTCAATCCAATACGTAACGGCGCTGTTTTTCTGCAAATACAAAACAGAATTATCAAAGCTTTCAAAATTAAAAGTAAAAAACAGAAATATTCAGTTTAATATGAATTATTCATGCTTGAACAATGCTTTAATTATAACACCGAATACAAAAGAATTCCCTGTGCAAATCAGCAAATAAACAGAAGTATACGATGTATCGTATACTTCTGTGACGTATACGATGATCATCCAAGGACACGTGGTCTGACGAGTCTCGATTTGCAGTACTTTGTCAGTGATGAGGTCCAAATGTGGCATCAACCTCACAAAGCCTCCAGGCTCTCTTGTGTCCAGCACTCAAGCGGCTGGATGTGGTATGATGGTATCTAGTAGGCCTGCTCATACCTTTAGAAGGTCTTGTTACCTTCGGTGAATATCCTTCTGTCGTATGGGACCAACTTTACCCTGCAAAGATTCATTTTTTACCCAAAATTGCGATGGATTCTTTGAAGACAACATAGCTGCCCACAATGCACAAATTGTATCTCAATAGTTCGAGAAACATCCCCAAGATTTCCAACATCTATCCTGGTCGCTTATTTCTCCAAGTCTCAATCCAATTGAGAATGTCTGGGATATGATGAAAAGGGCAGTTCGACTTGACAGTTCTCTACAGACCACAATACAACAGCTGGCAAATATCCCGAAGAAAGAATGGTCAAATCTGGAGCTAAACTCCTTGAGGCACCCAGTGGAATTCATTCCACAATGCGTACGGGCTCTAATTCGAGCAAAAGGTGACCTACTAGATAAAAGGTTTCTAATTTTTTGATCAGTGAGTGTACACCGACACATAAAACAGAAATTAAAATTTACTTAACCTTGTGTCAAGCTAAGCAAGTTTCCAAACGAAACATTAATCAAACAGGGTGTAACAACGTACGAAAATAAACAATAAAATCTCGATTCCTTCTTTTAAACAAACAAAAAACTCCTTATGTTTAAACTAACGCCCTTTTTGAAGTATTTGTGACTAGAATATTACAGAACGCACATGCGCACGTTATGCCCAATCCCGAATATCGACACAAGTTATTAGTGATGAGCAGTAACCTTTTAAATAAATTCAACACTTACTTCCCAGCGCACAATACCGGCGAAATCCACAACCATACCCTGAAGTACCAGTCTCGCGAGTACGACAACCCCGTCTACAAATATGCAGAGATAACTGCGCATGACGCGTCCCTTAACTCTGTATAATAAACAGATCGATATCTGGTTAATGAACGGCGTTTTTGTGAAGGTAGGGGGAAATCCAGGTTAAGGTGTTACTATATAACACCTACCTGTAGGTGCAAGGCAGCCGAAATAAGCACGAAGAGGTCAGTAGGTTAACCACTTTCTACTAGGAATTCTAAAGCGAGCGAATACACAAAAAATGACATCGTCAAATACTTTAAGAGGCTTTAAACACCGACCACACATTAAATAATCTGTCTTCGGCTGTATCCTGCTCGAACTGAAATGTCAGAACGATATTATCTGCCCACAAAGCAACCGAATAAAATGTACTTCCACGTTAGGCCTAACTGAATTAATCCGTTAAATGCCAGACGAGTCTGCCGTTTTCCTCCCCACGGTGCTGCGCACTGGAGAGGATGTCATAATTGACCACTTCGCTTTATCCGCATAGTTTACTGCCGAAGATTTACGAGGCTCGACAAACGACGACCCGACACTTGAAGCGGATGTTGTACCTTATCAACACACCGATTAGTCCCTATCTACAATATCACGAGCATTTCCTTTATGGTACCACAAATATTTTACGAGTCAAGAGCCACAAGTTTAAAATATTTGGACTGAGGGTAGTCGTTTTGTTTTTTGTTTCGGTTTCAACGATATCAATTAATGAAATAAATAAAACAAAAAACTAGACATAAAATAAATGAACATTGTTTGCTTTCTGATCATATCGCGGACATTAATGTATACACAAATGTAAAATTAAAAAAAAGAGGTACCGTTTCGTCATAACTAAGATTTTTTTATTAAAAGAAAATTGAAGAATAAAATTAAGTTTAATTTCTTAAAAAGAGAACTCTAATTTATTAAATTAAATCTTAATAATGTCAAATTTATTGACAGCTTTTATTATTTCGGATAAATTATTTTTTAAATTCTAACTGTACGCTAGCTTGGGTCAATGAATGTTTGTTGTTGTCACCATGGAAGCTTTGCTTCTCTACTCTCATTTTACCGGAAAACTCTCATTTTACCAATTGAAAAGTGTCCTTGTGGGATTTTCCTCATTCCAGCATCCCTGGAGGATGCATAACATTTATTCAAACGAGTTGTGGACAATCTATGACAGTGATCGATGCATTAAACGTGACAAATGTAATTGCCTTCTGGAAACCTGGATTACAGGTTGGTCTCAACCCCACCTCGCAACAAAAACAGAAAAACCAAAAACAGCAATTAAGGAATTTTGGACACGAATGAAAACTGAGTTATAACGACCAATTATACAGTATATAAATTATTACACATTTCACCTTTGAATGATTCAATACATAAAACCAACACTGGTGAAGAAGACGATATAAATCCGTTGATATTAAATCTTCCGGATGTCGACAAGAAAGAGTGATGGTTGGGAGGAGGAGGAAGAGCAAACGAGTGCATTGAAAAATAACCAAAGAATCCATCAGTAAAGTATTTTCGGCCTTCTCTCGATGACAGCTATAAAGTTCATTTCAGGAGGAGCTAAAAAAAACCTCGTGTTCTCTGTTTCTCTTCTTTTTTATGTCATACTGCTTACAAAAAGACGTTATCTACAAGAATCTTAAGTGCAACCACTGAGCGTTAAGAAAAAATTCGCCTCAAGTACTTAAAGATTGCAGGAAACATTTAACAGCCCACTTTCAAGGATACAGATAGTGTTTTTAATTCAAAACAAACTAGTTACTCTGTGTCCCAATGCCGACATCACTGTCGGTGTACAGTGTACTTTCAACTCATTCTACAAGAAGAGTAGCGAATAAAAAGCAATCATTCCGCGGAAGTCTTTCTTGTTAAAGGCGCCTTTTTGTCTCTCTAACTAATCTTGTTTCTCATCTCCACATTCGTTCCTATAGATCCACATCCTTCCTAAAATACTGAGTGGACAGAAATCATGGGATACCTACCTAGTAACGGGTAGGCCCAGCCTGCGCCCGCATAAGGGCAGTCCACACGACGAGGCATTGAGTCCACCAGTTTACGAAAGCGTTCCACAGGTACTTCCATCCATGTCTGGTGCACTGCTGTCCATAATTCCATCGTATTCCTGGATGGACCCGAAGCTCGAACAGACTTTTCCACAGCATCCCAAAGATGCTCCACGCAGTTCATGTCCGGTGAACGGGAGGACATTCCATGATGGTAAAATCTGTGGAATGCTCTTCAAACCATGTTCTAGTCACAACAGCTGTGTGGGGAGCCATATTTTCCTGCTGGAAGAGTCCATTGCTCGTGGGTGCACGATGACCATGAAGGGATGCAAATGGTCTGCAAGGATGGACACGTAACCTGGACCGTTCAGAGATGTGTCTAGACGTACCAGAGGTCCCAACGTGTGCTAGTTGAGCAAGCTCTAGACCATTACCTACCGTCCGCCTACCTCAACAGTTCCTTGTTCACATGACGCGTCCATAGCTTCGTGATGGATGTTTCCGCCATATACGCATTGTCCCGTCCGCTCGAAATAACTTTGAACGGGACTCATCGGACCAGGAGACCCGTCTCCAATCATCCAAGGCCAATGATCTTTCGCCCAGTTCAGGCGTACGTAGAGTCCTGTGTTAGCAAATGGGACTCTGATAGGTCGGCAGCTCCCATTACCTATTGCGGCTAATGATCACCTGATGGTCTTGGTGGAGACATTTCTAACACCTCCCTTATTGAAGTCGTCGGTGATTTGTTCCATTGTCGCTCTCCGGTTGGCTGAAACAATGCGAGTCAGACGTCGACAGCCACGTTCATCCACCACCTTTTTTCTCTCCACAGCGTTGTCCAGGATGAGATGTTATTCCGGAAATGGCGTATTCCCGATACACTCTTGATACTGTTGAACGGGGACAGTGCAATGTCTGTACCACTTCCGCGACAGAGTGACCCATGCGTCGGGCACTGATCAAAGTCAGTTAACTCACAACGTTTATCCATACTGACATCGAATTACCGTCCACATGAATGCAGTGTACCTATATACCTGTCAAGAGGCGGGTTCGTCCACTAGAGAGGGGTGACAGCGTCGCGTTGTCCAGGAACCGGGTATCCCATGAATTCCTTTCTTTCAGTGTACATGCAGGTTAACCACAACCTTATACAACGGGATAATCACTTCCATGTTCCTTCTTACAAAATCATGTATGCTATTGACAGAACTGAGGGAGGTGTCCTAGCAGCCCACCTGCACTGCTCAGAGAACTTCATGTCGAACTGTACGATCATCCCATTTCTTTTGTTCTCCACCTCCTTTATTACTTTTATTCAGGTAAGTGTTAAGAACCAAATACTCAAGTTGTGCAGGATCAGAATATCGTGCCTGTAACTGAGTATGTTTTTGATCGGTTTACCAAAATTTCCCCTTAGGCAACACCAAGCCACCCTCGCATGAGACCGACTAACTCAGCCACGTTATGAAAAAAAGCCCAAATAATGTTCCTCGCATCACTGACTGGATTCGTACCCAGGCCTTTCTATTTGGTGTGAGAGAGCGGAGATTATACTCGTTGTACTATCCACGCATGCCCACCACTTTGAGTGTCGGATCACCTAACTGTTATATTTAGATGGGATTACTGCTACTCAAAAATACAATTAACAATGTTAAATTTGAGTTGCCACTTCTCAGCCCGCCTACCTAGTTCTTCTTGCAGCATCGTACCCTGATTCTTGTAAGTAACCACTTCGGACTTTTATATCATCAGCAAACTCAGACATTAAGTCTGATATGCCTTCCTCAATATCAGTGATAAATTTTAATAAAACAATGGGCCCAGCACTGAACCCTGGGGGACTCCACTAATAACATTTGTCAAAGACGAGCTTTTTCTGAAATCCAAGTGTATGATATCAAAATTATCTTTGCATTCAGTTGCTTAGTTACTGCATCATAGTATCCAATCAGATTGGTCAGACAAGATCGCCCCTTAACAAATTATGTTTTGACTGGAGTAGAATTATATTCCAGTCTAAACGATTCTGCACTGCTTCTTTAACCAGAAACTCCACTATTTTACGTGGAATAGAAACTAAGCTAACAGGTCTGTAATTATTTACGTATCCCTTTAATTCCCCTTTGTGAAATGGGGATACATTTGCGCATCAATTATCATCAAGAAGCCCACAGAGACCTCTCCTGAATCCAAAGATGCTCTCATAATTATGGTTAAGGAGTTGCTTACCTCCTTAGCGTATTCTTTCAATATAATTGGATAGATTCCATCAGCTCTAGGTACCTTATTTACTTTTAGTTTCAAAGATATCTCTCACACTTTCCTTCAGTTATCACAAAATTGCTTAGCTCCCAGTTATCACTAGTTTAACTCTGGTATTCCATTAACGAACACAGACTATACTGTTGATCAGATTGTGCTCATCAGAGTCATTAGGCCTATAACACACTTCTCATTTTCCCTTCCCCAGTGCTTATGTCACACAAAACTGATTTAATATTACTCTGCCTTCTTTCTACGTTCTTCTTAAAAAGAGAAGAACTTTCCCCCTTCCTCTCCTGTCTGTCTTTTCTGTACGCATCATACTCTCCGAATTCAATTTCTGCATTCCTTATGTTTGAGTGGTACAGTGTTTCATATATCTCTATGCTGTCCGCATTATGACTTAACCGATATTCAAATTCTTAAAATTTATTTATTATTCTTCTAACAAGCAAGAATATGTGTTCCCGTTCTTTACTCTTAGCATCCTTAACAAACTCCATATCACATTTGCTTGTCCCATTGGACTCCAAGTGAAACTTGTAATTCCCTTTGCTTGCAGTGCTGTTAAACTATTAGTCTGTGTATCGACCCCCTAAACGATCCTCGTGGGTAGCACAGTTGATAATCGTCATCCTCCACAAACCAGGTGGAAAAGACCTCAGTTTAAGCCCCGTCAATGATGTGAGGAATTTTCATGGGCCTTTTTCACAACGTGGCTGAGTTAGTCAGTCTCAGGCAAGAGTAGCATGCTTTTTTTTTCTCCCTGGAACTCGGATTGACCACAGAACACACGACAATTTATAAGGAGCAATACGGCCTTAGTCGCTGATTCTCCTAAAACTCTACTACAACCTTTAAATATGATAAATGTTTAACTTTTTCCTCTGTCTGACAGAAGACCCTGGTTCTATTCCAAGTATCACTGTCAACAATGATACTGACAACAGAGTCTCCTACAATAGCGACTCCCTATTTGTCCAAGGTTTAACATCCTTCATATTCACTACCACAATATTCAATTTCGCTTAATCTCCTCATACTCTTTGCAATAAAAAGACATATAATGTCCTGCTTCAGATTTATCCACAAACATGCTGCAAATATCACATATTACATTATAAATGCCCTTATTCGTAAGGGAACTTCGAATGGTTGATATAATGCTGTTATAAGGTTCAACCGACATTAAAATTTCATGAAAAACCGTTTTTAAATAACTCTGATCAAATAATAATATTAAAAAAAAGTAAATAAGGCGGTAATCTTAATTTTGATTATCGAAAATGATCTGACGAATCTCTTAACCCCCCCCCCCCATCCTTCTCCAGTAAAGGAAAACTAACCGTAATATTTCTGAGAGGCAAAAATTGCATGTGGTAATGAAATCGAACTCTTTTTCATTTCCTTTTTTATATGCATGTGGATTTAAAAATTATCCGCATGCATAATTCATAGTCAAATCTTTTCTCATTCGAACGCAAATGTTGAGAAGTTAACGTGTCATGGTGAATGGCAAAAAGATAAATTTTCATCGCACATTTTGAAGAAATTACTCCTTCTGTGAAAAGTAATTTCCTGCGAGGAGGCAACAGAAATTTCAAAAATAGATTAGGAAGAGCCCGATAAACCGCACACCATCGTCTTAATGAATAACGTCCATAAAATCAGTCTCGGAAATACTTATGTCTTCCTTTATGTGCGCAGTAATCAGATCTTTCCTGAATAGCTACCCCTCCCCCATTTTTCATTTAAATGTACAAAAAAGTGCGTTAATGCAAGAAACTTAAGAAATCACGAATCAAAATTACCGTTTTCTTTAGGAAACCATTAAATAGCTTTCCTGGATAATTTTCTTCTAGATTTCAAAGGAGAAAGCACAATGACAAGGAGGTGCTCTCGTACAACAATCACACCAGATTCAACTTTTCTATTATATAAATTTCAAAAATTCGTATTAATACTGTTTTCTCAAACTTATACTCGTACCTTTACATAAACAGAAAGGTGTTTTTGTGCGCTCACAAAATACAAGGACAACTGAGGACTTCCTCCTGGACAGTTTCCAATTTTTGCTGTTGCGGAGGTGTTTCCCTTTATTTTTAATAGAAATCTTGAATGACGAAACGAGTATTGTACGACGAGATGCTTCTCACAACTACAGCCTTTGGAATTTCATATTGCACTCTCGTACACACGTTAATGTCACCTATTCGTCAAACGGAAATACGAGTGATACTGTCACGTGACAAGAAAAAACAAACAAACGTGAAAATCGAGAGATTTCTTAGTAAAAGGAACAGGAGATTCTACATTTTGACGCCTCCAAGATAGGAATTCTTAAAGAATATATTACTATCAGCACGTGAACAGGATGCAACGTTTCGAAATGACAAAATGATGGAAATATAACTGAGTTTCCCACAATTCGCTTGCAGTGAATATATATTTCTGACAGACAATTCTCACTGGGTAGAATTGTATTTCCAATAAAACAATGCATTTCTAATTGCATTTCTAATAAAACAATGTTTTATTTTGTTCTTTCAAGTTTTTGGTGCGTCGTGTTTTAACACTACGTAGATTTATTTATATACTTCCGGATTTGACTACCTACTTATAAAATGACTTCAGTATTTGTTTCTCAACAGTGCCTAAAATTAAACAGCGAATTGTTCAATTTATATGCATTGACAAAGTGGGGGGTTCTGTAATGAATCTTTTTTAATGAGTGCTCAGAAAGTCTTACCAATGAGTCATGACCCATCTAGTCTTCAGTGTCTGTTCTAAAACGCTGAAGAAGTGTACCGAAATAAAGTGAGGATCTTATAAAATTATTCCGGTCTAGTTCTGTGAGAATCTGCTGTGGCATCACGTTAACAGTCCATACAAGATGGCAAGTGCGATCCTCTGAGGGTTATTTTACCCCCACCTACTCAGTAAGCTAGTCTCATTCACAGCGATACACTACCTCGATTGGCACGTGAGTTATTTTGACATCTAAGAAGAATAAGTTTGTGGTCGACTTGTTTACGTCGAATAGCCCGTTGCTATGACAGCATCAGCTCAATGTCTCGTAACCCTCCTACCCATTCTTAGTGGGCAACGTTTACTGATACGATGGCCTTAATTTTTCTTTTGGTTTCTGAAAAGCTTATTCACTAAACAATTTGCCTTTAAGGTGAGGGATAACACCACACCCAACACATTTCAAGAACCGAATGTATTGACCCGATACGAACTGGCAAACGTAGTATTAAATCACCGTTTAATAGAGCGAAGGGAAGTACAACTGACTGTACCAAATAAAAAAATATACCATAACCAATTTATGTATTATCATTATTATGATGATAAACAAAAACAGGTGTTCTGTACTCTTAAATAGTTTTTAAATTTTGGACTCTGTATAAAAATGACATATTGTTCTTATAAAAGAAGATAATTATTTTCTAAAAAAAAAAAAATTAGGATATTCAGTACGGTCCAATCCCAATATTTTGAATTTAAAGTTAATTATTTATGACGTTTCGTAGTAGCCATCCAACACAGAAGTTCATCCGATTTTTATTTTCTAATTTCAACTGATATAACCTCCTCGATAAACATCTGCCAGTTATACTCTAACTTAAATAAATTATAAAACAATAGTGTAATTTAAATAAATTTTGAAATAATTATGCTCTTTTGCAGATTGCTATGGACTGATATAGAATATGAAAGCGATAAACAGCACACAATACAACTATTTATTTAAATTTCAAACTTCGAAATGGCAGATATAAGCACTGGACTACCTCCTCACAAGAACTGTAAACAGAAGTCTTATAAACATATGGCGCCTATAATTTCAGTGGCGGCCATCTTGTTTCAAGATGGCGGATAGAAATAAGAACACCACCTCCGGGTACCCTAGTACCCCGTCACCTGTACTATAAATCTAGTTTGGATGCGGGGGAGGAGACCTGCTGTCATTTAAATTTATTTCCTTACTGTCAACTGCTTCACGTGTAGAAAATTTACAGTTCACTGTACAACATTCTGATTTTATATATTCATTTTAATATTTCGGTACTACTTTTATGAAATTATCGCCAGAGGGCAGAATAGTTCCGATTTCTATAATTATTGACAATCCCAAATCCATCACGAAGACGGACTTTAGCAAAGAAATCCGAAACGTACCCAATTTTATTTATTTATTGGGACTGTTTGGATATAATTTTATCGATTTTTCCCTTTCATAGCAAGAACTAATTTGTTATTTCACGTAGTAACTTGTCTTTTATTATTAAATTTTCTTGCTATGATAAGTTAAAGGTAGTATTGAGGAAAAGGTCAAATTTAAAATGACAGGTATAAGAGAAATTTGAACCAGAGGAACACAGCTGGAGTCTAACTCTCGATCTGACCCTGTCCGAACAAGATTCTTTACTTGCTATAAAGTACAAGTCTATTGTAAATGGATGGATGTGATATTCATAGTCACAAGACTAGGGGTTTGCAAAATCGTACGCAAAGAAGATTACAAGTTAGAGCAGAGTATTAAGATGCGAAGCACGAACTTGTCAGGTGTTTGTTGGTCTAACCACTTATTGTACTGGTTTTTATGTAATAATAAAGAAATAAATCTTTTACAGCCACTGTAAATTTATGCTGAAGGTCAGCTTTGAAAGGGACCGTTGCCCTTAAAGTGCCAGACGGGAGGAATGACCCTAGACAATGTTTCGCAGGATGGAAAAGTGTACAGAGAAAGCCCCAAAATAAATAAAATAAAAAGGATAGTAGAGTGAAAAATTATACTAGGTTTGATCATAAAGTTCGGTGAATGATCTTAATTCTTTTGATCAGTGTACTGAAAAATCATAAAATTTAAACAAATGAAAACTTGGAAAGTCAACCAGAGAAAAATGCCGAAACGGTTGGCACCACGACAATGAGCCGTGTCACACGTCACTCACATTCCGTCAGCTTTTGACCGAAAAAAAAAAAAAAAAAACATTCCAGTTGTGACGCATCCACCTTATTACATGATTTGGCACCCACGCGAATTTTGGCCATGCCCAAAATTAATACAGGACATAGAAGGGAAATAATTTGAGTCGTCTCAATGAAATCAATCAAAAACAGGACGGACCGCATTCAAAAAATAAGATTAATAAAAATGTTTCGATCAGTGGCAAGTGCGATGAAACACGTTTGTGATTGGAAGAGTATACTGAAGAATATTCATAACGTAAATCATTGAATAAAATTACTTCACCGAACGTTTTAATCAAACTTCATCAACGGTGGAAGAGTGAAAATAATCCTCCAATAGCCCAAAACTAGCAAACATCCCTGAATTCGTGGCTTGTTTTATATGTGTATAACGCAAAACAGAAATAATTTATTATTTCCCAGAATTCCTTGGATCCGCAAAGAACCATAGAAAAGAAACTTTACCGCACCTTTGTCTCAATAAAACGGATGTCGACAAACCTTCAGAAACTTGCTACAAGTTCCTCGGAAATTCTGTCGAAACTACAGGTGGGGTTAAACATCGGACACGCGTTGTCAGCGAGCATGTCCGGATACGTTAACGCAGTGACACGTGGGTTGCAAAAGTGAGAAAATAATTCAAGTGGAAGTAGTGTTTGCTAGCTGAAAAGATCGTCACACCGATATTGTTGTCAGAGAAGACTCCTTTTCTTGTTCATGGTGAGAAGCTAAATGAACTACCACAACACCTGAAGATTATTCCAAGATAGAAAAATAAAGAGAAGAAACAAAAAAAATCACTGCTTTCCCCCGTTCTGACAGCCAATTACAAGGGGGCACCGTATATTGGAATATGGCCAACATGTCTAATAAACACGAAAAACACATTCATAACACACAATAATAACATATATGCGATCTCTTAGAATGGAAATAAGTGTCTAAACAAATTTGCATTTTATAACCAAAAAGATTAAGAAGCAACAAAAAAACTACATTAGCCTCCAATAACTTAACATATCCCAACTTGTTTTTAATAAAAACATCCCAGAGATGCCAACATTCTCACTTCGAAAGGTTTCTGTAAAATTTCCACGAAAACTTTGGTATTTTATAAAAGAAGATGTCTCAAGAACAGCAGCATTTTCACTAGAAAAGGGGTACATGTGGGTGGAGGGGGGGGGGGGGGCACAGGAACATTTACAAGCAAGCCTATTGCATTAGTTGTAGGCGTGGCAATTTTGCTGTCAACTTCGGGCAGCTGCTGGATTTGCTCAAAGTTAATGCGTCTTCCATCCGTAGTTGTACAAAGGACAGGGGAGAAAGAATGACTCACCCTCCCTCAAGAAGAATATTGCCTTTCACGTTATTGATAATACTGTAGTACCCTTGACATCGTTACAACTGATAAGATGTTTTAGTGGCAGAGTCGATGGCCTTGAAACGCGTTTGCAGAGGTTTTTCTTCCGTTGTAATATAAATGCGCATCTCGTTGGATTCATCTGATCATTGTACGATGTCTCTGAAGTGTACCACACAACTGTTACCAGTGACGTGGCGAACACTTTTCTGGTGGCTTTTCGAGCGTAATAAACTAGTCGGTAATTGACTGATGATTCTGATCAGAATAAGCCTTCACGTTTTCTTATCTGAGAGCATTTATATAAAGCACATAGGACAAAAAAAAAAAAAAAAAAGCGTTATCACACAATTGAGATACCTGATACTGCTGAACAAAAGCGAGTCTAGTCTTCTCATTAACTGTGAGTTAAATATGCCCGATAATTAAAATATTTCAAGCGAAATAGGTGCGGCGCATATGGGTGTCATCACCTGCCCATTTCTTGACACTTCGGATAATCGGGGTTTCGGATAATCGAGGTTACGCTATAATCTGTAAATCTTTCAGATAAACGGTACAATACAATCGTTAAGGACACAAATATCAAGGCTTCAACCTACCTCTTCTTCTTGAATGGCCTCAACGTCGACCGCATTAACGACCGAATGCGCGTCCGCCCTCGAACTCGGCCCTTCTTCTTCTTCCGAGTACAAATACTTCCGCAACTCGTCCAGGTCCACCGTCCTTTGCCTTTCTGACCACCCCTTTCGCTTGACGGAGTACACTATCCCCGAACTGACACCAAACGTAAGCAGCAGTCCGCCCGAAGAGAACGCGGGAACCACAGTTTGACCGCACGTGTTATGAGCGTCCGAGATGACTGCGCATCCCGTACCAATGGCCAGCAACGCACATCCCAACACCGTAGTCGACACGGACACACACAGACAGTGCTCTGTTAACGAGGATAGAGTTAACTTGATCATCGTGCGGGGTTCACCGCAGTCGACCGACAAAAAAGGACGATACGGAACACGCCGACACGGCCCCGTCGAAATTACACAACCACCTGAAACACCGCCATCGACGACATTAACGCGAGGAACTGCCCACACATCTAAGAACTTCGGCTGACCCCGGCGTTCCGTATGTTTACATTTGCCGGGACTCGTGTCACTCGCGAGGCACCGGTGGTTTAAACAACCCGCTTGACGCAACTCCGCACAAGACTGACTGTGGCACGGAGGGATGACCTTCGACGGGTAGCTCTGTGCCGCGTGTAAAGCGAGCGGAGAAACATCGCTTTTTATTTATTTATTTATTCGGTTATGAGTTCGCCCACGGAACGTCCGATCCTTTCGCATCGCACTCGACACACTCAGTTCGCAAGAATGGATAGAAGAACAGCACCGTCACGATGAGACGAACGCCCACTACACCGTTAGCCACGACGGAGGCAGGACCCGATTTCATCATATCGTCGGCATGCCGCTATCTCTGACGCGAGAATTTCGAAACGCTTCCATCAAAGGTCAAGATATTTCGTTTAAGTTCATTTAAGCGCGCGACGTCACCTTCGCAAACCATCGGATAATTGTGCGCGCGCTTTTGTCTCGCTATCTCTCGCTAACAACGTACTGCGCGCATTTAGGGTCATCCAAGCCTCGATAAAGCCGAGAACGAATGCGAGCTAATCTACCACGGTCGACAGGTCAACAACGTACACGCCGTTATCTTCAGAAACAAGCTCTTAATTGTCCAAAATCAAGACGACTGTTGCGAATGATAAAGATGAAGTAGCACGTGCGAAGAACAAACATTTTATATTTGCTTCGGTAACAGTATCGGAACCTCGTCGAGTGTGTTTGCAACAACACGGAAGCTTACGGAGCCGAAATTAAAAACCGAAAAGAACGCGTTTCAAACATCGGTTCGCTTCTTGCGATTTCAATTAAAAAAAAAACCCCGACTTCCAGCAGGCGACGTTCCTTCGCTAACTGACATTTGAGATCAGTTACGTGCGGGGCCAGCGGGAAAATAATACAGAAAACACTCGCGCATGATTCTCGCGAAGGTCTCATGGGATGGGGAGGGAATGCTTTTTCAATCATTCCCTCCCCACCCCACTCTCACAGTTTTGTAAATTATTTTAACACTCGCACAATTCGTGTGAAATGACCAAAAACACAATTCTGTGTTTCGTTAAAACTGAAACCTAAGGAGTGATAGCTTAAAAAACAAAAAAAAAAAAGGTATATAAATAAGTTTGCGTCTAATAATTATTATATTTAAGAATTTAAGCAATTATTTATTACTGACAAGTAGGTTTAAAGAATCCAAACTTTTTATAAATAAATAAATTGCAGTGACAGCGTTGTTACTTATTTGAATACCAAATTTTAGAGGACATGGCACTGTTGGGATGCGATTTAGTGAAAGTTACTAAATCGCATCCCAACTTCCGGTGGAACATTTGCTGTTTCCGGTATTTCCAATATTTTGTAATTAAGTGGCTAAGCCTAATTAAGCGCGATCTGAATAGGAAAAATCGTTAATTTTTATCAGTTCTTCAAAGTGTTTGATGTATGGGAAAATATTTAAATGGCTGCAAGATCTATAAATTGTATCCGTTGCTGAAAACCATCACTTTTATCGATATGCTGAATCGCAAATGAAATTCAGTCGTTATTGGACTCGTAAAAAGGGAAATAAGTCTAATTTAGAACTTCTACAGCATAAAGAGGCTGGTTTGTGGGCAATGTTTATACTGCCAACTTCGTTCCGCATTTTTAAGTTCGTTCCCAGCCATAAATAATGGGTTCCATGTGTTGCACGTGCCCCTTAGTTGGAATCTCGGCCGAAACATTAAAGTAACTGCCGTATGGCGAGAATCGATAGGGTTCATTTTTCGCATTTCAACTGCCGCTCTACGCAGTCCTGATGATTATGACCTCAATCAAAAAAAAAACAGCCACGACGGAATAATGACCCACCCTACCATCCTCCATTAAAAGGGAGTACCGCATCACAACATTCCTCTTCCTTTTAAGAGAAATGTGTTCCTTCTATCTCTGGCCAAATACCGATGGTACTTTTCAAAATACCCAACCTAAAAAGACAGTTCTATACTCACTGGCCAAAAAATTAGAAAAACTGATTCGATATCTATTGCAGCCACCTTTCTTCTTCTTTTTTTAGTAAAATAGAGTCGCTAAAATAGCATATCATTAATTATTGTTCGATATATCATCCATAGGGCTTTCGTGGCCACCCGTTTACATTTTTTTATCATTGCCTCCATCAATTTCCCTACCACTGAAGTCAAACTGACCGGTCTATAGTTACCTACTTCATTCTTAGAACTGCTTTTATGTATTGGTAATACATTGACACGTTGTTGAGTCACTATATCCTGAAGAAAGGACAGTACCTCCCAAAAATGATCTTTCTGAAGCCCATACGAAAGACACTGGCTGACAGAAGGTCCATAAAGATACCTGAATAACATTTAGCTACCACAGCCTCACCCTTAGGAGATTACTCGAATTTCTTTTTAAAAAAATGTCGGTGGCACTGCCCACTAGCGGTCATTGGCATCAATCTGCCACAAACTACTACTGGAGATTACCATTTTCTATTGTCAAACCGGAACTGAGTCTAGTAAACCGTGCGGGGCGGTTGGTTCACTAAAGGTCATTAAGGATAATGAAATATTCATTCTATGCCGTCTGTCTACAGGCAAAGCAAACTTGATCAACAGAATAAGAACCAGTTTATCGCCTTCCTCGATAGTGTGGCAAACAGTAGCGGAAATGGGAAAAGAACGCTCGCAATATGGAGCCCGTTGATTCTGATAAACAAATGTTCACGCGCCGGATTCTGACAATCCATGAATGTTCACAAATATGTAGGTTGCCCCGTATATTCTTTAAATTTACCACGGCCCAGCCTAATATCATATGTAAAGTTTCTGAATAAGTTAAGAAAGTTAATTAAAGTCTAGAAGAAAGAAGCTGACAGGTTCAAGAATTGAATTAGCTTGGTCTATGTTGCCATGGGAATTCTATCGCGCAGATTTTATCTGCTTTTTTTTTAACTGTAAATATTTTAACATCCGCCGAGAGTTACTTGGTTTTTCATCCCGGAATACACGACCTTGGCAAGAAGACTTCTACAGAGGAAGGTGGTGTAATTTGCAGTTCTCTTTGTAATAAACTTTCCTTGTTCTCTCGTACTTGAAAGACAAGGAAGGATAATGGTGATGATTCACTTGCCTTGAGAATAAAACCAAATTCTTGAACACTTTTATTAATTGGATTTTACCTTATTCAACGTAGGGAGTTTATCAACTTCCAAGAACGCGTCTGATAATTAAAATCCTTATTAGCTTTAAGCTAAATAAAATAGAGATGACCCAAGTACGAGTGGTATATCACTCGGCACAAGATATCACGCGTGAGGGTTCGTTCTCTGAAAGGGAATATCTTGTTTTCACACTACCTTCCAAACACGTAGGCCTACTTCTCTTGGACGCTCTCCTCTCGAGCACTACAAGAGAGGTGGCTAATATTACATGCCTGGGACTCAAATGTCCATTTTGTCTTATATACATCCGGAAGAAGGGATGTGGCGACTTGTAACGTGCGTGCTTCACCTGCAGTCCAAGAAACAAGGACTTTTGAGTCGAAAACCGAGATTGAGAATGTTGCATAAGTTCTCAGCGATGACGTGTTTTACACACATTCGCGAAAGGGATATTTCGCTGCCCAGGGGCTTTGATAGATTCTCCAATGTCTCCTTAAGCCTCAGACAGGTGTATTGGATGCGCAAGATCCCTTATTTAGTACGCGGCAGGAGCGAGATGTTCATCCTATCCGAGACCAGATTTTGTTACTTCTTTGTTCTGCTGGGATTGATAAGTGGTAAGTGGGGATTTAATTACATTTCAAAGTTCACAAGTGCATGCCAGTATACTACGCGATGTCATAATTACCTTGCACTTTACTCCACTACACAGGCAACGATTTCGTCTTATGTCCTGACGTGGTCGTATGCCGATTTTTGAGATGATTATTGCATCTGAAAAGAACTTCAACTGCGATGGAACTTATAAAAGTCGGATCGCTTCTTTTCCCAACTATATTCACTTGTTTTCTGCTATCAATGCTGGTCCATCCCTGACCAAAGCGTTTAGTTTGTCCCGGGACTGCCTTTTCCTTCCCTTTTAATTCCTTTTTCCCTCAGTTCCCAAGGTCCGGGACCAGTACACGATGTCCAACTAGGGAATCCGTCCAAAACACTTTCTATTGAGACTATAAAGAATTTCTGCGGGATGAAAAGCGCACTGAATCCCTTTACTATCCTTCACTAAAAATCATTAGTGCGTTACTCACCCCAGAGATTCAAAAACACAACTTTAGCTTTATGCAAATTAAGACCACAGTACCAGACCCTTTCTGGGTATCTGTTTCTTCCCGTGCCTATTTAAAACTCCCTACAGACTTCGGTATGTTCTCTGACCGAAGAGGTAATAAGCGATGGTTAAGTCCTTTAATATAATTAAAGAAAAATTTCCACAAAATAATTGATGATGCAATCGCAACTAAAATTACATCATCATTCACGTGATGTTTAAACATTTAAGATTTGCAAAATAGCGTTTAAAAAAATTGTACGATTATTTTAAAGATTTATATATGCAATTCTCAGTTTCCTATGATGCGATTTTTTTGTCCACTACTGTATTTTGCATTTTTATCTGCCAGAGAATTAATTAAGAACTGAGAATTAATAAAAATCCAACACCGTGTATTGATTTTAAACTATTTTCAGGTTTCGAGTTTGAAAAGGAATACCCCGAATGTGAAGTGCATTTCTTACACTACGAGACCCTCCAGTGCACGCGAGACTTCATAAAATACACGGTCAAAAAAAACCTCGCTTCTCCCATAGAGACAGAGCGCGAGAGGATTGTGTTTTGCTGGTAGGTATCCAATATCAATTCTTATTCGATGATTTTGTCAATATTCATTCGTATGAATTTCAGAAAGCCACTTTGAAAGGCACACCTCTTCATTACATATAGAATAGAATCTTTAATTGCAGCATGGTATACATACAATTAGTCCCGTTAGGGCATGGTGGTGCCAGGGGTTTACAAAAGGGATGCACATGAAAAAAACATAAGTTACATCAGATTATTGGAAGGCAACAAAGCACAGTTTTACATTTTCAGTTCGACGAGGATTCCCTTCCTGTATTTTTTATTGTTGACCACTTCTTGGAGGTCCCTGTCGTTGGCTTGCAGTGAGGGCAGCATTTGCTTTGGCAGGAATCTGCCGGTTATGGTTTGTTAGCAGCTGTGCCGAAGACCGGAGATAAGGAGGAGGAATGAGCCAAGTTTGCAAGGTTAGTTATAGTTGACCTTCTAGATATCCCATAGTGTATTTGCTGAGGACTGTCGCAGAGAATTTGATGGGTGACAGACGACAGCAGTGCTTTCTCCAGATTTTTTAGCAATACAGAGGCGCAAACGATGGGCCTATATTGGCTTGGGAACGTCGATTGTTGGTGCTTAGGAAAGGGCCGGACAGAGTACTTGTTCCACTGGGGTGGAAAGAAATGACCTTCGAGGCATCTGTTGAGGAGTGAATCGATGATGAAGACGCTTAAGCATTTGATTATGAACTGGGGGATGCCATCGTCACCGGTGGTTGAAGAGTGGCTGGTCGGCCTGACGTAGCCCAGTGGTCAGGAGCGAGAGTGCATAGCACGCGTTCCTTGAGTGGACCGGGGTTCAAGCCCCTGACTACTAAATACGATAAATATTTGTATTGACGATTTATTGTAAACTCTACTGACTTGGTTGTCGTGCCGGAGTATAAACAGAAAATTTATTTTTAGGTCTCTACCTGGAGGTTGCTTAGAAAATCTGGCAACACAGTGGAGTCAGTCAACTGGGTCGACGTTGCTGGAAGAACTAGCCTTTGTTCTGTAGAATGGTTCCTCCCTTTTTGGGGTTCTTTCGAGGTGCTTCTTAATTACAGCTGATTTGTTTCTGTTGAATTCGGCCCTGGCTTTGCAGAATGAAATGCGGTCTTGGACATCGCCGGAAGCTTTCCATTTGGCGTGTAGTGATTGTTTGTAGTGGAAACTTTGGTTGAGCTGGAGAGTCCACCATGCTCTAGACTCTTTTGGTAGCGGTGTGAAGGGCGATGGTATTGATCCATTTGGTCATTAGATCGATAGCGAGGCTCAGTTCACATCCATCTAAGATGTTCCATGGGACTGTGGATACAGCTCCAATGCAGAGTGCTGGCTTTGGAGCCGTGACCTTTTGCACAGATTTGGTTTTGGGGGTTTTGAAATACTTTTTGGGTAGAAGAGCTGTAAATATGATTGGTTAGTGGTCTGATTGAAACATGTCGGCTGTGGTTTCTTCGAGTTGACACATCGCCGAAAAATAGACTACGTCCAGCAGGTTTTGGTCTCTCGTTGGCTGGTAGTTAACTTGGAAGATTTGGATTGATTGGAGAGATTCTGTGAGCCGACTTTTGAGGTGTTAGGTAGATGGTGGAAGATCGAAGTCTCCAATATGAGTGGCTGCTGGGTGCAGATTATTTATTAACCAGTTAGTGGCTTCGTCGATGGCCATCACAGTTGGCGTTGGAGGAAGGTACAGGGATGCGACGTCTATAGTGGTATCTTGATGTTCCAGAGTTAACATTAAGGCTTCCACGTCTTGAGAGATACTCGAGACAGAGTGTACGATGGAGAACTTTGCCGTATTGAAGATTATAGCAACTCCACCCCCTCTGCGGTTATCGCGAGAGGCATCCAGTACATGAAAGCCTGCGGGAATGGAGCAGCTTATATCTGTCTGGTTCGTCCCTGACCACGTTTCAGCGAGGCACAAGATGTCTAGGGAGTTTGCGAGTAGAATCTCTTCCAGTGTATTAACTTTGTTTCTTAAGGACCTGATATTCTGGAACATTATGCGGATGGTAGGAGAGGTTGTTATGCTTATCCTCACGGGAGGGGGATATATTACGTTACCAAAAGTATTGGCACAGTGAGATAAAAGTCAACTGATTTGTAATGATGCAGGGCATCTTTTGAACTGCGATACTTTTGGATTATTTAATTAAAAGATTAAATCCATATTAAAAATGGATTTAATCATTCTTTTATTAAACGAGGGCTGTTCAATAAAAGAATGATCATAATTTTTCCATGAACAACCGTACTGCTTGCTATTTAAGACCAAACTGCATCACATAGCGACTGCGCAGTTGACTCCTGTGTGACCTTGGCGGTTGGTCCAGTTTATACATGTTCAGTTTCGCCTACGTAGCAATGGACGTGACACGCGCTGATCTCAAATTTTGTTTCCATTTCAAGAAGAAATCAGCTGAAGCGCTTGAAGTGTTAAAAGAGGTTTATGGTCAATCTACGCTTCCCTATAGCGCAGCTCGCAGGTGGTTTAGAATGGTTAAAGATGGAGTGATTCAATCACAAAAAATCGCCGGTCCTGGAGTCCAACCACTGCCATCACCACAGAAACCATAAACACTGCTCTGTAATCGTGAGAGAAGATCATATTATAACAGTAAGGCAACTGGTGGATATCTTGAGAATCAAAAGTAAACATTAAATTTTGTATGTACCACGTCCACCCTACAGCCCTGACCTGGCAACCTGCGATTTCTTTTTTATTTCCAAAGTTAAAAAAGGAGCTACGAGGAGATTTCTAGTTTACAGAAGTTCCAAAGACATCGGAGGCGATTCTCAAACACGTCAAAAAAATTATGATCATTCTTTATTGAACAACTCTCGTAGAATATTCTTTATGAAAACATTTCGAATTTGCTATTAAATTAATTAATTATATTTATGATTAATTAGAAGTGAGCCAATACAAACTGAATTTAACTCTTTCTTGCAGTGGGATTGAAAACTTACGACGCTGTATGAAAATTGTGGTGGACAGCTACAGCTGCTTCCGAGAAATGAAGTTCATGAGCACAAGGTTTAAAGCAGTAGCGCACTTTTATTCGAAAACATTCAAGGCACCCATACCCTGCGTCTATGGTGACCTGAAGCAGTGCTGACTCTACATCGAATACCGTCAGCCAGACCTCCGTGTTCTCTAAGGACAAAGCCTCAAGTATGGAGAAAAAGACAAATTCCATTGTCTTTCCTGTCGCAATTGTGTCATCGAAGAATCCAACATCCAGTTGAAGTGACTCATCAGTTCTTGATGCACTCTTAGGACATCGTAAATATTCTTAAAACCCTACAAAAGGGTCAAAACATTCAATGGTGACCCCTTCTGACCCCTAACAGCGAGAAGCCAAAAAGGCCCGAGTTCTGAATCCGTCAGTCACCTGAGGACCTTTTATTGAAAAAGCGAGAAAAATTTCGTGTTTGTATTAATGTAAAATATCACCAGATTTACCTCCCGATGAATTGTAATAGGATCCGCACGCATTCTTCACATTTAATGGCTGACAAAATCCACAACCCTAGTGTTTGTAACGTGATCTGACAAAGATTGAGGGAGACGCCGAGAACAAAATAATATAGGTCACTGCAGATAGAAATGCTTTATATCAAACTAGAACTGTCAACGTGTCACCAGGAAATATTTCTTGAAAGCAGCATTATTTTTGGGCCAGACACTAAATCTGAATTAATAATTTAGCAATCCTTCCAATTTATTTTTATGAAGAAAGAATAAGTATCTCTGTCCGAAACGGCTATATACACCGAGTTGGCTTTGCATTAGCAACATCCCCTTGTGTTGGAATGGACTGGTGTGTGACGCTGGTGAAGGCTCAAAGTCGGGAATGGCTGATTGTAGTTCGCACACGTGGAGACCCGAGTATGAGTGGATTGGTGCCCAGATCTTTCCGACTTCAAAACGTGGAATGATTGTGGGGGGAAAGACGTGCACGTGCCAGCAGCTCGATGATAGCCAACGTGGTTAAGTGCGTCCGTTCTGTGGTGTCAAGAGTCAACCAAAGGTCACACGTGACAGCATGATCACCATTAATCAACTGCTCGCTACGAACACCTACCTTTTAACCCCTTCATGATGGCAGTGCATGCAGCCACCTCCTGTGTCTATCAACAACGCAACTTGTGGAGTCTATGCCAGGTCGTGTAAGGGTTGTACTGAGGGTGGGTGTTGCTAATGCACACCGAACTTTCAAAAGAACAAAATGGATGAAGAATGTATGTTGCTGTGGAGTTGACCATGACAAAACCCTAAATGCGGGGCCCCTACATTTATAAAATATATTCAAACACTGTAATAAAATGTGGAATAATAAATACTTTATTTTGTTTGAAATTGAGATTATTAACACACTTTTAATTAATTTTATCGATAACTTATGGCTTCAGAACTGTATCATAAAAATAATTACTATATTCAGTGGCCAAAAAATTAGAAACCTTTTGCAGGTGGCGTCAACAGATAATTAAACGTACCGCGTGAAAATGTAAGTTGCCACGTGGTATGATTACGAGTTGCTCGGTATCGGATGAATCCTGTACGCTTTCCAACGACTACACGAACACAATTTTATAAACACACAGTCCATTAATCAGTGTCAGATGCAAAACAGCTGACATAACTGTCATTTTATCCACGCAGTTTCCAGACAGAACCCCAAATGACCGGGGCACTTTGATCACACGTTGTTTAGCCGTGAATAACTCAAACAGGAAGCGTCGAGAGTACACAACGTATTTCACTGAAATGAGAAGTTTCCTCCTTCTAATCTTTTCCTTGAGTGGTAAGTAATGACTCTTCAAGTTTTCCTTTACAATAGAATCAAGAAGGTCGCGCTATGCACAACTGTAGATAAGCTGGTTTGCTAAGTCCAAATGTGTGTCTCATTCTCATTATAAAATTTAAGCCTTAGACAATATGCCGGGCGTTTTTCACAACGTGGCCAAATCATTCGATATCGGACAAAGTTCGTGTGATTTTTAACCTTCCGGTACCTTGGTTTTTCATCCAGAAACCGGCAAACGCTTTTACAGACAAAATACGCTGACGCCTCACGCCCTTAGTAGCCTTGGCTCAATATCAACCAACAAACAGACCTTCGTACAGGCTTATTTCGGCGTTCGGTTTATAAAGAGCAACCTCAGTAATGTTTCTTCATCCACTTCATTATTAGGCTTGACTGGTGTCTTAAGAAACCAGTCAATCTTAAGGAGGTTCCTTCATTAAGACGATGGAACTTCGTATGATAGTCGGTTTCTTTATTCAAGATAATCTCACAGTCGACCTTACGTTGAAACTGTACTTAGACCTGTTATTTTTCAAATATAATATCCGGTCCCAAACTGTTAATGTTGTAGGACAGACCCTCCCCCCCCTTCCTCCACCCCAATGTAAATATTTACATTTGGGGTGGAGTATGTGACAACGACATTCATGTATTTGTAATAGTTGCTGAAAAAATGCAATGCAAACTTAATTTCAAATGATATTTTGCAGTTGGGGGGGCATTCAAATGCGAAGAAACCGAGATAGAGGAGGAGGGAATTCGATGCATCAGAACTCTACAAGGAAGAATAAAGTACGTTGTCAGATACCCAGATGTGAAAGAGGAGTCGTCCAAGTTATGCTGGTAAGTACTCTACCATTATCATTGACTCCTTACTGCAAGAAAATTGCAGGCTGATGCACAAACACGTGGATGAAAACTGTTTCGAAACCTTACAGAATTAATTTTGTATAAACACGAAAAGTTAGAGTTCCTTACAAATTAGAAAATATTTGCCTTAAGAGAAATGTAATAAAATATACAAATTATGTAGTTAGTTTACATTTAGAGGATTAATATTTTCAGTTTTAAAATCGCTGAAGAATTAGCCCAAATACTTGAAATAAGCTGAGATCACAATGATACAAAACAAACCTACAATTGCAGGTATATTTGGAACTATAAAGGCATGAAATTCTAATACTTGTTTATTGTTCTTTAACTTTTTTCTATAATTTAAAAATTCCTAGCCGAGTATTAAAATTTCAAAAATAATTATTAGTAAATAATAATAATTATTATTTCAAATATAATTAGCTCATTAAAGCATCTTGTACACGAGGTCCCCATGGGTTTTTGCTGTTGGATTCTTTTACAAAGATATCACATATTGTTGTACACGTTGGCACAAATGATATTAAGAGTAAGATATCTGCAGACTTACTTAAGAAGTACAGGGCAATGTTGAGAAAAAGTCGCCCGTCAGCGTTAAATTCGAAAGTGTTTGCAATTCAGCCCAAATACGATAGGAGAGAGTTCAAGATGAAGGAATTGTCAATCAGTTCGGCCTTTGAAGGATTGTGCAAGACTCATGGAACAGAATTTTTCTCAGGAATGACTGCTTCTACAAGGATGGGATGCACTTAAATAGAAAGATATCTAGACAATGTTACGTCTGTCAGAAAACTGCTAGCTTGGGGGGGGGGGGGATTCACAGACTAATAGATTAGCAGTAGTCGCAGGCAGAGATGGAAGTGATTCTTGATATTGTTGGGATATCAGAGACGTGGTGTCACACACACATAAGCAGTGCAGAATTGGAATTTGGGGAGTACAATGTGTACAGAAAGGATAGACAGGAAAGGAAGGGAGGAGGGCTTATGCTGTTAGTTAAGAAACACATAAAATCTAAGGAAGTGCATCCAGGTTGATAAGAGTGGCCAGTAAAAGTACAAAGGAACTCGATGCAATATATAATTTTGATATCACATATACTTGAATTTCAGGAAAGCTTTTGATGCCGTTGCTCCTGAAAGATTACTGTACAAATTGGAGCAGAATGGTATTAAGGGTAAGTTGCTACAATGGATAAAAGGGTGGTTGAGTGGGAGAAGACAGAGGGTGGTAATCAATGGGTGCTGCTCTTCGTGGACTAATGTTATTAGTGGAGTCCCACAGGGTTCGGTGTTGGGCCCACTGTTGTTTTGTATATTTATGAATAATATTGATGCAGGTGTAACAGGCCGCAATGTCCAATTTTGCAGACGATACAAAGGTTGAAAGGGTGGTTAACGACAGTACACTGTTGCACCAGGATCTAGAAGAGTTGGGCAGATGGGCTGAGAATTGCAATTGCAGTTTAACATTGACAAATGCAAAGTACTGCATATGGGTAGCAGAACCCCAGAGACATGTACCAACTCTATGATAATGCACTCGGGATAATGGAGAATGTAAAAGACCTGGGGGTAATTGTGCAGTCAGACATGAAGTTTTCTGAGCAGTGCAGACAAGCTGCCAGAGCACCTCATGGGGTGTCGTCAATGATATACAGGAATTTTGTGAGTAGCAATAAGGAGATGATTATCCCTTTGTATAAGGCAATGGTTAGGCCACACTTTGAGTACTACGTGCAGGTCTGGAGGCCTTATTTTAAGAAGATGTAGAGTTGTTGGAACGAGTACTGAGAAGAGCAACAAGATTGGTGAAGGGAACAAAGGGGTGCTCTTATGAGTAAAGGCTTAAGTTATGCAAATTACAGCGTCTGTCTGTGAGGTAATCTGATTGAGGTGTTTAAGGCCTTGAATGGATTGAGCAGGCTCAATGCTGATGGGATTCTTCCATTTGCTGAGATTAAGACCTTGAGGGGGCACAGATTCAAATTGAGGAAAGACGGTTGAAGAATAGGCGTGCGGAAATTTGCCTTTAGCCAGCGGGGGGGGGGGGTGATTGGTGGAACGACCTTCCATCTGTCGTTGTGGAAGTTGATAGTTTAAATAGATTCAGGGAAGAAGTGGACAAACGTTTGGAACAAATGGATGGTAAAATGGGAAGCTTTTTTTTTTTCTTGGCTGATGCTGTGTCAGCTTGCTCTCTTGCATCATTTGCCACTGCTAATGCCAAACTACAGCATTTTAAAAGATAGTCAAAATGTCTGACAACTTTCCTGCGCATCAAGTGCTACCACTTTGAAAAACGTTCCGAATGTGCCTCCATCTAGTGGCGATACCGAACGTCATATCATAATAAAATTGTCCATAGAAGTTAAATTTGAATATTTTCTTTTTATCTGTAACCCTTTTATCTCCGACTCTAAACTGAAAAGACACGAATTCAACCACATTTCGTTGTTTAAAAATCTATCAGTGAATCTTCAAAGTAATATAAATAATCCGCATTTTTATTTGTAGTTTCTTCAGCGTTCTTGAGCGTTGCTTTACCGACATTGCAGAGACCCATAAATGCGGTTTTGCACTTCAACAGAGACTGAACCTAACCCTGCGTTTCTCCTTGGCCCTCCTCAAACAACACGGAAACCTGAACTGCGAAGCAGAAGGCCAATCTTTCTCACCAGCCAACGCCGAAACAATCTGTTATGATTACAATTATCTGGCTACCCAGTGGTGTCTAGATTGAAGCTGTACGTTAATGAATAAAATAAAACATTGTAGAATTTCTTAGTAATGTTTGAATGTAAAATTATAAACACACAAACATAAATATGTACCGGAAAGGGAAATAAAAGGTTAAAGGGCAATATTTCATTCTTCGGACACGTGCGCTTTTAATAAATAAATGCTGCATGGTGATAAATGTATTCTAGTTGCGCAGCTACTGTTCTTCAAGGTTTTCTCCCTGGGGAAGATCCTCCCGAAGAATATTCAGAGTGGAACTTTCCACTATCACGAATTGACTTTATAAAAAAGGGAAGAATCGTTATTATTTCTTATTAAGGAACAAATTAGGCCGGAAGAACTACGTAAGAGGAAAATTGTGACAAGGGTTAATGTTGGTTAAGACAGCGAAGTTGGCAAAGGAGTTCTCCGATCCATTACCTCTTTGTGGCACGGACAAAAGAATTTTAAGGAAGGGGACAAGATTACCCGGCAACGGCAACTGCTTCCTTCTTCTAGGCGTATACTTAATGGGCCAATTTGTTGCTCGTGCGATTAGTGGAATGGACTTCCAGTTGGATAAGCTGAAATTACACGAGCGAGCGCACTTACCCGCTGCCGAAAAAAAGAAAAACGGGGTCTAAGAAATCTGATCTCAGCACTTCCGAATCAGAGAATGTGAAATGTCAGATGTGCTCCTTAAAAACACTAATGTACTATTTGCAGAGCCACATTACTCGATGCTGAGTTGTATAATAATTTTTAACCACATCCACGCGTTCTTAAGTAGTTGAATAATCTCTAGATTAAACCGAGTAGGACCACTAAAAGGTTTGCATTCTGATTAAAGGAAGGAGCAGAAAGTAGACGTTTCAAAAATTATTTCGTTTTCACTTCCCTTCTTTTAAATTTGAGGAGATTTGGAATGCAGTTATTTGGGTGCCAATTAAATTCTTTCTCATTTAAACAAAAAGGAAGAAGGCTATTAGATTACATCAAAATAAAACCAACTTAGAAAAGTCATAGAGTAACTATCAAATAAGAAGACTACAGAAGCCGACAAGGTTCCACTTTTCATGATCAAAATCATGAAAAGTGGGACCTTGTCGCCTTCTGTACCCAATTATGGTGTATGGTGCCATAATCTGATCTACAGCTCCCTCTATCCAGCTGAATATTGGTGTTAAGGTGGCTGAACAACGTTACTGGAACCTCAATTCCCTAATGTATAAATCAGCGAAGTCCCAGCCATGAATCCGTGTTATGCTGCTGAACAGGCGTGCGACCCACAAGTTCCGGAACTCCAAATTAGCAACTTACCTCCAACACTGATCCCAGTTTTATCATCTGTGCTGCCATCTGAAAGTACTTTGTCAAGCAACACTTTCACGGACAAAACCCGATTCTGAATAATCCAGACAGCCATCGCTCATTCGTTATGAACAAACTATCTTGGGCTGAAATCGCCGCTACCAGCCCTGTTTCGTCTCCTCAATCGACAGCTAATCAGAACCTTAATTCCTGCAGGTCACCTTCTCAAATTAAGAGTCACCCTGCTAATATCAAGGAAAATTTTCAGATTAGGATTGGTTCCCCCAAGAGTTCTCTATTCTGAGACTAATGAGCAAGTCTCTCACCTCCCATCGCAGAAGACTTTATTTCCCAACTGGGACCACTGACAACAGCTGAAGATATGGAGGTGGGAGGACTTGAGCTTGGTGGACGACCAAAGATTTAGTGTACAGTTTTCACATTACGCAGTACCTTAACAGGCAATGGAAAATCTCTGGCAGAACCCAAGATTGGATCATGTATTCCAGAGCAATAGCTATTTTCAACCGACTAAGGCATCAGCTATAGAGTTACACCGATGCTACCTTGTCTAAAGAAAAAGCGTTATTCTCGTCCAGACACAACGTCATTAATTCAAATCTTGATCCAGATAACTGAACACATTGCAAGATTCAATGCCAATTCCGTTTCTGCAGAACTACAGCTCCAACATTGTGAGTTTGTTCTTACTGATGATCTCTCTATAGTTTCTATCACCAGACAGCGACTTATGAATGCTATAAACTCCCTGCGTCCATCTAGTAAAGCAAGCTGAGATAGGATACCTCATTTCATAATTAAATGCCTTAGTTCCTACATCCTGGATGCATTGTTCTCAATCTAAAACTCAGTCCTTTCCACACGAGTATTCCCTGCCCAATGAAATGAACACTCTTTGACTCCACTGCCTAAAGTTCAAGTGCCAACAAGTCCAAAAGCTTTCAGACCAATCTCAATTTCTTCCACCCTCCTCAAACGCCTAGAAAAGGTATTTCTTCCAGCATTAAGCCACAGTTCCATTTCGCAGTCGCAAATAGATCAACCACATGGGGGCACGGACATCCATCCTTCAGACCTTCGAAACTAAATCCGAAAGCTATTGAGTACACCGATATTGAAGCTCCCTTTGACAGCCTGGACATCACAGCCCTTCTCGGTCTTCTTCGATCCTTTAATGGCTATCTACTAGCTGAATTCATTAAATGTATCGGATATAAGTTATAACAACTCTTTTATTTATTGTGGCGTCCTTAAGAAACTACAATTATTTAAAACTACTTTATTTTCATGGTGCAATAAGTAGTAAGAAAAACTTCTTCGCTATTAACCGTACGAAATCCAAATTTTCATAAGAACTTGGCAATCCATCAAATTAGAATGGCCCCAGTAGAACTTTCTCGCAAGAACAAGAGTATAAAATTGTGATGGAACATCCTATTGTAATCAACTTATTTTCTTGTCAATGAAAAGATGAGAATGTGCAAATTTTATTATTTGGGAGATCTGTGCAACAGGATTTGCAATTCTTTGAATAGTTAATTAAAATATACGGTCGTTCTGTCTTTCCAAAGGAACAGATTATCCCCAGATGCAAACTGAAGTTCCCATATATCACAAGTGTTATTCGGTATCTGTTGCAAAAGACGTTCCTAATGACAGAGTGGTGTTAAGTATTGTCCCTCTCCACCCCCACCGTTTATGTCAATCTCTATGACTGTTGGTTATCTGAATGATGGGTTTACCGTGCTGACGTGAACACCCTTCTGGACTGGGAAAGAAGCAATGTTTGCTATGCAACATTCATCTTGTTGGAGATGCCGTTGTCCCCTCGATGGTATCTTCACCTTGTCGCGGTGATGGGGCTTGCGTGCTCTGACAATCTCGAGAGCCATGCCACCAAGAGCGTAGTTAATAATACTGTCAACCAAGCCGGACGGATCTTCGTGAGGTACGAGCCAGACTAAGATAGATAATTAGTAGCAGGAAACTCCGATTCAAACCAGGGTAAGTCTGACTCTTTAGCTGTGGGAGACTTAATGTCTTACAAGCCCAATAAGGTCCTATCCAGCAGAAGGTGTTCTAAATAACACCTCTGGACCACAGTCATTGCCTGTACTGTAGGAGCAGCAGCTCCTACATTAGAGACAATGACTGGGGACAGAAGTCCTCTGAACAGTCACTGTTCTGACAGCTTCGGACAGATTTTGAAAGCTTTTGTCATTACAGCACTGCGATACAGAAAGCCAGCAGGGAAGCCAATGCATTGTTCTGTCCCTAGAACAATCATCACGGCAAGAAAAGCACAACAACCAGCCCCGAGTTCCAGCTTCGCTTCCCTTCAACGAGACAGTGGTGCTAAGAATCCCAAGGCTCAAAACGGTGAATCTTTTGCGAATCAGAACATGAAACGTCAGAAACTCAAGAATGGTCTAGTTCAGGCACATGTGTTTCTGAAGACACGACCTTGTACTACTCTGGAATGACAACAACATATTCCAGCATGGAGTGGGAATCCTAGTCACCAAGGATGTCTCCAAAAGCATCTTCAACTTTGTGCCACACCGAGCTTTACTCCAGCTGAAGTGACAACCTTTAAATGTCAACATACTTGAAGTATATGCGCTAACCGCTGATAAGAAAGATGTGGAAATTGGACGTTTTTATACAGAGTTGAAAGAAGCAGTCAAACTAACAAAGAAACAGAACTAAATATCGTTATGGGAGATCTGAATGCTGAGGTTGGAAAAGGAAGATCTGGTGAAACTAGGAGAATTTGGTCTTGGATCAAGGAATGAAACAGGAGATCGGCTGATACAATTTTTCCAAGAGAAGAACTTGATGATTGCAAAAAACCTAGCTTCGACTTCCCAAGAGAAGGCTCTATACATAGAAGTCGCCCCTAGACAGCACACAAAACGTGGTCAGGAACCAAATTGACTAATCATGATCAATTAGCGTTTACAGAGCAGTATTAAAAGCACCAAGACATCTCCCAGCGCAGATATTGATTCAGACCACAATCCAGTCATAACCGAGATCAAGATGAGATTGAAGGCTACTAGGAGAAAGCAACCGATGAAGAAAGTTGACTTAGAGAAGTTTAAAATCCAGAAAAGTATCGGTTAATGAAGACATGCCTTAACGAAAGAATGCAACCCATCCATAGGCAGGGGGAGAGGGGAGTGGAAGATCTTTGGAAGAGTTTTAAATCTGTTCTGACTGAAACGAGCACAGAAATTCTAGGTTATGGAAAATGTTTGAAGAAGAAGGGCTGGATGAAAGATGAAATTTTGACACTCGTGGAGAAGCGCAGAGCATTTAAGAACTGCAATATACTAAGGTACAAGAGGTGAATAGACTGATTAAGAACAAAGTTAAAGGAGCTAAAAAGAGCTGAATCACAGAAAAATGCAGAGAAATAGAAGCACTGCAAGCAAAGATGATTTCAATCTCCACAAAAAGGTTAAAGAGATTTCAGAAATGACAAAGGTGAGATTATCCTGGAAAAATCAGAAAAACTAGATATGTGGAGTCCACATTTTTATGGGCCAAGTTTAGAAGAGGGGGGGGAAAGGGACAAGGAAATTCGCTGCCCCTTGACTACGCCACTGATGTGGACCAAATACATAAAAGACCTCTTCACCAACAGTGAAGGTGAGTTAGATGACAACAACGATGCAGTGGTAGGGCCATCCATCCTAAGATCAGAGATGGAGAGGGTGATTAAATCAGTGAAGAAGGGAAAAGTCAAAGGACCTGATGAAAATCATAGCGGAAATAGTCAAATTTCTCAACTACAAAAACATCGAAATTCTTGTCGAATTATTTAACAGAATTTAAGACACGAGCAAGATCCCTCGGAACTGGCTGGCATCAACGTTCATCACTCTTCCCTAAAAATTTAACACCGGACTTGTGGGAACTTAAGATTAATCAGCGTGATGAGCCAAGTCCTCAGAATGTTCCTAAATATAATTCAAAATCGGATTTTCGGGAATTGTGAGGAGTCGATGGACGATGCACATTTTGGATTTAGAGAAGTACTGAGTACTAGAGAAGCGCTATTTTGTGCCCATTTCATGAAGCAAAGGTGCAGAGAACAACAGATCGACGCCAGCCTTTGGTTTATTGACTTTCAGAAGAAATTTTATTGAGTCCAACACACCAAGCTCATCGAGATCCTTGAGGAGTCCGGCCTTGATGAAAGACATCCGAATAATCAGAAACCTCTACTGGAACGAAACGGCATCTGTTGAAATTGATGGCAGAAAGACAGAAAACATTGAGCGTGGGGTGAGGCAAGGATGTTACTCTTCCCCTCCTGTTTGACATTTATTTGGATGTCATCTTCAAGAGAGCGTTTGACAGTAGAATTGAACGAATGTCTGTCAATGGCAGAGCGATTAACAGCCTTGGCTATACTGATGACACTGTACTTTGTACAACTAATGTGCAGAACTTGACCTTGTGCTAGTAGTTTGTAGAATCGTCGTCCTACCCACACCGGGTGGAAAAGACCTGAGTTCGAGTCCCATCAATGACGAGAGGAATTTTTATGGGCCTTTTTCACAACGTGCATGAGTTACTTGGTCTCAGGTGAGGGTAGTATGGTTTTTCCTCCCAGAAACTCGGGTTTTTCGTCCAGCAAACAGAAAATCGACCACAGAACACGTAATTTAAAGACAATATACACAGAGCAATATGGCCTTAGTCGTTGATGCTCCTAAAACCTCATGGTACTTAATGAGGCGATGCGAACACCTCCTCTCATGTTAAAAGAAAGGCTGATATAGAGAGTTGACAAAGTCAAATATCTAGGCTGTTGGATCAATGACAGAAATGAACTGGATATGAAAATAAAAGCAAGGATTGAAAAGTCCATGCAGTATTTCCTTAAAATGATATCTGCGTTGGGCAATGTGAACCTGGATCTCCGCCTTAGAATCCGCATGATGAGATGTTACGTTTGGTCAGTTTTGTTGCATGATGCCGAGATACGGACACTGAAAGTTAACACCTGCAACGTGGACATACAGAAGAATGTTTAAGATACCAGGGACAGCAAGTCAATGAAAGTTCCTGCAGAGAATTCTATTGTCGTCCATGGCACAAGAAAAGAACGTAGTCTTTTTTGTTTACAATTTTAATTGTATTTTACCATTCTGAATGGATTAATCACAGACTCCAAATGTCCTCATTTTACTGCACTTGAATTAGAATTCGTTGGCCGGGAGTGTGGCTCGCTCTGTGGACAGAGTGTCTAAAGCGAAGGGTAATTACAAATCCCGTTGTACCCGGCTGCATCCAAATCTCTTCAACAGCCGGGTAATGTAGTCCCTTTTCCTCCGATAGCCAGTGAATTAAGAATTTGTTTACTCGTTTAGGGCATAAGGTAGAAGCGATCGTATCGGTATTTTAACCAATAAAATGAAAATACATTCCAAGTGGATTTTAATTACACATTCATGCATGACAGTTATTTCCGGTGTGCCTTAAGCGTTTGACCTTCATCAATAAAGATAATCAATGTACGAAACAGGTGTGAAACGCCAATATTTGTTGATATGTGGTGCCCTCTACATCAGTTTCCTGGCTTAGGGTCTTGGAAAGAATCTTTTTAAAGGGATTTCTCTGTGGAATAAAACGAAAACTAGAAAGTTTTAATAAATAATTTCAAGGGGTGAGTCAGGGTATTAGACTATACTGGAAGTGAGGCTGAGTCATAATTAGTAATTTCGAAATTACAGACGACTGTTTATCAGATAAACTTTCGAACATAAAGGCGAGTAAGGCTCCTGTTGTTGATGGAATATACTCAGTAATTTTGTGGGAGGACGCTAGTGAGTGTATTGAACCACTGAAATTAATTATGAGGGAATCGTTGGACTCGGCAAAGATTCCTTTGGATTGAAGAACTTCCAACGTATCACCAAAAGATAAGGCATTTCTAAGAGCGAAGTTGTTAACTATAGACGGGTTAGTCTGACTTCAGTGGTAGGGAAAATCTTAGAAGCAATGATTAAAACTGACATTTAGATAGATATGGCATTTTGAATAACACACTACATGGTTTTGTTAAGGGAAATCATATTTAAGTAACTTAGTAAGCTATTTTGACACAGTTACTCATGAGCTGGACGTAGGGATCAATTTTAACATAGTTTATTTGGATTTGAGCAAGGAATTTGACTCAGTCCTTTATGAGAGGTTATTGTATAAGCTGGAAGAAGTTGAGATTACTGGCAAAATTCTCAGATGGATTGCTGGGTGGCTGCAGGACAAAAGGCAGAAGGTTGTGATTAACGGATATTCTTGAGGTTGGTATAACGTCAGAAGTGGGATCACCCAGGGATCGGTCCATGGACCACTGTTGTTTCTGATTTTCATAAACGACATCGACGATGGAATAGAAGGCTTGATAAAAAAAATTTCAGACGACGTAAACATTGGTGGAGAAGTTAATGATCAGTAGCAAGCAGTGCCCCTTCAAGATGGCTTGAACAGGCTGCAAACACGACTAAAAAAGTGGCAGCTTTGTTTTAATGCAGCAAACTGCAAGATCTTACACTTGGGGAACAGTAACCCCAAACTAAATTATACACTTCGGTGGGGCACTAGGGTTTTTGTCCTATCCAGGACAAAAACCCTACTTTCTAGCAACACAGTTCGGCGAGAACCTCATAAAGCTAAAATTTTAGCTTTATGCTAAAAAGAGGATGCAATGATGTAAGGAGCACAAAAACTGGACACTTATTAGTGGAAAGATATGATATTTTCAGATGAATTATCATGCCAAAGCAAGCGCATCATCCGAACTGTCTTGTGCCAACCATAAAACATGGAGGAGGAGGATCAACAATGGTTTGGGCAGCAATATTGTGGTATTCTTTAGATCTCATCACCCTAAACGGGTGAATTACTGCCACTGATTACCTTCATATTCTGAGTTTCATGCTTCACTCTGAGGAGCATGAAACTGATGCTAAACATCTCCCATGGCCTGCACAATTACCAGACTTGGGCGAGAATATTTGGAGAGAAGAGCAACGTACGACAGCTCAAAATTTATTTGAGTCTATTCCATGTAGAATACAAGCTGTTTTCAAAGGAAAGGGTGGCTCAAAACCATATTAGTGCATACCTGTAACTCTTATCATAGATGTTTCTAATATTTCTTCCACTCCTGTAATATATTCATCCACCAAGAACCACATCATAATTGCCTTCTTTAAATAATGCCAAGGAATCTACTCGCCTGTCTTCGAAGTTCAAATAAATGTTGGAGGTCTACGCTGTCCCATTATTTAAAAACTATAAACATCTCGCAGGTGGCTTCACGCTTCATTTCCTTATTAATGATGAACTAGCAACCCCCGCAATGCAGGCTTTTCATCCTTGAATAAAGCCAGACCAAAATTAGTACAACTGAGCAGGGTTACACATGAAGCAGCCTAGGTGGTACTGACAACCATCTGTAGAAAACCATGCCATTTAAAATCCTTGTTTGGATCGATATAATTAAGTTAAGTGGTGGTCACACCGATTAACTTTCTGATAACCCGTTAAAATTACTTAATAACCAGTTTATTTACCAAAGAAGTCACCATTTTGGCTCTTCCATCCGCAGTATAAGAATTCAATTTTATAACTTTTTTAATTTATGAATATTATAATCGTTCTAATCACAATATTCCTTCAATAGCTCCTCTAATTTTTTAGTCTCTGAAATATAAAAAATAACAATTACTGAACAACAAAGGCAACAGTATATTGTGTATATAACTGGATATATTCATTGGTCGGTTTTAAGTTTGCTGGACCAAAACCCAGAGTATCCGGGAGAAAAACCATGCAATTCTTGCCTGAGACCGACTAACTCAACCACTTTGTGAAAACAGCCCATAAAATTCCTCTTGCTATTAACGGGGTTTGAACTGAGGCCTTTTCCGCTCGGTGGTAGGACTGTGAGATAACCATAGACTCAATAGAATTACAGTGACATCAAATGGAAAGATAATGAGCGTTTGTCCATTAATATTACCCATCCAATTAAAAACTAGACTGTACATTTCAATATTCGATACCCACTCACTTTACACCCTCTGATAATCCAGCGTGCATCCACTAAGCTTTGCCTAAAAGGTCCCCATAATTAATCCACTTGACTGCAATTAGTTTGGCAAGATCTAATCTCAAGCATATTTAAATTTGGCCGAGCTATAATCACTGATCCCAATAAGTTTTCCAGTATCAAAAAGTAGCTGACACAGATTATTCTTTCACCAATCATTTTATTTTTATTTGTGTATCATTTAATTTCGGCCTGGTACCCACATTCACGTTTCATAATGATCCTTAACCTGTTTATTATGACACCACCCTATTTATGTTGACTTTGTTCTATTAAAATCTAATAACGGCCTGTTCATATGCGTACCACAATTTGAATGTCTGTGATAACCGAGGATGCATCCAGCCAATCTATTATACTGCATCCATACATTCAATCATTATTAACATCTTATCTAACTGGATCTCTGTTAGCTGGTTTGTACAAAATAACCTTATGTATTTGTTCTTTGATTCGTGGCAGTGCAATGAAACGTATATTAATACGTTCTATTGTTTTCCTACTACCTGTTATGGGTCCTTTTACACAGAATCAACCCTATTTGCATTTCATAAACTCATGATCATCTGCTGTCACTGTTCTGTAATTCTGCTGTCCAACTTTCCCAAAGTTGGTTGTTTTTTCAAACTTTGGACTATTCTCCCTCTAGCTGACATTAACACTTAGACTTAAATTTCCTCGATCAACAAACCATCACCAACAAACGCTTTATTTATACTCGTCTTCCTTTGCACACACCGCTTATGAGCGCCATCACTGGAGAAACCCTTTCAAAAAAAGAAAGCGACACACAAAACACCGGAAGTGATTTAGTTCGAGATTGTTTATAACCTCTCATCTAAAAATGCAACGCACGTTCACCCCTTGATACACCACCACCCTAGCAGTGTAACATGTGCAACTTCAGGGCCACGCATCCTTCCTCGTGGAAACTCACGTGCTCCGCCAGTGTACTATGGATATAAGCAACCAACCAGGTCGTATAGATAACGCGCCCTCTGCACAGGTAAAGTAGGCACAAGCTCTAAGAAATGTAATTTTCTTTCCCCAACTCGTTTCCCGTACGGATACCCTTAGGCAATACAAGGTGAACGAAACGTTAGCGGCGGATAGCAGCGTTCTGTGGTCTCCTTACCGACACTGTTCTGACATAACCTCTTTGGCTTCGAGAAAAGTTAGACAAGTTCGGATATGTCGTGAAAAGGTAAGTGAACTTTTCTTTGAGATAATTTTCGCGGTATTAAATCGCTCTCCTGAAATACAGATGTGTAGTCTGCGTGCACGATTCGCTTAAGTTTGTATATAACTAAGAGAGAGAGAGAGAGAGAGAGAGAGTATCGGCACGCTATTTAACGTATTCAGTGATAACTCTCGCGATCTCTGATACTAGAGTGGCTGACTAGTCCGGGATGTAATCTTAACTCCTAATCGGAGGCAGGTAAGATGCTGCTGTTAATCTTGAAGAGAATAATTCAGCCCAAAAGAGTGAAAACATCGTGTGCTGGATCTATTTTGAGTGCCATAAATATCGCCGTCACTAAAGTAAGGAAAATTTCAACAACGGAATTTTAATTTAATATTGGAAAAGCTAATACTGGAGTCATCATCGGGTAACCAATTAAGAGGGCGGTGTCTTCCTGAATAGTAATGAAGAATTTGAGTTCTTTTGTTTTCTAATTCTCATTCTTCTCTGCTTCATCGAGGAGGTCATTTACCTTTCGCGAAACCCAGTGTCCAGTGCTTTTCCTTGTATTTGAATCCTCGCGGCCAGCATGAGGAAAAAGCTAGAGATTTCGGATCTAGACGTTTGCCATGCTGTGTGGAAGGTCGGAGATTATAGCTTTTCTAGGCAGTAGAAAGTTTTATAAGCTTTTCCACACCCTGGCCGAGTTAGTCGGTCTCGGGTTTTTCATCCAATAATTTAAATATATGTAATTTAGAAATATAATATACCAATTCTTTAAAATCAATTGCTTCTGGGCAAATCTAAAACAACACTCGTATTTGAGTACACTACTGTGTACTCAAATACGAGTGTCCTTGTTTCATTATTTTCAACTACCTTTTCGTATTGCGAAAAAATCAAGGAAAGGGGAACTTGGCTTTCATTATCAACCGTTTATTTCAGTAATTCTCAATCCTGAGAGGATTGACAGCTAGGATCTAGTCATATATGGATACAATAAAAGAGTAGATTAATCTATAGAATTTAAAAAGCTCCAAGCTGGAACAGTACACTACGAGCCAAAATATTCACTGGTTACAACTTTTTTTAATTAACTTAATTTCTCCTACTGTAGAAACGAAACTATCTCACTAAATTATCCGTCTCCGACATTATAAAAAAATATATATTTAAATCCACGTGCTTGCGACCTAAATATTGATTACACGACAGTGGTACCAATGATGATCGTAATGTCCAATTAAGGACTGAGTCCTTCTATAAGTAGCATATCAAGCGAGAGACAGTGAACCTTAAAACTTTCTTGAACAATGAGTATGCAAAATAAATCTATAGTGCAATAAACAAAGAAGTTAGGCCGTGTCTTGATGGTTGTAAGAGATCATTACTCTATTGTTCTTAAACTGCGCACCACAATCAACAGAAATAATCACTCGAATGTTAAAACTGTAATGGTACCAATTACACGTTTTTAACTATCATAAAAATCAATGGCCCAGACAATAATGGTAGTCACGTATCTCTTGAGCAGGTGTGAATGTATTGTGATTGTATTCATACTGAATTAAAATAATCCAGAACAACCCTGGCTATGCGGAAGAGGATTTGCAAACTTTTAGAAGGTACCATTGCCGGAGGCTCTGCAAGTGAACCATCCACAAATTACTACCTTCGATTAACTGCAGATCGCGTTGCTGTAAAGGTCAGTTTGTCTATTCTTGCGGAAGTGAATTTCCGGATGAAAAATCCTACAACCTACACCTAAAATTAACTCAACATCCAGTAAAAAATCTCCCGAGGGAAAAGATCGAATTCTATCTTTTCTGCTCAGCAAGCATAACTCGTTACCGACTAAGCCACAAAAGCCTGCCCTTAAGAAAGGATGTAAGGATCAGTGAATATGGAAGGCAGTAGTGTTCGCGCTGATGCATAGCATTTATAAATATCAAGTTTCGTCAAATATTTGAAAATTTACGTTGCAGAATGACACGACCTAGCGTTTACACAAAAAAAGAAACCTAGATGAAGTTTTATATGATAAAAAAAGCAACTTAAAATGCATTTAACTTCCTCATATGTTATTTTCTTTGTATTATTATCTTTTCATTGCTAAAAACTGTGTCAACAGCGCCACACTAGCATGTCTAAACATCTGTTTCAATTGCTACTTTGATCTATAAAAGTTTGCTAAACAATGCTCACTTGTAGCCAACGCCCTCTCTCGTCTGATTACAAAACTCGTTCTAACAAAATAATTCACAATTTTAGGGTTAATTCATAAATATCGAATTTTTATTTTCATGTACGTTTATTATTTATACAGTTTGCTCTTTGCAATTATTCTTACTATTTTCCATAAAAAAAAACTAACAATAAATCTAAAAATCCACCGTTTATTCTACAGGAATTTTAACAGATAACATATAAGCTTAAATTAATATTTTTATTTGCTTAAATAAAGAAATATTTATTCTAAAATAAATGAAATGGTCTTCACTCGGTCAATCGTGAATTAATCTGAGTAATTGTCCTAAAGTTTGACGAATCTATTACACTTGTTCCGAAAGCAGAAAATGCACGCGGGCAAGGATCAATTTTGATTATAAGTGTCGAGTACTTCCGGTACAACGTGTTACTTATTCGACACCCCTTAAGCACCAGCGGAGAAGCGAATTCACATGACCTTCCTCCCTCAACAAAAGGGTATCACCTGAACTGTAACTTTGAAGAGTACCAATTGGCTATCCGGAAGCCGATTGCATCACGCCAACCACATGAATCCGGTTTTCTCAGGAGCACTGAAAGAGAGAGTCCAGTTTAAAAAATAAGAGAACAGAAGCTGTTGTTTTTTTTTTTAATTTTATGGCATATGCGAGGAAGAGGGGTGATAAAAAAACTGCTGTATTCACTGCGCGATATGTCTGTAAGGAGAATTTCTGTAGTATGGTATTTACAGCGGTTTAAGCCAGCTGAAATTGTGGTCAAGAAATTGCAACGGTACGCAACTTCCTTTGTTTCGGGAAAAAAATTGCTTTGAAGGAAAGAGAGAGAATATCTAAATTTTCCTGTCGTCAAAAAATTCCGGTAGAAATTTTTTCCTAATTTTAACCAATAGTTATCATGAAATAATTAATTTAAAACTAATAAAAATAACACAGAGAAATTATTAAGTACTGCGGGTAAGTTATTGGTTTTTCTCTTGTGCAGATATAACTTATTTTCTCTTAACGAAGAGAAACAATTAATATCGCATTTTTCCCAAAGGTATTTAAGAATATGTTTAGAAACATTCTGCGAGAAGAGTTTTAAGGAATTTGCACATTTGGAACTCGAGGTTACGATGTCTAAGTGTGGATATTGATGAATAAAAGTCAGTTACAGGCGGATTTGATTAATCTAAATTGTGATTGATACTGACTTCATTGAAAAAAATCTCAATTTATTATCGATATCTTTATTACGATAAATTTCTTTGGCCAAGGTCTCTCGTACTGAAAATAACTTCACGGGCGAAAGAGACGATAAATCTTAAAAACTAATCTCATCTAATGGATAGGCATTTAAAATTTAGGAAAGAATTTGCTTCCTGTTAATCCTTGCTTCAGGATAAATACGTTAGAGTAATTTAAACGCTTCCACTCTCCAGCCAATCTACGGGACAGACTTAAATTGGCTGGATAAGATCGCACCTTGATGAGATATAAAAAGTTTCTATTTCAAATTAATAAAAGTATTATTAATGTGCTCGTCCATTGCCTTCATGGTCGCTATTTTAGACATGGAAGGCCTAAAATATGCGTCTAAAAAAACCCTTTCTTCTAAAAAAATCTCGTGTAAAAAGTGTCCTTACATGATCAGAGAATAATTAGCTCCTTGAGGCTGTCACAGACATTCTTCTTTCAGAGATAAGATAGGGCTTGATACCTGGGAGTCTATAACGATGATGAAACTGATATTCAAGTGACACTTCAGTCAAAGGTACCAATTTCGGCGAAGTCAATGTGGTCAACCCTCCACAAACAAATACTCCGCTTGCACCTTCACGATTGTGGCAATGTTGGTAACCTTAAGCACAAACCCTCACCTTCTCTCTATTCTGCCAGTGAGTGGCTGGAGGGAGTCCGAATAGTGCATGTGGGGAGTATGGTCGAGGCCACGTTATGTCAAGGAACTGGGTATATTCTTGCTGTGGGTATACCATATCCAAAACGTTCATTACTTCACACAGCATGTCCTCCCCATCTTTTCTTACTACTGAATACACAATGAATTGTCAATCTAATAGAACAAACGTATCTGCGAAAAGACTTAAACCACCCAAACACTTCCTCATTCATTTCACAAATATACGTGGTGTCAGTTCTAATGTCAACGATGTCCATTTCCACTTACAGTCTGCCAAACTCCACGTACTTTTACTAACAGAATCTCAGTTATCGATTGATTCAAGCACTGCTAATTATGCGCCTTTCCATCAAATGTGATACTTTTGGATATGTCCGCTCTGATATCTCCTGTCATAGACTTAGTAATTTGGAATCTCTTCTTTTCGATCTTCTTTGATTTAAAATCTCTCTACCCCATTCTGTCAAATTCATCTGTTCTCTCAACTCCACTAATCACTTGGAACTCTGTGAAACATGAATTTCTCCAATCCAACTTTCCTAAAAGTAAGGTAATTTTTCTTGGTGATTTTAATGTTCACAACTCCAGCTGGCTTCAGTTTTCTAGTCACACGGGCCCAGCTGGCCGAGATGCTGAGGCTTTTGCAATTTCTAATGACCTCGCACAGACTGTTCATTTACCTGCCAAAATACCAGCCACACAACCAACACTCTTGATCCTTTTCTCACAAACAACCCTTCCAAGTACGCAGTCGAGTTGAGTGGTCCGCTGGACTCTTCAGATCAAAACTTGGTGATTGTCTCTTCTCCAATGGAGCCTTTCTCTTCTGGCTATTCTCAACCTCGTGTTGTTTAGCCTTACAAGAATTCAAAATGGAATGACCAGCGAGATTGCTGTTCTTCTGTTCCTTTGTTGAATTACTATTTTAGCCCTTCTTATGTCAATGTTCGCTTAGATCGCGTCAGTGAAATTATTTTTTGTATGGATGAAATCCTTTATTCCACACTCCAACTTAAAATTTCGTCGTTTACGTAAACCTTGGTTTTCCAATAAATGCAGTAAAGCTGTTCAAGATAAGAATTTTGCATATCGCAATTGGCTTGCATCCAAATCTCCAGGTTCATTTTCTGCCTAGGCACGCAAAACTGTAAAACAGTAATTAAACAATCCAATCTAGATTTTGAACAGGCTAAGAGTAGAAAACTTGCTTTTTGTCCAAACGGCAGTCGAGCATTCTGGTCTCAAATTATTCACCCGCAATTTTTGTCCATCTGTAATCCTGCCTCTGTTAAAACAGTTTAATTCCACCTCAGCTAAAGATAACAACTTTCTAGCATCCTACTTTTCTTCTAACTCTTGTATTGACAATCTTGATAAACTACCTCCTACCATTCTCACCACTCAATGCCTCCAGTGGTCTTCCTTCAAAAGGATGTCAGAAGAATTTAAGTGTCTTGATTCCAAGAAAGTGTCGGGTACTGATGGTACTTGGCGCTCTGGTGCGATGGTACTCTTGTTCTCAAAGCCTGAACACACTCCTCTTCTTTGTTGTCTTTTTACACTTTCTTATTCCACCGTTGTTTTTCCTTCTGCTTGAAAATTTGCTCATATCCAGCGATTTCTTAAACAGGGTGACAAATCCCTCCCATCGAATTATCTTCCCAAAGCACTTACTTCTAATCTTTCTAAAGTAACGGAGAAATCCATTAACCTCCAACTCCTAAACTATCTAGAAACCTTTCATCTGATCAAAGATCGTCAATATGGATTCCATCACTCAGTGTCGATCCACTGGTCACATACTGACTTATGTTTCCCTTATATATTCAATGGAAAAGTTTAATGAAACTCGGGCAGTTGCTCTTGACAGTTCAAAGGCTTTTTGACTGTGTTTCGCACAAAAACGTTTCTTAAATAAGTTTCCATCTTCTGGGTTACTGACTAATTTCTGTTATTGGGTATCCAGTTTTCTCTCTGACCGCTCACTCTGGGTGATGGTAGATGGTTCTCTGTCTAGCCTTTCCAGTAATGCTGGTGTTCCTCAAGACTACACTCTCCCACTCTTTTCCTCTTCTATATTAATTACCTTCTTCCATAATTTTACAGATGATAATATATTGCATTCCACCTTCCAGTTTGAGAAACCTTGCCCTTCACAAACGACTTCACTTTGTCGAATATCTACCACCAGTTCCTTGAACAGTGATCTACAGGTAACTCTCCAGTGGGGGCCGAAGGAATACTTAGTTGATTTCAATCCTTCGAAAACTCAGTCCTGTCTTATATCTCGCAAAAAAGGATTCTCCTGCTCGTGTGCTTATCTTCGGTGACACTCAGATTTCTAGAAAACATCATTTATCTCTATTGGAGAGTATCGTGAGACTTATTTCTTAAGATATCTCTTAAGGATATCACAAATTTCTTCCTCTGTACTTGAAAAACTGGGTTTTCTCTTTTGCTCTAGGCGTTACTTTTCTTCTAAACAGCTACCCACAAATTACGGATCTATCCTACCATGGAATATATTTTCCACATCTGGTGGGACGCTCCCATCGAAAGAGAGCAGTTAGATTAATTAATGATCAGTCTCTTACAAAGTTTCCCCACTCTCTGTCCTCATAGACATTCTGTTTCTGCTGCATGCCTTTTCTATAGATACTTCCATGGGAACTGTTTTACTGTCCGACTTCAAACTCCAAGAACCAACTTTCATTCTTCCTCATTTATTACTTCAACTAACGTTTTCTGGAACAACCCCTCTTTATAAGCATTTCCTGAAAATTACAATCTACAGAAATTCAAATCTAATGTCAACAAGTACCTTCTTCCATCTTCCCAAACTTCAACCCACGCACGAGAAATCTTGTAAGTTCTAATACCTTTCGTGTTTGGGGTTTTCATAAGACAAAAATTAAACTAAGCAGATATAAAATGAGCGAGTAAGTTTTAAGAAAAACTTGAGCTACTCCAAACTAGGGTTGTAATTTGAGCTCTGAACACCGATTTCAGCTACTTCTGCCTCACACTTATTTAAACATGAGTAGCCTTGCAAGAGGATCACTCTAAATTCTAAGAATTCTTTTAGAGGACTTCTCACTTCAGCCACCTTCTTAGCTGATCTTCAGACAGTAATGTGGCTTTTTTCAGATATGCCCTCCTGCAACATAACTCCTTACATTTCAATAAAAGCGAAAAGTCAATTAAATCTGTTTGATCTCAGTTAAAATGCTATTCAAATTCAAAATACAAACAACCTGGCATTTCGTAGGCGTTTAAGAGAGCAAAACATTCTCTGGTTACTCCTGGCAAGGCAAAAAACAAATTCAAGGCTACACCACACGCACATGACACTAAAGGTAAAGAACACGAAAACAAAATCCTTTGATCTTTTCTAAACACCAAGGCTGAGAAACCGGTTTTCTTTAGCATCGCATTCCTTTACAGGGTCGGCGAATGTTGCATCAAAAACTGACTGAATAGCGAAGGAAGAACTCCGTGTTATCGTATTAAAAGAGTGATTAGTGGACCGTTAGGGTGGCGATTCTGTAGTGTTATTTAAGGGCCGCCACGCTTTTAAACTTTTAATGGGTCATCTGGCGGTCAAGGAGAGGTAGAAAAACAAAAACAAAAAACCTTATGACTAACTTTCTAGATGCACGTGAAAAGCAAGCCTTTTCGCATTATTTGAAGCAGACAAACTGACCTTGACAACGCACAGTTTGATACATCATAGGCTGAGCTATCTTTGCGCTGATTAAAGTAATCCATTGTACTCAAGTGGCCAGAGTCGTCGTATTTAGGGGCTTAATCCCTCAGCCCCCCTCCCCCAAAAAAATTTAATCTTCTGCACCTTGTGCAAAATAAACAGACGTCAGGACTCCTCCAATCACCGCACACGCGAGCGGGGAAAGGTTAAAAAGGGCACTTAAGAAAGAGGTCAGTCCAATTTGGTCCAAGTATTTCGAAATCTCTGCTTTGTTGCACGTCAGAGATAATGAACTAGGTTACGATGGAGTCCCTTATGCCACACAGAACTCAGAAGGTCACGAGTGCGTGATGGTTGAAATAATTGAGCTGTTTCGAGCGTTAACCCTGGCAGGTATTAATTGTGGAGCGTGACTACAAGAGGTGATTAGTTACAGGGATGGGCCAAGTGTATGCTATCTCACTATTTTTAGAAAGCACGAGCACCACGGCTTCACTCGAGTATCGTTTTTGTTTCTGTAATGGCGAAGTTTTTTAATGCAATAATTCACCAGAGAAATTTCAATTTACAAACAATACACGTGACACTTCAACTGTAACTGATCTTTTTTCCCCATCAGTGTACGTCAGAGAAAGGAACACAATTTACTATAAAGCAGTTCTTTGTTGAGTTCAGCATTTTAAAACCCTTTCAAATCAATCGCAATCTGTCCGAGGTGCTCAGTCAGCACCGCATGCGCAATAAAAGATGCCCAAATGCCATCTTCACATATTTGCTATCGTCATCAGAAAATAAAAGCGTTCTTAAAAGTGAAAGGGGACATTTATAAAATGTTCCTTTTAATCGTGAAGGTCTTTAAATGCATTTTAGAAGGTATCAGAAGATATTTGTAACTTAATAGCAGCCGAACACTTAAAATGACAGAAACAGTGATTACACTTAATTGAGCGCAGAGAACGGTCTACTGCTGATGATATTCCTAAAAAAAAAAAAAAAATACCATTTCTATCTCTTCATAGCGGTACTTTAATAAACATAATTGTCTCATTGCGTACAGAATAAGGAGGTTTCAAATTACATTAAGGAGGGGAACGGGGTTGTCAGTTTAAAAAGCGAGTCCACAGAGCGAGAGTCCAGCGAAGTTCAACTGTGTGCAACCGGCGATTATCAAATGACATTGGCCTATTGCGGCACACTTCCTGCGTTACCCAAGGACAGCTGCGTACCATTCCCTACCCGTGAGAATTGAGCCATTAATAGCCAGCACTGGTGGGAAGGAGGAGTCATGTGTTAAGGGTTGCGTTTAAAGATATAACAAAGACAAAGGAAGTCGCTTCGCTGGATTTCCCTTTCACAACAACCCTTTGAAAAGGTACCTCATCACGGCAGAATGGTGCCTCGTGTATTGAAGGTAAGCGCACGTGGTCGCCCGTACGCTGCGTGTATTCTACAGTCGGCTCTCTTTGAACAGTGAAAAATCGGAATACCCGGAAAGAAACCCGAGGAAGACCAAGACTCATACGAGGTAAATCTACCATCAAAGTACCATTAGAATATCAGAATACACAAGGATTACATCGCTACGAATTATAAAATGTATTAAAAATAGTTTTACTCGTATAATAATCTAAAAATTAATCTAGTGATCATGCAATCCACCCCTGTGAACTAAAAAATGGTTTCTTTTTTCTGTTTTTCCCTTAGGTACCTAACGACAAAGGTCTAAGTGAAGCGTACACAATCCAAGTTCAAAGAAACCATTATCTGGTCCAGCGATGATGTCAAGTTTCTACTCGGGGTATCCACGGACGCCCAAGCGTTACTTCAGCCTGGGAGTTCTGTCTTGTACGATCGGGGGCGTCGTGTTCACCGCCGGCATTATATTAGTCGTGTTGGGGTCGTCGCCCCACGAACCAGAAGCTCTTTGGATAACCGGAATCGTCCTCCTGCTCTTCGGAGGATTCCTCTTCTTCATGGGCATCAGTTCCGTTGGAGTGTACATGGCCAAAGAGGACCGGAGAAAACGCGAAGAACAGCGAGCGGCCTCGAGACAGTACGTAGCCAGCGTGAGAGGCGGCTCGAGCCTTCTAACGCTCGTGGAACACATGTAGGTCAGTGTAGGTGCGCGCGTTCCGCTTCGCAGACAAAGAAGAAACGTTCTCGCCGACATACTTTCGAAGCATGAAAGCCGACAGAAACTTTGATCGTGTGCGTACGCGAAAGGCCTCCGGTGAATAACCTATTCATACGGACTTATCTGTGAAGTGGCGTGCACACAATGCGTCTTGCGCTGTGAGAAAAATGGAGAACGTCCAGTGACCTCTGGTGTCCAAAAACTAAGAGCATTCGCTTGTCCCTTGACTGTCAGCGGGCAGAAAAAGGAATGGATCTCTTACAGTGACTCAATCCGTTTCTGTGTCTTTTTTAGAGAATAATTCTATCTTAACGAAAAACAAACGATTCTTTGCAATCATTTTGTGCTTTTATATTGTATGATCAATTTGAATTCCATCTCCTCTGTTTCGAATGCGATAACAAATATTATTTATGAACGAACGCTCAATTTCTTTTTAAGAACTGTTTGCAGCTGAACTCGAGAGCAATAGCGCATCGCTTTCAGTTTGAAATCCCATTTTCAACACAATATATACTAAACTCCTCATGGCCTTAGTTTCCTCTGCGCAAATTATAGATTATACAACTACGAGCCATTTAGAATGAACTCTGAGACAGCTAACAGTCAGAAGTCAACAAATCGTTGACTTCTGACCCTGTTCTGTCTAGATGGGAACTGAAAACAAGCATTTTGCACGTGGTTTTGAACGGGGGGGGGGATGATCGTCCAACCCGCAGCCCCGAGTTCAAAACAGCGTATCACAAAATATAGACATTGATTCTTGAAGATAATTATACACTGACCTTTGAAAATAACCGCTTTTAATAATAATCGATTTTTAGTCGCGTCATTTTCGTCTGTCTGTCTGTCCGTTCGCATGTAACAATTCGAAGCCCACTGGACGGATTTTTATGAAATTTTATATTTGGAGCTTTTCAACAGATTACTCAATCTACACTAAATTTCATTAAAATCGGACCAATAAAAATCCAGCCATTATTATTTGTTTTTTTATACTTATCACACGGGCTATCTACCTCATATTTTAGCTCGTGCATTGATATGATAAATCTTCCTGAGAATTTAGCATATTATTATAACCATATAATAATAACAGGCTTTAGTATTATGCAATAATCGGTGGTATGGTGGTCTGCAAGAACTGGTCTGGAGGACCGCGATCTTCAACATTTTATCTGTTTTGGCCGCTAGCCAAAAAAGGTTGGACGCCCCTGGTTTAGAAGAAATATGTCTGTAATCACTACGGTAGTCGATAGAGCAAAAAATATGTTACAGATTTCTGCAAAGCGGAGAGTACATTTACCAGCGCAGTGTTCACCAAGAAGTGGGGCACTTCACACCGGGGTTACCGTGATGAAAAACAACTCCCCGTTCGTCGGATACATATGTTTCTGGTTCGAGTTGCGCGCTATCACATATCTGTTTTGTAATACAAAATGAAGTGGTTTAATTCTTCCTGTGGATGGTGAAATTTCACAAATTTCAAATGATGTAAAATAAACATGTGGTTTTAATATTAAAATAAAATTATTTGGAAAAGCAAGCAGCAATTTTTTATTTTATCAAAGTTATCTTAAACACCAACGACAAACAGTTGAAAGTTTCTATTGAGATGAACCTATAGAACTAAACAAAACTTCTTAAATCCCGATGTCTTCGTTCACACAACGTTGGCCCTCTTTAAATAACTAGAGGACAGCATATCGTTAACCTCCCCCAGCATGAGAGCATTAAACACTACTCGCTGATTATATAAGTAGATTTAGACTCGCAAATAACTTGTTAAGTCCTCATCAACGCGGTTTTCTTCCTGCTTGTTCATTTGATCTAAGCTTATGAGTTGTGACATCACTTTGGACAACTTCCACTGCCCTTTCAATTAATGGCGTGTCTTCTGATTAGGCGCCGTACTGAAAAACAAATTGCGCGTCATATCTTGTTCCAGGCAATAAGATCTCCCACATGCCCGTGGTTGCCAGTTTTTCCTAGAAAACCAGTGGAAACATTTCGAAAGGATTTCCACGCTCATTTCTCGCTATCACTAAGGTCACATTCGAACTATTCTTCTCTGAAAAGTTGCCTTATTTGTGGACCAATGAAAACGCCTGGCCTTAATCTTCTCTGTACAAAGTCTTGGGAATTTATCTTGCAGGTATATGAACGCAGGACCGTTCACTTCCAAAGTCTTTAGAGTGGTGGAAGTAAAACTTTATTTGGATTTACCAGAGGTTCAAATGCTATGTTCTTCATTCAGTGATTTTCGTTGTGCATATTCTTGGCACGACTGTCCCATTCGCAGATGAAGCAACAATACTTCTGACAGTGTACACCTAAGAGGATGTTGTCCCTGTTTGCGTGTGTTTCTTTTTTGTGGATGGTATACGCAAGAGGTATTGAAGGCAGCATATTTCCGTTATGCAATAACACGGCCTTCAGGCTAACCTTAGAAGCGTCTATAAATAGTCTCCATTTTTCGGGCACATGCCTCATGTTCATTGCTGCCCTTAGACCATCAGCATCCTTACAAACAGTGAATTCATCTTCTGTATGATAGAATTTATCAGTCTTTATTTCGAGTATGAAATGTTGTCACTTTCTCAGAATGATCTAGAAGATTCCACTGTTGTAGCCTCGAGGCCTCTGCCTTATTCTTCGGCAGTTCCAGATGAGGTCATAAGCTCACTTTCTGTAATCTTATGTGATTAAGAAGGATAAAGGTCTGGACAAAATGGTGGATCCCTTGACGTAGACGGCTGCTGTATTTCTTCGTGTATATCAAGTTGATGTTCATCGGTGTCTTCACCTTCATCAGAATGTACATAAAAACGGTTGGATGGTTCAGGAATAGGTAGTACTTCACCGTGAGGCACGAGACGAATTGCAGATGGTATATTTGGGTACGTCACTGTCCACTTTTTCTTCATTGTCCTCCCTTTTCTAACTTCTATTAGAAGAGGGAAGATTTCCATAAAATGTCCATTTCAATTCACCCACGCGTTGAGTTTTGATGAACAGGTAGTGCAACATGTGTAGAGGCTGTACCTCGTCATCAGAGAAATCTCATATTCCTTGAGAATACAATTTATTTTTCAAAATATCCTTAAACCATCTTAAGATGTTTCCTATCGCAAGAAGTTCCAATTTTTTGCTTCTTCAAGGTCATCTTCGCATGACCACAGTTCTAAAATGAAAATTCGTTTCTTATGAGCATCCACCTTACTGCCAACTGGAAGTGTAAATTCCCCAGAAACTCTTACAACTTAAATGCTCTTTCCTGAAAGTGATCCTTGGAGATTTCTCGAGGATTCTGATAATACTCTGAAAGTACTTAAACTTCAAAATGCGTTCCATTCTCTACTGGGAGAAAGATTTTCTCGTTTATCCACGAACAGAAACAAGCACGAAGTGACTTCCAGTCACCACGAAACCTGTTATTATTCACTTTCGATTAGCGTATCAGTTACAGCAGCGAATTGGAACCCTGAATTAAAGAGCGGGAGAACTCAGAGAGACTGATTGAGAAACGCCACATTACTACAAAGATAACTGGAGTGGGAAAACCTTGATTCGCCTCTTGGCAACCAAAGTAACAACGAGAAAGGATATTTATTCCTTGAAAGGTAATAAAACAGAACAATAAAATAAAATGCCGAACTCTAACTTTGGTTTTAAATTGTTCCCATACATCGTCGTAAACATTAAATCAGAAGGAAAGAAAATGGCAGGGACACATTAAAGTAGAAATAGGTTTTGTTCCCAGTCTGACATTTGTCATTACAAACAGATTCCGCTTAGAAGTTGTAATAAAAGAACAAAACAGTTCCTGGAAATAAGAAATTTACGGTTGGATATACATTTCCTAGTACGAATATCAAATAAGTTAATAATAAAGCGTTGTTTTGCGTTTAACAACAGGAAAATTATCTTAAAAAATTCACTTTCTGGGGCAGTTAGAATCTAACCACCAAGGAGAAATTGGTTTTATGTTCTTCACTTGGAAAAATCTGGAACTTTAATGCTTGGAGAAGCTTAGCTTTGTATCTACATTGAGAACAGTTTCACATCAAACACAATTCCCTCGTGAGTAACACAGTTCGTAAGATCGTCGTCCTTCCCCCACCAGATGGAAAAGACCTGAGTTTGAGTCCCGTCGATGACGTGAAAATGAAAAACTTTCTGCCGGAAACTAGGATTTTTCATCCAGCAAACAGAAAATCGACCACAGAACACGCGCCGTTTACAGACAGTATCCACGGAGCCATTAGACGGAGCCTAAGCCTCAGTTGCCGATGCTCCTAAAACCCTACAACGAAAACCCCGAGTTTCCGGGAAGAAAAACCATACTACCCTCGCTTGAGACCAACCAAATCAGCCGTTGTTAAAAAGGCCCATAAAAATTCCTCTTGTCATTGATGGGATTCGAATTCAGGTTTTATTCACCCAATGTGGGGAAGGCGGTGATTATACCAATGCCTCTGTTCATTTAGGGGGAAGGGCCGGGCAGAACAAATACATAGGTGAACGTTAACAGTACTTTGGGGTCAGGAAGGAGGATAATATTGAGGTAGCCGGATGCAAGAGTCTTGTCCGGCAAGTACCTTACGTCACTTCTAAACTAAAAGTAGGATAGTATTAACATACTCGATATCCTTCGGTTTAACGGAAGAAACCTTTCAAATAACGCGCGCCTTACGAAGTGGCCGATATTAATCTCTTACAAACATTCCATTAACCTTGCTAAGTAAGCTTGACAAACATCGGAGAGAATTCGCTGAGGAAACAACCAGACACGCAGGTAAGCGGTGTTTCACATCTTAATAACGTTCTTCCTCCATCGAGTGATTGGCACACAATGCGCTTTAATGTGTTCCTTGGCCTCAGTTAACCTCACTGCTACTCCCATCTTAGAAGGAACTCGGAACAGGGTGCTGATGAAACAACCGGCTGGTCCAACAAGCTTCGAAAACCATAAAGAAACTACGTCCATTAACTGTGTTGAAAATACCCAATAAACAGCTTTGATAATATTCAGGTAACGTATCGTAGATAACAGCATATCCCCTACACATCCTCCCCCACGTATATCCCTCCCACCTCTTCAAAACTTTTATGTAAAAGTATAAATATAATACATAAAAGTATATTTATAAAAACAGCTTTATAAATCATTCTTTGGAGACCCGTGAATATGGGTCACATGTTTTCCTTCGCGTTTTACGGTTCCCCTCCCCAACCCCTTATATTTTCAACACGTATACAGTCTAACAAAAAGCTAAAATTGCTAAGCTACTTTTAAAACTCGGGAGTTAAGGAGAAAACAACAGAAGCGTCCGTTTAGCATTTGGTAATGCTCGGGAACCGGCAGATTCGTGGATAAAAAGCCTCACTGGTGTATCTGTTGGTGACAGCAAGCGAAAGGGTAGGCGTATCTTCTAGAACAGATGTTCGACGTTCCCAGCGAGTTGGTGACAAGTTGGAGAAAATCTTTCAGTAAGCAAACCAGCATTACTTAAGCTTCTAGCGAAGAAATTACCATTCTTAAAATGCATCCGCACGAAACAGTTGCCTGTGATCGTGATTTCGAAGTTCGTAGCGTTTTCTTCGATGGTTAAAGTTCAGTTGTCGGAGAGGATAACACTCAGCCTCGGCAGAGTTTCGTTTTCTAACATCAACCCGATTTTTCATCCAGCAAAACAGACAGTTCAACCGAGAATGAAATAATCCTCAGACACTATAAATTGATCCCTCATGGCCTTAGCTGCTTCGGCGTTTATTCTACAACAAACCAATCTACCCAACCCTTCATATCTTTAAAGATTACAAAACCATCGGACATTTCCTTTCTTCCAATTTCGTTTAAAAACATATTTGAGCCATTTAAGTGTATGAAAAATAACAGGAGCAAACAAGGGATTATAAACCAATCGGGTATAACTACAGATAAATCCGATAAGATAAAATCTGAGCAAGTTCGCAGATAGTTTCCTGAAAAGGAACTTGGATTTCAAAATGGAAAAGCTCTCAACAAATCCGACAACCTTCTAAAATGCTTCACGTGTAATACGAGTCAACAAAATTGCTTTATCCGCTACTTCTTGGATAAAGGAAAACAATTTTACAACATCAACCAAAAACATCGTTGGGGAAAAAAAAAAAACAAAGGTGAACTTATTTTAGAAAAACACACAGCGAGCTTTTAAACCCAGTATGTGTTGGTGTGTGACTGCATAGCACAAGTAACAGGATAAACCAATAAACAAGTATATTTTCCATTCTCCTTGGAAAATTTGCGCAATTTAAAAGTCCTTATACACTCAGTGACCACCTCATCCGTAATGGACTATGCCCTAGCTCGCAGTATATAAAGCAGAAAAGCTTCGTACGCTGAAGGAGTGGTAATTTGCATCTGGTGGTGTAACTCATAAAGTGAAAAAATAGCAATCCCAAATAACGATGCGTCGCATACTCAGATGTATGGAGTTCCACAATAGATGACCCAAAAGATACCCTCTCCTCACCGCTGATCTTTGTCGACGGCGAATTCTGTGGTATCAACAACACGTTGGTTGGACACTGGAGGACTGGAAACGATCTGGTCGGATGAACTCAAATACCTGGTGCAACACGCCGATGGACGCTTCGTGTGTAGCATAAGCAAAACGAGTCAATGGACCCATAGTGCATGGTGCCCACAATCCAGGCAGGTGACAGTGGTTGCTTCAATAAAGGGCATGTTTTGTTGGCAAGAACTAGGATCTCTGGTGGGTATGGACCAACGTTTCACTAATGAGTTCTACATTTATATTTTACTTCTACCTCCGTAATTCACGTTACCAGGGCCATAGGCCAATCCACTTTAAGAACATTATCAACACTTATTAACATGTAATTTAAAAATTATTTAACCGACCACTTAGCCCCAGTCATTATATGAATATCTTTAGACTTCATAATTTAGACTTCACTCACTGGTAAGCCTTCTCATCACATAAACCTCATTTGGACACTGGAGGATTGGCTTGATGCGCGGGAAGCATCAAGCCAATCCGCACTTTACAACTGTGGCACTAAGCATGATGAGAGTGTTACCGTTGTTCCTGAATTAAAACATCTTGGCGTAATTTTAGATGACAGGTTAACCTTCTCCTCTCATATTAATCACCTCGCCTCGAAGATTAAGAAGTTCACTGCAGCAATTATCCGAATTTCCAAATCGGACTGGGGACTAAATAAGAAGACTCTCTTATTATATTATACGGCAGTATTCGTACCAATAGCAACATATGTTTCGGGAGTCTGGTTCCATAGACCATTAATGTTAAACTCCGTTCCAAGCTCATCTCCATTCAACGGATTATGCTACTGGCCATGCTCCGGGGAAGCAAGACAATGTCCTCTGCTGCTGTTCAGGTCCTTGCTGGAGTCTTACCACTAGACCTGTATGTCATCTTCAAAGGACTATGCCATCGTCTAAAGCACAGAGTTCCTGGCGAGATTCTCGGCATCTCATTCATCAAAGAGGAGAAACGGAGAATCTGGAATGAACTTATCAATGTGTGACAATCAGATGGGGTTCCAGTACTACTGGTTAAGTCACCCGCTCTTTTGTTCCTGCAGTTACCTTCCCTCTCAACAAGAATACTTACAGATACAACATCAGATATGGTTTTACTTTTATCTATGTTCTTTCCACAAAAAGTAATATTGCAGATTTATTCACATATTTTACTCTTAATATACTTAAGGTCTGCTTTCTGTCTCATAAATAACGTTTAGATCCTCCCTCCCTCCCTTCCAAAAAACGCTTAGATTGCTAGTGCCGCCATCTATTGGCGCTGACAACACATTTCTCAGATTTTTAAAAGTGGAATCCTCGTTCTATGAAATTCCCTCACTCTCAGACTTCCTCAGTAAGACGAGGTGGTCAAATGACCAGAAATGCGGCTCCTGAACCTGAAAATTTAAAAATAAAGAAACAAGACAAGGTAGCCCAGGAGTTACCTCCGCTGAAGGTGATCGGTCAAGGGTTGAATGACTTTTGGATACAGTGCAGGGGTGGTCCAGGTACGTCCACTCTAGGAATACCTTAACTACACCTTTCCGCAAACAGCCCACAAGATTCGCAGTTTACTTAATGCTGCCACTCTTCAACTGGTACCAGACAACCAACCCTTTGTCCAAATTTGTCAGATCACGTCCCTTGCCCATGTCGATCAATGAGGCGCTAGTGTATTATTATTACTGTATTTTTATTATTATTCAGATTAGTAAGTTTGATTTCACCCCCTGTATTATGACTTCAAGATACAACGAAGAGCCAACAGGGGCTTTAAAAATGCAAATTACAACTCACAGTTGAAAGTTGCTTCATTTTCATATGAATAAGACCGGATCTTGCGCAGACAGCTAAATAATCTTATCAGTTAATTAATAAAGACAATTATATGAGCATAAGCGTACTGGTAGAAGTTCTTTTTAACGAAGCGGAATTATGAACAACATTAAGATGGTTATGAAACGTCTTTGTCATTTAACATTTCGTCTATATTTTATAAGAAATGCTGGATATTTCTGCAGTCGGACTGCCTTCAATAATTACATCTGCGGTTAATTTTTAAGGTTTCGTTTAATCTCAAATGAAGGCGTTGTTGCTGCCATCTAGTGTAGTAAACGTGAATTAATAATAAATAAAGTTACGTTGTAGGTTAAAATGAAGGTAGTTAAACTTTGTTTAAATAATATTTTAAATTACATTAAATGAAATTAAGTGATACTGTTATACATGAAGGTGCTAATAATATTAAGCGTACACGATCTGAAGTCAGTGAAAGGTTTATTAGAGGTTTTACAACGTTCAAGTTAGTGCAAATGCATCACATTACAGGTTTTAATAAAGATTTTGATACACAAAACCATCACAGACCGCTCTACAAACTGAAATAAGTTTGAGTTTCTGGTAAGATCCTATCTTCTGTTTTGTTTAGTGCTGGCTTGTGCCAAGTTGAGAAGTTTTTATTTAAAATTGCTTATTAATGTACTATATATTTCTGAACAATTATTACTGTTCAGTATGACATTAATTTAAGTGTTATCGGTGTTGCTTAAGCTTGGATGTTAAATGCAAACTTATTTGATACACAGCTTATTATTATTATTATTATTATTATTATTATTATTATTATTATTATTAGCTATATGGTGCAAGGAAGCCTGAGGCTTATGCTGCACCAGCCAAAAAAAAAAATTCCCGAGTTACCCTGAGAGAGAGAGAGAGAGAGAGAGAGAGAGAGAGAGAGTCAAAAGGGAATCACCAAGAAAGAGAAGAATGATGATATCCGGCTCAGGACCCTGGGTGTGCCAAGCCCATACTCACCAGATGTGAGCCCCCGGGGGTAATAACTCAACATGTATTCAGTTAATTTATCTATGAATAAGGGAACTGCTGTCTTAGACAAATTTTGCTTAATTTATTACCAGCTATAACCAGCACTCACTGAATTCATTAATTAAATTTGCCATCTTTTCAAAATCTTTGAAAGTCTTTAAAGGGTCTTTTAAGTACTTCCTATGGTTAACAGTCAAATGCGTGTAATTTTTATTGGATAATATTGAATATTTCTGTACACTTTCCTTCATCTGAAACAGTTATTGAGCTAATCACATTGCTAAAATAGGCAACTAAGTGACACTGGCCCTTTATACCACAAAAGTTATAACAAATATCTCTGAAATATTGGTAATAATCTGAGAGCCATCTGACACAAGTCCAAATGAAGAACTGCATATTCTATTGGAATTTAGGAAGCCCTAAATGAGTGAAATATGCATGACATTATCAAATCAAGTTTTTGCACTACAACAAAAATCAAATCAAATCAAACATCGGTCACCTAGGATGCAAAAATAAACTCTGTCCTGTATTCAATAACAAAAGATTATAATGGAAATAACACTACAGAGGCTTTTTGTGATAACTATTTACTTGTACAGATTTGTAATTTCTAGTTGACCTATTAAGGCATAGTTTAAAACATGGGGTCTGCAAATGGTTGATATTGTGTACAGAAATAACTTTCTGGTGAGACTGAGTGTTCATCCTTGGGTATAAAAAGAAAATTTATTTATTTTATTTATCAATGCCAAAAATCTCATTAAATACTTACCTGATTTTGTTTAAGTTTATTTCAAATCTTTATGTGCCTTGATACCTAATGTGCTTTTGTAATAAAAAAATTATAATTCTTCAACTAGTGTAAACAAGTTACAAATGTATCTGTGATTTATTTAATTAAATAAATGATCATTGTCATGACTTATTTATAGTAGATCAGGGTGGGAAAGGCTGTAGGCTACTGGTTAAAGCATTGTTCTATACAACACAAGTAATTAAATAGTTTTGTAAGCTATATGCATTCTAATAAAGAAAAAATCCATAACATACATCAACATCATATTCCTCAAAATGGATTGTAAAGTTATTTTTTCTCTATCATTAGCATTAGTTGAGGCATATGATGCAAGGAAGCAAGCTTATACAGCATCAGCCAAAAAAAAAAACCTCCCATTTCACCCATCCGGTTACTCCAAACATTTGTCTAGTTCAGCCTTAAAATTATTTAAGCTATCAAATTCCACACCAACAGATGTCTGTTCCAGCAATCAACTACCCGCTGGCTAAAGACAAACTTCTGCACATCTATTCTACAACTGCTTTCCTCAGTTTGAATCTATGCCACCTCAGGTTCTTAATCTGAGCAAGCAGAAGTATCCTGTCAATATTGAGCCTGCTCAAACCATTCAATGCCTTATATAAGGCCTTTCGATCAGATAACCTTGCAGGTGCCTAGTCTCCAGATGCTGCAACTTGCAGAACTTAAGCTTTTCTTCGTAAGCACACCCCCTTTGTTCCTCTCACCAATCTTGTTGCCCTTCTCTGTACTCATTTATCAACTCTACATCCTTCCTAAAATGAGACCTCCTTGAGTACACCATCTCAAGGAGGTGGTACAGATTTATAAGTCTGATTGGCTTATTGCTTGGAGGGAATTAATGTGTACATAACTTAAATTTAATTGATTTTACAATTGTTAAGTTAATAATGTTATTTTACTGATTTGAATATTACTTCTATTATTGCCTTTTTAAAAACTTTTAAACCACGAATACCTCAAAAACAGGGGCTTAGAGGGGGAACAGGTATCCTGTGTGTTATCAGACACTCAGCCTAAAACGCTGATGGATCCAATATCTCTCTATTACAGAAGATTTAGGAGAAGTCCGGTTGGCCTGCCTCCCTAAAATCCACTCATGCACACCTTCTCGATGGTAAGCCCTGTTACGTCACTTAGGTGGCAACGAACGTGTAGAGTGGTTCTCTTCAAGACGCCTGGTCAGCGTGAAGAGGAAAAGACCAAACCCTCCAGCAATGAGAGCACAACAATACAAATGGCCCTCAGTCCCCAGCAGCTTTCACTCTCCCTCTTACGGCAGCGAGAGGATCAGAGTGGAAGCAGAGGGTGCTAAGAATCTCTGGGTACGACCAGGCTGCCATGCACGGAAATTGAACTTGGCCTGTTATAACGTACGATCACTCATTGGTGAAGACAGGATATTAGAGCTGGAAAAGGAATTAGAAAATGTGAATTGGAATATCATCGGTTTGGCTGAAACAAGAAGACGAAATGAATCACTTATAAGTTTATCAAGTGGAAATCTGCTGTACACCAATGGAAACAGTAAAAGGAGAGAAGGTGGAGTTGGGTTTCTGGTCCATAAAGATTTTAAAAACAACATTTTGGAATTCAAAAGTACATCACCAAGGGTGTCAAGACTAATATTCAAGATTTCTAAGAGGTACAAGCTAAAGATTATAATGATTTATGCACCAACATCGAGCCATGATGATGAAGAGGTTGAAGAAATGTACACCGAAATTGAGAGACATCTAGATGAGCAGAAAACCCACTACACTATTGTTATGGGGGACTTCAATGCTAAGGTTAAAAAAAGGCAAAACAGCGCAGAAAGAGGAACTATAGGAAATTTTGGAATTGGTGAAAGAAATGAAAGAGGTGAAAGACTTGTGGAATTTGCAGAATCTCAAGGACTGTCAGTAATGAACACTGTTTTTTTAAGAAAAGGGTGAACAGAAAGTGGACATGGAAGAGTCCAAATGGATTAACTACTAATGAAATCGACTTCATCCTCACTAACAGAAGATATATTGTGAATGATGTTACCGTCCTGAATAAAGTAAATAAGGTTGGAAGTGATCACAGAATGGTAAGATGTACGCTTGATATAGATGTAGGAAAGGAAAGGAAAAAACTGACTCGAGTAAATAATACAAAGGTCTTTGAAATAACAGAGGAGGAGAAAAAGCAGTATGTACTGGAACTTAAGAACAAGTTTGAGCTTCTGCAGACTGCTCAGGACCAAGATATCGACGAGGAATATTACAACTTTTTGAAAGTGATAAAGCCCAAGAAACCTATAGGGAAAAAGAAATCCAAAGAAGAAAAAATTAGTCAAGAAACACTTGTCACGATGAATCGAAAATGACAAATGAAGAGCAAGAAAAACACTGACAGGGAGAAAATTGAGTATATTGAGTTATGCAAAGCCATTAGAAAGAGACTCAGAGAGGACATAAGAAGATTTAACACAAGAAAAGTAGAACAAGCATTAAGGGAAAACAAAGGATTTAAATCAGCAGCCATGAGCAGTAATACAGAAAGACAAATGATACTGAAACTGAAGAATAGCGATGGTGTACTTATAAACAGCAGAGAAGGCATAATTCAAATAGCAGAAGACTACTATAGAGAATTATACAAGGAGCGAGGGAATGATACCAGCAGAGGGGGAAGATGGATTGCAAAGTAGCAACACATACGACATACCCGATATTCTTCCTGATGAGGTAGAACATGCATTGAAGAAAATGAAGAATCGGAAAGCCCCGGGGGAAGATGAAGTTACTGTAGAGTTGTTAAAATTGGGAGGAAGAGACATGACACAGAAACTGGCAAGGCTCTTCACAAAGTGCATTAGAAAAGGTGTGATGCCTAAGCAGTGGAATAATGCAATCATAGTTTTGCTGCATAAGAAAGGAGATAAATCAGAAATTGGAAATTATTGACCAATTAGCTTGCTATCCCATATCTACAAGTTGTTCACAAGGGTCATTACTAAGAGATTAGAAAGAATACTTGATGAGAATCAACCGAAAGAGCAAGCTGGCTTTAGGACAGGATTCTCAACTATGGATCACCTTCACGTAATATCACAGCTAATGGAGAAAGCAAATGAATATAAAACACCATTATGCCTGGCATTTGTGGATTATGAAAAGGCATTTGACTCCATACAGCATAAGGCAATGTTTCGGGCACTGCAAAGACAAGGCATAGATACCCCATATATTATGATTTTGAAGAAAATATATGAGAGTGCTACATCCTTTATTAGACTAGACAAAGACAGTAGCAAATTTAAAATCGAGAAAGGAGTTCGACAAGGAGACACAATATCTCCGAAGCTGTTTACTGCTGCCCTTGAGGAAGCTTTCAGAAGATTAGACTGGTCGCAGAAAGGAGTCAATGTGAACGGAGAGTGCCTAAACCATTTACGATTTGCAGATGACATTGTGGTCATAAGCCCCGATCCCAAAGAATTAGAGGAAAATCTTAATCAGTTATGCACAGTTAGTAGGGATTTCGGACTAAAGATGAATATGGCTAAAACAAAAGTAATGATGAACAAGTATGCCACGGAAAGGGAAATAATGATTGAAGGAGCAGTAATTGAAAAGGTGGAGTCATATACTTATCTGGGACAAGTTATTAGCTGGAATAATGATAAATGGCTGGAAGTCAAGAGAAGAATAAATTTTGGATGGATAGCATTCAGGAAATATAGTCACATACTGAAGAGCAATATCCCAGTTTGTCTGAAACGTAAAATAATGAATCAATGTATACTCCCCACCATGGAAGTAAAACTTGGGCACTCACCAAAAGAATGGAAGAGAAGCTGAGAACTACACAGCGAAGAATGGAACGAATCATATTGGGAATCAGACTGTTAGATAAGAAGAGAAACACATGGATTAGGCAGCAAACTCAAGTAAAGGACATTCTTATCAAAACTAAAGAACTAAAATGGTCTTGGGCAGGACACATAGCTCGAAGACATGATGACAGATGGACTAAGAAAATAATAGAATGGTACCCAAGAGGAGCTAGAAGAAAACCTGGAAGACAAAGGCGGAGATGGATAGATGAAATTCATGAGTTTGTGGGTAGTAAATGGATGGCCAGTGCTCAAAACAGAAGGAACTGGAAAGTTGCTGGAGAGGCCTTCATCCTGCAGTGGATTGAAAATGGCTGATGATGATGATGACGACCTCAAAAATACGCACAGTACAGTATTTCAAATATTAGAACAATATTCTACAAATTGGTACTGGTTTGTGCTGCCATCTAGTTCCCTGAAACTGAATTACTCTTCTGTCTTCCACACATGCGCCCCGGAAGTCACCTTGAAATGGCAGATACGGATAAGTTAATCTTTTAATCTTTAACGATTTGCATTTATTTAAAGATAGAACCATTAAATTATTCCCAACAGGTTCTTAAACTGCTCGTGCTTATTATTTTTTTAATATTATTTTCTTTCCACGAAGAAGGAAAAAATAATTTCCACCCTTAATTAATTACTAGCGCATGAAATAGGCTTAGCAATGTGAAATCAAATGAAGATCGTGAAATACAGAAAAGCGTCTTCGTTTAATTTCAATTTGATGCGCTCCACTTCAGCAAGAGGAGATTAATTTAAAGATTTCTAAGTTGAAAGAAACGAAGATTACTGATGATTAATGAATTTTCGTTTAAGAGTAATATATTTCAGTCGCAGTCAACAAAATGGCCACTGTGTTTACTTTTTCTGAGTGCACACAGTTTCATATTTCAACGTGCGTTTATACTCGATTGGTCATTGCAAGATGAGAGGTGTCTAATAACTGGCGCTGGAAAGAGGTACAATCAAGTCTGCACGATTCCTATAAGTTCACCATTCAAGGTCAGCCGGTAAATTTTCTTCTTAATTGAGGAAAACATTGACTTAAATGTATAAAAAACGCTTAAACCAAGCTTTGCATTGCAACTTTGCTTCTCTGGTCATTGCGACACAAACACGTCGATGATGTATAGATTATCATATGAAAATTGCCGAAGTAAAAACAAAGATATAATAAAGGTCACGTGCTGTAACAGCGAAAACTCCGAGTTTATTAACACTTTCCTGCTATCTCTTACCTTGAACCAGTGCGTATAACTTGTGAGAAACAGGATCCCGTCATTATCTGAAATTGCATTCTGCGATTGTTTTGTTTTTTTTTTTTTTTTGCTTCCTTTGTCGTGCGATAGAAAAAAGAAAGTTATCCCGCTGAATATAGCAGATGTCTTGCAGAAAACAAAAGAAAAAATGCATTTTCCCACACTACACGTACGCTGTCCTCCCAGTTCTATAAAAATGAATCTCCCATGTTTCGGCACGACAATGCTCCACCCCATACAGCGAGCAATACACAAACGTGATGCTATGATCGATGCTATCATTGGCTAAAGTTTAATGAATAAATTAAGGGTTTATACTTTAATTTATTCATTAAAAATCGTGCTTTTCTTTTTTTCAAACGTCATTTTTTCGAATACTTTTGGTGGTAGTGTATTTCCATAACATCGAGTGGGATTAGCTCTGGCTGAAGACAGAAATAAAATAAAATAAATAAAATTTCCTTCTCTGCTAACCGTATCTGTCAAGTTATCATTTGTCGACACCTTGTCTAAATTGCTGGTCACCTCCAAAACACTCAGTTTCGTATTCACGCCTTCTCTGCTAAATATATCGAACTTACCCAAATATCAGCCACCCTGACACCGTTTTCTTTTGACGCAAACACTGGACGTCCATTAATTTCCTGTTTACATCCTAACGGTAGCTTATATCAAAAAAGATGCTTTCTAATCCCATTTCACAGTCCTATTGTTCTTGCCCTCAGCAACCCTTTCTCGTCTGTTCACAAATGGCACCCCTTCCCTAGTGCTGACCGCTGTCCCTGTTTGCTCTTTATATTACTCGAAATTACTTGTTTCCATTTAGCTGCTATTTAACACATACGTCTATAACTTCCCCATCCTCAAATCTAGTGTTTCTTCAAACTTTAACCTTATTTACATTAAAACTAATTATCCAATCTTAATACTTACTATCTTTAACTTAATTCTCCCTTTCCCTCGCCCTTCCTGGATTTATTGTAGCGAAACAAATATTTTTATTTTATTTGTAAGATTTAGATTGTACACAGGTATGTAATTACTCTTGTCACTCTTTGATTCCCCCACCCTTTTTGTGAATTGAGCATTCATTGGCACATCTCCAGTCCGTGGGGACTTCCCCTGAATCCAAGGATGCTCTCATAATTATGGCTAAGGGTTTGCTTACTTCCTTTGCCGCCACCTTTAATCTGACTCCGGAGACAATCTGTAAAGAAATCTTCATGCGAAATCTGCAACAAGACTTCCCCGACGGAGACTACAAAAAGTTTAGTAGTGCCCAAACATAAAACCAGGACCAGGGATGGCAGCTCAAACAACTGGGTGGTCGGATTGACCCCTGAAGCGTGGAGAGTCATCACAAAACAAGAAAGGATCTACATATGCTGGAGCTCCCACCGCTTTAGGGAACACATCGCGGTGCCAAAATGCTTCCGATGTTGCCGATTCGGTCACACCACCCACACATGCGCCCAACAGGAACCAACCTGCGGACACTGTGCCGAGAAGGGACACAACTATGCTAACTGCCCGAACAAAGGAAAAGAACCAGCCTGCGCAAACTGCAAGTGGCAGAAGCTTCCCCACACGCACTCTGTTCGAGACAACAAATGCCCGGTATACATAAAAGCAAGAAGTGCACAACAAATAAGAATAAATTATGGGAACTCTCCCTAAAAGGTACAATAACAACTGTATAAAATTTCTTCAACTGAATGCGCAGCGGGCTATTGCCGTAGCTGGTCAAATTAGATCAAAAGCTGAAGAAGAGAACCTGGACATCCTTCTGCTGCAGGAGCCCTACACCTGCGCGGGTGCTGTCCGGGGTTACCCACTCAGCTACAAAATTGTTCAGGTAGAGGGAGCCACCCCCTGGGCTGCGGTGGCTGTCAGGAATCCCGACATAACTGTGACAAGAATAACACACCTGTGCTTGGAGTGGGCGGCCTGCGCTCACATTGTTACTCCACTGGGAGAGCTATATATCATCTCTCTGTACTGCCGCCCAGGAGCAGACATCCAACCAGCCATCCAATATCTAAATCAAGTACAAACAGAACTTGTGGGTTCTAGGATCCTCGTATCTGCGGACCTAAACTGTCGATCGCCATTGTGGCATAGTGAGACTCCTGAACGTCGAGGAACTAGGAATGGCCAATATATGGAGGAATTCCTGGCTAACAGCAGCTTCGTTGTCCTAAATCGACCAAACAATCTCCCCACATTTAGTTCCACTCTCTGGGAGGTCACTATAGATGCAACAATGGCTACCAGATCCCTTGCTGGGCACCTAAATGATTGGAAGGTACAGGAAGACTGGACCTCCTCAGACCATAGAGCTATCACCTTCACGATGCACAGATCGCTTCACCGGGCTCCAACAAACAGCTACAAATCAACAGATATGCCGTTGATAAGGCCAACTGGAACAACTTTAAAGAAGCCATAATTAGGAACACAGAGAACCTGTCTTCCAATAACCTCCACAACCAAACCCCCGATCAACACCAGCGTGCTGTCACTAATGCCATCCTTCAAGCAGCGGACCAGTCGATCCGGAGAAGGGCCCCCCGGCCAGGCGCTGTGCCGTGGTGGTCGCAGGAACTTGACCTACTTAGGAGAGATATGAACAGGAAAAGACGTGCCTTCCAAAGAGCCAGACGGTCCTGGCCTCCTCCTGAGGTTGAACCCCTCAGACAACAATACAGGGAGGCCAGGAATAACTACACTGCGATGATCAGGCAGCGGAAGAAACTGTCCTGGGAGCATCTGGTTTCCACAGTCGGCAATACAGACCCATGGAGCATCATATATAGAATAACCACAAACAAGTTACCAAGGGGAGAGGTCACGCCCTCCACCATCACCCCACAAGGCACCATGACAAAAAACTGGCACGACACCGTCAACAACATTCTCAATGCCACCTTCAAACCCATCGAAGAGGACAACACACCTCAACAGCATCAGCTGTGCCACGCCAACAAAACCTACCAATCGGCCCGAGTGGAACAACCATTCACCCTGCAAGATTTACAAACTGCCATACAAAAAATAAAAAACAAAAGAACCCCAGGACTGGACATGCTTGAACCAGAACTGGTAAAAAAGGTGGCCGAGTATGTCCCGAACTTGCTGTTAGACTTATATAACCACTGTCTTCGTCAGGGCTGGTTCCCCTCGGACTGGAAGGTAGCCAGCATAAAATTAATCATAAAAAACCCATCAAAGCAGCAACATATACCGGAGTCCTACCGACCTATATCCCTCCTGTCTGTACTCAGCAAAGTCCTGGAACAACTTCTTAGACAGATTCTTGAAGTACATTACACTGCAGCAAATTTAACAACAGACAAACAATTCGGATTCAAAACGGGGAAATCCACTCTGGATGCACTAGAATATATCATGAATGCCGCGTCAAACTGCCAACGAAAGTACCTTCTTCTCATCTCTGTGGACTTTGCAGGGGCGTTCGACGCCCTCTGGTGGCAGAGCATCCTCGCAAGACTAAGAGCTGCCAACCTGCCATCAAACCTATATGGATGCATTCAGAGCTACCTGAACAATAGGAAGGTCCTAGTGCAGGCTCCCTACTGCAAGGTTGAACGTCAGGTACACAGGGGCTGCCCTCAGGGCTCTGTACTGGGTCCCCTCCTTTGGAACTACGTACTGGATGAGTTCCTCTCCCTGGAACTGGGGGGTGTGCAAGCGCTCGCATACGCAGATGACCTCTCCCTAATCCTCTCTGCTGATTCAAGAGCACAACTGGAAACGCTTGCCAACTCAGCACTTTCTACACTAAGAGAGTGGACCGAAACTCATCACCTTAATATCTCTGCCACCAAAACCCAATCTATCCTACTAAAGGGATATCTAACTCCTACCAGACCACCGCAGATAAAAATCTACAACAGAACGATCAAGTTGGCCACAGAACTCAAGTACCTAGGAGTGATCCTGGACCGAAATTTATCATTTACACCCCACTTAAAATACATCCAGAAGAAAATGAAAAACTACGCTGCCATGCTTGCCAGGATTACCCGCCGCGACTGGGGGCTGAAAAGAAGAACCCTTGCAATACTTTACAAAGCAGCCATTATACCTCCGATTGCATATGCTTCTGGTGTCTGGCACCATAAGGCCTCTACGGCGGTAAATCGTCGGCTACTCAACATCGTTCACCGAACGATTTTATTAACCCTCACCAGAGCGTGCCGCACTGTATCTACTCATGCGCTGCAAGTACTCACTGGGACCCTCCCTCTTGATCTTGAAGTGATTCGCCTAGGCATGTTACAGCAGCTTAGACGCGGCAATCCAACTACCTTCCAGGATCACACCACAGACCCAACTGCAAATCGGACAGTGGAGAAGAAAAGACTCCAGATCTATTTGCGATCGATATGGCAGCAGCGCTGGATGACCTCCACAAAAGGGAAAGTCATGCGGAGGTTCCTCCCCGATCTACAACAAATATACCCACAGTATCCGGTATGGCTTTGCCCTGGATTGTACAGCACGTATCTCCTAACAGGACATGGAGCGATCCGCCACAAATTACACCTTCTCGGACTCGAAAACAACCCAATGTGTGCATGTGGCTCTGTGGAGACCTGGGGACACCAGATGTATGACTGCGAATTTTATGAAGATCTTCGTGTTGAATTAATCATCCAAGTGCGCCTTAATCCCAAAAACCGGGAACACTACTTACTGGAAGATGAAGCCTCATATATAGCGTTCACCAAGTTTGCCCAGAACCTGTATGCTAGACGCTTGACCATTCCTCTGCCTGCAAACTTCGAATAGATGTGTCAAACAAAGCTTCTCAGAGACCCCCAACCAGATGTCAGGTTTGACTGCTTGATCCTTCATGCAAGACAAAACTGGAACTCTTATGAGAAGTGAGAAAACTCCACTTCCCAGATCATTGACTACCGGACGGGACAACAGTCCCATGAATGACTCCCAACTGTGACATTTTGCACAACCTGTTCAGCCAAACCAACATTGGATCGCCTCTGCTGGGCCTCAAGTTTTTCTGGATGGTGCGGACCTGACCCTGCGGTCTGGTTTGCTCCCACCCATGCACACAGGCCACATTGGCAACCTGAGCCAGCTCTCTTGTCTGGCTCACTGTCTCACCTCTTCCTGGCAGGTGGGGAGGGGACAGTACACTGTCCCCTCCCCACCCTGCCACCCTATTTCTTCCCTCTGGCGGGGCATGGGCATGCCCCACTGTAAACTGGAGTTGCCTTCCCTTTCGGCTCCATATTTCTGTCTATTTTCCCCCCAATCTTCAGCCTTCACCCTGCTCTATCTGATAGCAACGTGAACACGCCCCACACAATCAAAATCACCAATCTAAATTAATTTTGCCCAACATTTTGGACTTCTAGCGCTCCCCGCGACGCGTACGCGATTTTTTTTTTTTTTTTTAAGGTCCTAGCCACTGAAATCTTAGGAAATTAGGTGGCAGGACCTGCCAGAGTGAACTATATACTAGTGAGTACCTGATCTGCCTCCACGGGGCTAAAGTGGGACAACGTCGGGCCTCAGTAGGGGTCTGGCGGCTAAATGACCAGATGAACAACGGTACAAGGCATCAAATATATACAAAGTCCATACACTTTTAAATCTCTGGCTTTTCCAGTCAACTGGTTCACCCACAATATAAACTACGCGGAGATGGGGGGAACCCCTGGTGCCGCTTGATCCTAAACATACTTTACACTTTACACCTTTAATATAACTGTATAGATCTCATCCACCCCAGGTGCCTTTCTTATGTTTAACTTCAACAATTTTTCATCCATTTTCTCTCACTTATCGCTAGACATCGGATTATACACATCATTAAAAACAGGCTAAATATGCATGCAAATAAAAAGAACACAAAGTGTTCTTTTTATTGCGCGTGTTCATTTTATTTTGAAGAGCTCAAAAATGGTTTCATTTTTATTCACAGTAATCACCACCTGAATAAATTCATAAAAGTTTCTGAAAAGAGTGATCGGAGTCGCCCTAAGTGTAACTTAACCACCAGGTGGGATAACGTTTATTACAGTATGACATCCCATAGTAGGACAATGCTGCAACCCACTGGAAGGAGTGCAATACTAGAGGGTGCCAGCAAATACCATATCCTTAGGGACCCGATCCGAAAGCATCAGCAAAACATTGAGAGGGAGTCATCAATTATAATATCGTACTTACAAAGCAAACACCTAGAGCTCCAGAAAAGATAAAACCAGGATATCTACGTATATATCCAACACTCAAGACTTAGTGAAGAAGAGAACTGTCCACACGAACTAAGCCACCAGCGAGTTCCATAATAAGAAGAGTCCTGGAATAAGCATAATGTTATCTATTTGATAACAGGTGTTTACTGTGGAAAACTTCCATGGAAAAATGCTGAAAAGTTTGTAGAGTTCTCAAGTGGAATTACTTCATTACTCTGGTGAAACTGTGAGACAAGATTCAGTAGATAATTTTTTGTTCTTCATAAAGTGGACGGCGGTGTAAAACATGACTTCATTTTCACCCATAATGGCAGCTGGAAGACGCTTCTTTAGTTGGTAAAGAATACCATGGAAAGCATTGAAGAGATCCAAAAGGTATGAATCCGAAGATGACCTGGAAAGTATTCCTAGATAGTGTTCGACATACTATAAAAAAACTGCAACCATTATCAACCCACTGCAGGATGGAAGCCTCCTCAACAATTCACGTTGAGGGAAATGGACCATAATCTGCCACGCTGGTCCAGCGCTGGTTGACAGATCGACCGCATTTAGCAGTCAGGGGTTTGAACCCCTGTCTACTCAAAGAGCGGGTGCTAATGCACTCCCGCTCCTGACCACTCGGCTACGGAGGCTGTGGCGTACTCTATGCTTTACCAAAAGCATGCTACGTTGCAGTGAAAGGGTTTTGGTTTGGATTTTTTGGTAATTCTACAGAACCAGGCACTTGAAGCATTAGAAATTATAGAAGAAATGCAGCTTTGTAAGGGTTTTCTTATTGAGACGCCATTCTGAACGGATAATTCTTATAATTAATGCCGTATTTTTTTTTTTACTTTATTTGGCAGGTAGTTGATGTGGGGTAGAAAGTTAGTCGGTTGTCCAAAGGAATTTATTAATTCCTTTTGTAGGAATTTGAAAAAGGAATTTGTTTACAATTAATGTGAATCTTGGGCGACGGTTATAGTATAACTTACTGCTAAAGACCATCATGTTTGTTTTGCTTGAAGATATATTTTCAGCATATTAGTGGAAAACCAAGAAGACACATCTTGCACGATGAGTTCAGAAATGAACAAGACCTTCGGCGTATGCAGTGTTAAAGCAGTATTCCAAGTTCTTGGAAAGCCATTAGTCCAAAACAATGTTCCAGAAGAGAGGCTCAAGGATTGATCCTTGAGGGCAATCTCTGGAAACAGATCTATTGAAGAAATGGTGCTGGGAAATCACTTGAATTTGTATATTTTGAAAGTATCTCTTGATAATGGTGTACAATTGTATGTCACTTTTGGTTAGAGTAAGAGACTTAGTAATAGAGGCATGTGATGCAAGAAAGCAAGCATATAAGCTTATGTAGCATCAGCCAAAAAAAAAAAAAATTTACATAACCAATCCTTTTAAACGTTTGTCTAGTTCCTCCTCGAATTTATTTAAGCTATCAACTTCCACAATAACAGATGGAAGTTCGTTCCAGCAATTAACCATCCGCTAGCTAAAGGCAAATTTCCGCACATCTATTCTACAACTGTCTTTCCTCAATTTGAATTTATGCCCCCTTAGGTTCGTAACCTGAGCAAGTGGAAGAATCCCATCAGAATTCAGCGTGCTCAATCCATTCAAGCCCTTAAACACCTCAATCAGATCACCGCGCAGGTGCCTAGTCTCCAGCTGCTGCAATTTGCAGAACTTAGGCCTTTCTTGGTAAGAGAACCCTTTCATTCCCCTCACCAATCTTGTTTCCCTTCTCTGTACACGCTGAAACAAATCTACATCCTTTCTAAAATGAGGCCTCCAGACCTGTACGCAGTACTCAAGGCGTGGCCTGACCATTACCTTATACAAAGGAATAATCATCTCCTCTTCCCTGCTAACAAAATTCCTGTATATCATTGACAAAACCCCATGACCTGCTCTGGCAGCTTTTTTTTTTTTTTTTTTTTTTATGAAATCCCCAAACACGAAAGGTATCAAAACCTATAGTACTTGGTACCGTGCACGGGTTGAAGGGGAAGTATGGGGGGAGGGGGGTTCCGGAAACGTTGCTCTATCTGCATTGCTCAGAGAACTTCATAACTGACTGCACAATTACTCCCAGGTCTTTTTCATTTTCTACCACCTTAAGTGTAGTACCACACAGTTGGTACATTTCTCTAGGGTTACTTCTACCCATATGCAGTACTTTTCATTTGTCAATGTTAAACTTCAGTTGCCACTTCTTAGCCCATCTGTCCAAATTATCTAGATCCTGTTGCAGTAGCACACTGCTATTACTGTCATTAACAACCCTGCCAACCTTTGTATCATCTGCAAACTTCGACATTAAGCCTGATATACCTTCATCAATATCATTGATAAATATACAAAACAACAGTGGACCCAACACCGAACCCTGTGGGACTCCACTAATAACACTAGTCCACGAAGAGCAGTGTCCATTGACTACTACTGTCTTCTCCCGCTCAACTACCCTTTTATCATTGTAGCAACTTACCCTTAATATCATTCTGCTCAATTTGTACAATAGTCTTCCATGCGCAACGGTGTCAAAAGCTTTCCTGAAATCCAAGTATATGATATCAAAATTATTTTTTGCATCCAGTTCCTTTGTAACCACATCATAATATCCTATCAAATTTGTCAGACAAGACTTTCCGTTAACGAACTCATGCTGTGCCTGAATTCTTGTCTAGATGATCCTGCAATGCATCTTTAACTAGTGACTCCATTATTTTACTCGGAACAGAAGTTAAACTAACTGGTCTGTAATTACTTGTTCCACTCTTCGATTCCCCCTTGTGAATTCAGATAGCTTTGCACATCTCCAGTCCATGGGTACTTTCCCTGAATGCAAGGATGCTCTCATAATTGTGGCTGAGTTTGCTTACTGCAGCAGCACGTTCGAGAGGCAACCAGTTGTCTCTCGAACGTGCTGCTGCAGAAAAAAATCATCCAATTGACTTGAGGGCTCTTCCCCACCAGAGAGAATCAAAAGCGCCCTCAAAGTCGATGAAAAATGCCAACTCGTATATTGCTGAAGATTTGTTGCAATGGTTAACCAGAGCAGCGTTGGCATCCTCAGAAGAGCACCTTTTTTTGAAACCAAACTGATTATTATAACATAAGTTTTGTGTCTGAAAAAGATCTTGGATGCGTCGAGTAGGAAACCGTTCGAATAACTCCAAGATTGACCAGAACAGAAATAGGTCTGTAGGATCGTGGATCACAAAAAAGTCTGTCAGATTTATTTAGTATTTTTAGTAGCGCAACTTTCCAAAAAATCAGGGAAGAAGCCCTAAGAAGACATTTATTGTACATGTCAAGTAGTATCTGAGGTAAAATTTCATAGAATTGAACAATAGAAGTATTTTCAAGTCTAAACCCGGACATTTTTTTAACATTTAATTTAGAAATTGCCAGTTAAAGCTCTGTGAAGATAAATAATTCAGTTTCTTGTTAGCATACAAAATTTCTCTTTGAACAGGAGAGTCCAAATGCGAGATGTCAGCTGAAAAAAGATGTCGCAGATTTGAAGAAACAGGAAGGCCAGTCAGTAGTTTGTTTGATTGAACAGTACTGTCGAAGTCATACGTTTGCAGCTTGTTTCTGAAACATCGTTTAGTAATATCCATCTGAGAGACCAAATTCTGCCATGATTTCAACATGTGTTCAGCTATTGCTTGAAGTATCGTTTGTGAAGATATCTGTAATTGTTCCTAAATAAAGCGACATCTGCCTCAGACCAGGAACGGTGATGACACTTTTTCTAGCTTCAAAGACCTTACTTCGCAAGTCAGACAACTCAGACGACCACCAAGGGACTGTGGTAATTTGTGTGGCTTTTTGGCAGCCTAGTTTACAGCCCTGAAAAGGGAATTATGGACATAAAAGAATTGAAGTCCTCAGCTGAAGCAAAATCCAAAGTTAATGATTCCTTGAATTTTCTCTGATTTAAATTCTTGAGAGAAAACCTGGAAGGAGAAGAAGAGTTCGAAGACCACAGCAGCCAAGTGGTAAGGAGTACAGAAGTAGACACGTTTGAGTTAACCACAGTTCACACCCTTAGGTGATTGAGTACGGTGCTGTTCTTGTATTGTTTATCTTCTAGACTCCTCTGACCGTATGCGCCCGTCTTATATGAATGGAAGATTCATTTATATCATTAAATTAATTAAAAAAAACAACTCACCTTCTACTTCTCCAAATATCGAAAATTGTTAAGGCTGGAGATCTGCTGGAAATTTTTTAATAGAAACTGAGATCCAGTTTAAGCACCGCTGGAACTAGGTGAATGTTATTACGTCTTACGCACGTCATCAAGGTCCCTCACAATTTCTTTTTCTTTTCTTACGTGCGGAAAAAAGAAAATGTTAGCATGGGAATGGCGTTAATTCTCCTTGACGTCATATAATTACGCAAATGCCAATACTGATGGAAATGGCACGTAAGAAAGGTGGAGTCAGAACTCTTTTTCTACTCATTCAACCATGTCCATTAAATAGTAATCAACCGAAGAGAGGTATAAGTACCAATTAGAACTTTTACTATACAGTACATGTTTTTCCTTGAGGAAAAATAAAAGATGTTGCTAAATTCCATTCCATCGAACTTGCAATAACAAAATCTCCCTTTAAATACATCACTAGCTGATACATAGTGACTCGACATCTCTGCTATAAACACGTCGAATTTCATGGTGATGAGTCTCAGCAAACAGATAACACGGGGGGGAAAACCGCTTCACGGGTCCTAGCACAAATTGCGCAAAGTTGCACCATATATCTTTGGTATTCCACTATTCCACGACAGAAATATAAACTAGCAGTACATCTACGCAGGAAATTCCTCCACCTCATAGCTTCCAACTTCTGACTTTCAAAAAGCGAGATCGTACGTATTTTATATTAAAATACAGCCATGGGACTGCTTACCAGTACAGTATGCCTTTAAACATAGTTTACCAAACATTTTTCTGTCTGTGGACATTAACCGACTTTGATTGCTTCTAGAAAGATACTACTGCGGATTTGCCTTCTTCAGAAAAGTTGTCAAAGTTTTCTTCATAACAGTAATCCTGCCGTTTACACTTGTTGTCAGCAGCATTTCCAAAGCATAATTTGGTTATATTTCAAGCTTCCTTGTGCACTTGTCAGTTAGTATTAGTAACGGCCGTATGGTGCAAGAAAGCCTATGGCTTATGCTGCACCAGCCAAAAAAAAAAAAAAAAATCCGAACAAAACAATGATAAAAACAAAAAATAAATAAATAAATAAAATAAATAACTAAATAATAATAATAATAATAAATAAAAATAAATAATAAATAAAATAAAAAATAAATAAAAAGGAAATTAAACCTATCATCCTATGCGCTTCCCTTACCCGAAAGTACTATCCAGATGACCTTTGAATTTCCCCAAACTGTCAGCCTCTACCACCCATGAAGGCAACTTATTCCAGTAATTTATAACTCGCTGGCTAAAATAAAACTTCCTTCAGTCCAATCTAAACATTTCCCCCCGTAACTTGAATTTATGTCCCCTAGTTCTAGCATCATTTATAATCTTGAAAATTTCGTCCTCATTCATTTTACTGATGCCTCTTAGAGCCTTAAACACCTCAATCAAATCTCCTCTAAGGTGTCTAGTTTCCAAACTGTGCAACCCACATATTCGAAGTCTTTCTTCATAAGGACGCCCTTTTGCCGATCTCACCAGGCGAGTTACCCGTCTTTGCACCCTTTCAAGAAGCTCGATGTCTTTCTTTAGGTGCGGTCTCCATACTTGAACACAGTATTCCAAGTGTGGTCTAACATAAGCCTTATATAATGGGATTATCACGTCCCTATCTCTACTTGCAAAAGTTCGATAGATCATCGATAGGACACCATGGGCCTTCCTTGCAACCTGTTTACAATGCTCAGAGAATTTCATGTCTGACCGTATCGTAACACCCAAGTCCCTTTCCTCCAGTACTGGGTTTAGTTGAACTCCACCAAGTGAATAAGTTTTTTTGGGATTACTGTTTCCCAGGTGTAAACCTTACACTTTGTTGGATTAAAGCACAGCTGCCATTTTTCTGACCATTCCTGAAGTCTATCTAGGTCTCTCTGAAGAAGATCACCTTGACAGTGATCACTAACTACTCTACCAATTTTAACATCATCCGCAAATTTAGACATTACGCCCTCTATCCCTTCATCAATGTCGTTTATGGAAATTAAAAACAACAGTGGCCCTAATACTGATCCTTGGATGTATATGGATGACATCAAGCTCTACGCGGCAACCGACAAGAAACTCCAGCAACTATTCCCGATCACCCAAGAATTCAGCAAGGACATAAGGATGGAATTTGGTCTCGACAAATGCAAGACCCACACACTGAACCTGGAAAAATTATTCGGCTGAAACTGCCAGCTGCTGACTGGTAAAGAGATCGAAGCTATGACAGAAGGAGAGACTTAGAAATAGCTAGGGATGATGCATGCTCAGCAGTTAGAGCACAAGGAAATGAAGAAGTGCCTGACCGAAAAATATCATCAGAGACTCAGAAGCCTGCTGAAAGCAAAATTGAACAGAGGGAACACAGTTAAAGCCACAAACACTTATGCAGCTCCAGTACTAACATACACCTTTGGGGTCATAGATAGGACTAACACTGAGCTAGAGGATATAATGTGAAAGACAAGGACAATGATGACCAAGAGCCACCAACACCACCCCCGAAGTCAGCAGTGGAAAGATTAACAATAACTCGGAAAGAGGGAGGAAGGGGCCTGGTAGAGCAACTGATAACAGCGATAGTTAACCTGAAGGATTACTTCGAGAACTACACAGCACCACTCCACCAAGTCATAAAGAAGATAGATAAGTGGTATACCTCAATCAACCTAAGTGAGGAACCCCCCCCCCTCCTGCCCAGACGGCACAAGAAACGAAGCTAGAAAGATAGGCAAAGAAGAAACTCCATGGCAGACACTACAATGACCTCCATCAAGATTACATCGATAACATTGCTTCAAATGCATGGCCCACAAGCGGGACGCTCTTCCCCGAGACTGAAGGATTCATGCTGGCCATCCAAACCCAGGTAATCAACACCAGAAACTATAGAAAATACATCGCAAAGGAGCCCGGAATGTCAGATGACACATGTCAACGATGCCACCTGGCTTCAGAAATGATCCAACACATCACCGCTGGGTGCAAGGTGATCACCCAGACTGAGTACACTCGTAGACACGACCAGGTAGCCAGGATAATACATCAGATGCTAGCGAGGAAATACCAGTTGACCAAAGAAAGTGTACCATACTACAAGTACGAACCCCAGGCAGTACTAGAGACCCGAACGCACAAGCTGCACTGGGAACGCACAAGATGGAAAAGGCTACCTACCTCATTGACATAGCGGTGCCCAACACTAGCAATGTCCAGAAAATCAACGAGGAAAAAATTAGGAAGTACACGAACCTGAGACATGAGGTCAAGGAGATGTGGCTTATGCAAGAAGTAACGACCATCCAGATCATCATGTCAACTACCGGTATGGTGTCAAAGACTCTACATAGCAGCATAGCAGCAATAGGTCTCCCAGAGAACACCTACAAGGAACTCCTGAGAATCGCAATCCTGAACACCTGTAGGAAGAGAGTTCCTTGACCAACAGTAACACCAAACATTACAACCAGCCTGTGTACCTGGTAGCAGTACCCGTCACGGAGTGAAATCCCCCAATCAGGGAGAAATAATATAAGAGCAACAACAATAATAATAATTCAAACTTCACTGGAGTCCTACTTTCATAAAAGACCAGCATCCTCTCAAATCTTAGATCAGCCATGAACATCAAGTGAAAATCCTTCTCGAGCATCAAATAGGCCTACAAAAAGTCCACCCAAATTGGCTGCAAGGAATTGTTTAACTGTAGATGAAGAAGAGCGAGATGATGTAGAAATTTTTGCATCCACTTCAGATTTGATTCAATAAATTTATACTGTACACCTGGTAAGGTGTACAGACAAAGTGAATGATTAGAGGTCATGCAGAAGCAGGTTTTTATCGTTTATTTTGTAAAAATAAAGGTTTTAAAAGGATCAATCCTCTCTAATTGTATCTGCAACCTCCTACTTTTTAAATTTTCCTACCTTTTGCTCTTACTAATTTTTTAATCCCATTAATGCTGCCAATCAGTGTTCTAATTTTATGTTTGAAAGTCACAAGCCTTTACATAAATGCAGAATGGAGGAACCTTCTTTCACAATTTTGTAAATTATTGCATTAATATTTAATCGCAGTGTTAACGGTAAGTGCTATGTTAAATTTTGTGCAACTTTCGAGCATCACATGCATTTGAGAATGAAAAAAAGGTAGTGATGTGCTTTACAACAAAAGCTCGGAACCAAACCGTCGTAACTGTGGGATACGCCTATATACATTAAAAAATAGATGATTAATGCATCAGTTTAGTCAACACAAGAAAGTTCTCCAACTAAGGGCCACAGTACATCACTTCCTCTTTCATAATACCGTCTAGTAGGTTCTCACAATGAAACTGATAGAAGCGATGCTGAAAACGTCTATTGCTTCATCTATTTCTTTATCGACAAGAAGCACTGGAAACTTATCTACAAAAAATTCCAAATATGAAAACGATTCGCTGTCAACTGATGAAATTTGTGCTGCCCCAGCATTTATAAGAACATAATTTTTCGAATGGAAAGTCGTGCACTATGTAGCTATGGAAATCAATTTCCAAAATGGAACTGGAAGGTTTGTGAACTGTTAGTAAAATAAATTTGCACATAGCGTTCTTTGACATATCTTGGAGTAATGACCTCAGTACACGGATGAAAGGTACGTTGGATTGAAGAGCAGTGTTTGGAATTTCAAACGTTTTCAATCTCCACTTTTAAAAACTATACTCCAGATGACCTGCCATAAAGGAATATTATCAACACTATATGCCAGGCGGTTTTTAAGGAAATGTCACATGCTTTCAGGTTGTTCAAAAGATGTCCAATGTTGTATTCCACAAAGTCACCTTCCATTGCTGCCACTGAGAGCAAGCTGCTTTCCAGTTGACAATATATTTTACATAATTAACGTTTTTATCGGGTCAATAAGCCTCGATACGGAAATAGTCTTTTTCGTGTCTAAAATTAAATTCTAAACTATTTTTATAATAAGAATAGAATGTTACAAGAACAACAGATTCCATTGAATCCCATCAATGGAGTCAGTTCTCTGTTGACTCCATTGGTGGGATTCAATTAAACTACAACGCAGTTAGGACAACCTGAAAGATGGATCGTTGAAATCAATGTCCGAATTAATTGACTTTGGATCCTGTTGAGAACAGAATGACGAATGAACACCAGTAATTTCGGTACCATTAGCAGAATATGAACCGTGTTAAAAGAGTTTTAAAAACAGGATTGAAATATTAAGATGCGTGAATTCTCATCAGTGCTACAGCATATAAAACAAATATCAACAGAATAAAGTGGGTCTGTGCACTATTTTCACTAACACTAAAGTTAAATCATGTGTACCGGTAGACAACGTGCTTTTTCTTTGAATAAACAGGAAAAATGCACTCCTCACTGCCGAAATCTAATAGAAGATTCTTCGAAACAATTTCACACGCTAGTGCTCAATGCACTTGTGTATTATAAATGTTTCTTGAAATTCCAATTGTAGACAAAACCGGTTGCCACTATATAAAAAACTGCTTCACAGAAGTAATGGAAACTTATACTGATTAAGCTCATAATCGGGAGGTTGTAAGATATATGCAAGACCTTAGAACAGACATTGATAAAAGCTTCAGGAGCTGGACAGTTGTTCGCTGGTCTTAATTGCTCTTTTGCTTTTCCATTCTGCAGGGCAGTTTCGTATCATCGATCAAGCAGTAAAAGGAAGGAGCACTGGGGGAAGGGGGCGGACTACGGACTACGCAGACCGTAAACAACGGTATGAACAGATGATGATGATCATCTAGCGTAGCTTAACTGTCCCAACTGAATTTTGACGTCTACGTGTTGTTTTCACTTCTACAGTTTTATTCAAGGACATCTAACCAGTTTTCGTTGTGGGGATGTGTTTTCGGATGGTAACTGTTCCCTTGAACCGGCGTAAATGACTTCTGTGGTCATCGTTTGCGAAATGTGAGTCACAAGCGTGGTAATTGCAATCAGTATAAAATTTGCAGTGAAAAAAAAATACAGCCGATCTACTCCTGGCTTAAAATAATACAAACATTTATAAAAAATTATAATATATATTAGGAATTATATTTAATTTATAATATATTTTATATTATGGTTAATTGATGGTATAAAATAATTTTATTCATATCTAACATTACAAAATATTTCATAATACATTTACAGTAATGTAATTTATTTATTTATTATTTTTTTTTTTATGAGAACCCCAAACACGAGAGGTATTAGAACCTATAGTACTTAGTACCGTGCTTGGGTTGGAGGTTGAGAAGACGAAAGAAGATATTGGTTGACATTACACTTGAACTTTTGTAGACTGTAATGAAGGAAGGTTGTTCCAGAAAACGGCAGTTGAATGAATAAACAAGGAAGATGAAAAGTTGGTTCTGTGGGTTTGAAGTTGGACAGTAAATGGATGTTGGCTGGTGGCGGCACGTGTTCGAACTGCTTTCAAAGAGAGAGCGGGAATTATAGAAGCCAATTCAGAAGAACAGTGCCCATGGAAGTATCTGTAGAAAAGGCTTACAGTAGAAACAGTACGTCTGTGAAAGAGCGAGTGGAGAGACTCTGTTAGAGATGAATCATTAATTAACCTAACTGCCCTCTTCTGAATGGAATCAAGAAGCCTGAGAGAGGTTTTGGGGGCACCACCCCAGATGTGGGAACAATATTCCACGGTAGAGCGAATTTGGGACTTGTACAGAGTGAGCAGCTGTTTGGAAGAATAGTATCGCCGAGAGCGAAAGAGAAAACCAAGTTTTTTAAATGCAGAGGAAGCAATATTTGTAATGTGCTTGTGCCAAGAGAGATTAGAAGTCTGGGTAATCCCCAAAAGAGATATATCCTTTTGCCTAGAAATTGGAGTGTCACCAAAGATAAGCATAGGAGCAGAAGAATCCTTTTTGTGAGATATAACACAAGGCTGAGTTTTACAAGGGTTGAAATCAACTAAGTTGTCTTTGCCCCAGTGGAGAATTACCTGAAGATCGGCATTTAAGGAATTGGTAGCAGATTTTCGAGAAGTTGAAGCTGATTGAGCAGGACAAGGTTTCTCAAAATGGAAAGTTGAATGCAATGTGCTATCATCGGCAAAACTATGGATAGGATTTCCAGTCAATGGAAGAAGGTCATTGATATTCAAGAGGAAAAGAGTGGGGCAAAGAACTGAACCTTGGGGGACACCGGCATTAGTGGAGAAGTTAGAAGACAGAGAGCCATCTACCATCACCTTCAGTGAGCGATCAGAGAGAAAACTGGATAACCAATTACTAAAAACAGTTGGCAAACCATAAGATGGAAGCTTGTTTAAAAGACCTTTATGCCAATCACGATCAAAACCCTTTGAGATGTCAAGAGCAATTACTTGAGTTTCACCGAACCTTTCCATTGAATTAGTCCATAAATGGGTAACATAAGCCATGTTACCCATTTCACCAGCGGATTTTACATATCACCAGCGGATCGACACTGACGGAATCCATACTGGCGATCGTTGATCAGACGAAAGGTTTCTAGGTAGTTTAAAATTTGGCTGTTAATTGATTTCTCCTTTACTTTAGAAAGAGTAGAAGTAATTGCAACGGGACGATAATTGGATGACATGGATTTGTCTCCCTTTTTAGGAACTGGCTGGATATGAGCAAATTTCCAAGCAGAAGGAAAAACACCTTTGGAACAAGAGAGTGAAAAAAGGCGGCAAGGAATAGGAGTAAGTTCAGGAGCACAGGTTTTGAGAACAAATGAAGAAATACCATCAGGACCTGGAGCTTTCTTAGCATCAAGATTCGTCAAAATCCTTCTGACATCCTTTTGACGGAAGACCGCAGGAGGCATTGAATGGAGCGTGTTAGGAATGGTGGGAGGTGTTTTACCAAGATCGTTAATGCATGAGCTCGAAGAAAAATGGGTTGCTAGCAGGTCAGCTTTATCCTTGGCTGAAGTGACAACAGAACCATTTGGTTTTGACAGAGGTGGGAGCAGAGATGGGCAAAAGTTGCGGCCAATAGCTTTGGCAAGAGACCAGAATGCTCGGCTACCATTAGGGCAAGAAGCAAGTTTTTTACTCTTAGCTTATTCAAAATCTAGTTTGGACTGATTAATAACTGCTTTACAACCGTTGCGAGCTTTGGAATAGGCAGAAAAAGAAACTGAAGAATTAGAAACAAGCCAATTACGATATGCAACATTCTTCTCTTGGACAGCCTTAGCACATTTATTGGAAAACCAAGGTTTAGATAAAGGACGAAATTTTAAAGTGGAGTGTGGGATAAAGGATTCCATTCCTGCAAGAATAATAGAATTTATACTCTATTATAAATAATCAACATATTACGAATCGAAATGGAATCGGTGACTGTCTGATTCCATTTTGATCTTTGCCAAACCCTTCGGCTCGGCCACCGTGGAAGTTAAAATCTATTCCAGTGATCTACAGTGCACTTCCCAAAGTCAAACTCCCTAAGATTTCATATTTGTGCAGCCCGGGTCTTGTTTATTTAAACTGGCTTTAGACTGGCTAGAAAGGTGTATAAAAACTTGTATAATTGCCAAAGCTTTGTGACCTCACCCTAATGGCTTTAATTTCGAGATCAGATCACGAGGTGTTTTGCAACATCAGGCAGCAGGCCAGCATGTGCTCGAGTTTAAAAATAAAAATAAAAGTGACCTCGAACTTATTTTTCAAATTTAAGTATTGTTCTGGCCAAAATATTTTCATATTTCTAATTAACATCAGTATCGATGTACGAGATATACAGTGTCAAACGAGCCATCTGCTACATTCAATGCCGATGGATGTTCACTGTGTCTTAGAATAGATCTGGCGTGCCACACAGTTGGGGTCAAGGTAAACCGCATTAAACTCAGCTGAGTGCAACAAGCCACGAAAAATAATTGTTAGTGGCCTATTACCTGTGCCCTACAGGAAGTTACTTTCTCCTCTTCTCACGCATTTCACTTCATGACCAGACACATCCCCCCAGTTCCACGCCCCTTTACTTTCAGAAGCACCACATTTTTGAGAGTGGATGAATACACAAGATTTTTCAGTTTATTTGGATCGTAAAACTTCTTTTAGCTCTGTAATATTAAAGTTTCTTTTAAATCACCCCCCAGAGAAACAAAGTCAGAGTTAGGGTGGGGAAGGATACGAACTACATGCAAGCAAATATATTTGTTAGCTAATTTAGTTTACATTAATGGATAATAGTCAGACATATTGAAAGCCTTAAGAAAAGTTATTTTGGACAGTACTAAATGAAACGAAACAGCAGATTGCTCAAAACGCCTATTGTCTTCACCATGTCCGTCCGTACGCATGTAATAACTTCCTAGTAGATGGATTTTCATAAAATTTTCATTTTTCAAAGGAACAATTGAAAAATCGTTCCTTTGGAAAGATTTGTCGAGCCTTCCAAACTTTCGTTGAAATCGGACCAATAGAAATCCGGCTTATTATTTTATTTTTTCATAAATATGCCATGGCTATCCATAAACCGTATATTGTAGTAGAAGCACTGGATATTATGTTTGTTGGCATGCGCCGGTTGATTACTGTACAATATTAAGAACTACTATTCTGATTACTGCTGTAAGTTTCTCAGTACGTTCGATTAATACACATTTTCTACTTCTTAATCCACCCCCCCCCCCCCCTTAAAGGCATTGTAACCTCTTAATATAACTACAAATAACTTTTCATTTCAAGTCATTATTTGAAAATACTTTAGTCTTCGCTAAATAAGTCGTATATAAGACCCGCTTCAATACAGGTTCTGTGTACTCACGCAGAGGAGAATACCCCCAATATGTCATCGAAAACTGATCCTTAAGGAAAGAAAAATGTGATCGTGTCAAAGTTCGCATTAGAGTAGGTCAAGGCTATATTCTTGACGTTCTACACTTCTACCGTTGTGAAAGTAATCTCTAAAAAGATGTTGACCGAAGGAATGTGATGTTTAGAAGGAAATACTTCAATAAATCGGATTATGTTGGTAATGGCTCTATTTGATACCATCATTAAAAATTATGGACTGTTTACTGCTGAGGGCCAAAGGAATAGGATCTATTGATTCAAAACCTGGCACCAAGTTGTCTTTCTTGTTAAATTGCAAAAATTCTAGCATGCCGATTTTTCATCCAGTATAAAATCTATGGGATTGTTTCCCGTTGTCCCACAAAGTTCATTTGCGCAATTACTACTGATATCGTGTTTCCAAGCTTAATACCAGGCAGATAAATCTTTATTAATTTCTTCCACTCTGTCTTAAGTAAGTCAGTAAGATAATCGCGTGAAAAGTGGGAGTAGTAGCGAAAGTGCTCGTACAGCTGCATGCCCTAATAAGAAGTATGTCGAGTTTACGCGGCATCATGTAATACAGGTCAACAAGGGCAGGACACCGTGTTAAGTGGTGGACCTCGTAACTTTCTTCGGGATTTGAATCTATGCTTGAGGGCGTCTTCAGAAGTGCACTCATTAGCAAACACTGCATGGTATGCGTTCGGATACTTCAACCGGAAGTTTAAAGCGTTCGTTTATGCATAACAGGTCCACGTGACCCCATCTTCCAGCAAGATGAGTCGATGCCGGGTATTTAAGATATGCGATGAACATTTTCTAACTTAAAAACCAACTGAGTCACTGTTATGCGTACATTTAAACTCCAAGATTAAAAATACTGACACGTAACACTAAGAAGGACCCGGTTGGTGGTCCAGTTGCATTACGGTATTCCCGACGTTGAATGACTACCGAACGACCTTCCCAGACTCCCCTACTCTCGTTCTCAGCATGTCGTGCAGGTAATATTAGCACCTAACGTGAACGGAAAAGAAAGCAGTGTCACAGTGAGAGTACAAATAAACAGCTGGTGCGCCGGACGGCGAATCTCGTGTGTGTGAGTGCACGCGGGCGCGGATGGACAGTGCTGCGAATAATCCTAAAGGTGAGTTCATTTACCTTTCATTCGGTGTCCTGAAAATCTACGGATCCCTTTCTAGAAGGCTTTATTTTTTAAATTACAGTCATTCATCGCTAAGGTGAATCCTCTTAACTCGAATATTCGTTTGGAATATCACTCTGTGGAATACACCTGCACAGTGTAGTGATATACACTCTTATAGAGGACTAAACCCATGTTTAGATAATTCAAACAATCTTGGACACTAGTTATGTCTAGAAGGTGCACAAACTGTTGAGAAGGGGCATAAGAGCTAATATCGCTGAAAAAAATCGAGTACCACCCTTCTCGTGGAGGTATAACGTACATGAAAAGTTCATTTCAAATGTTAGCAATGAATTATGCATGGACTGCTTCATCGTCCAGTTCCATGATGATTATCTTCAAGTCTATTCACTTTTTTACCTTGTGGGCACCCTATATGTTCGCTCATCATCTGGTCACCATATGAATTCGAAAATTTCATACTTTCAGCAAGTTAAGTTTTTAGGTTGGTCGAAGCCCAGAAGAAGAATGCATCTGAGTTTAAGCTCACCTAAAAAGACTCCACCAAAACAGGGATAAAAAACCGAGTACACGTAATTATTTCTAGGTCAAAACAACGGCTTCAAACTTAAGCCTTTTCGTCAAAAAATAAACTACATTTCAAAAAGTGATCTTAAAATTACAAACGTAGAAGCTGTCTGAATATTAAACTTTCTCATTCTGAGGACGAATTCGAAAAATATATTTAGTCTAAGAAAAATTGAGTACTTAATACGTTAGTATTTTTTATTGAGTATTTTTGAGAGTCTATTTGATTTTTTTTTTTTTTTTTCAAATTAAGCCGATACATTTGTAACTCAGTATAGGCACCTTCTCTGATGTAAAAAAAAGTATAATTCATTACGATTAAATAAAAATTTAAATCATTACAAAGCTGCTTTCTACTCACTAACTAACTAATACTCATCTGCCGTGAACAGATTATTTCCTTCATTTTTCAGAAAACTTAAAAATTGCGTCTATTTTTATTTCGTATAGGAACATAATTGACAGCTAATTGGTCTTGCCTCCCAAATACGAATCAAACAAACAGAGATTCGTGTTGTTTATTATGTTTTTGTATTATTCCCATAAGAGTTTAAACTTTCCAGACACATCTACCAGTTTTGCGTAACCTGTCTTAAGATTTTCCTTTGAGTTGTCATATTTTGTAGCGCCAGCCAATCTTACAAAAACAGCTCGAGCTTTTTACCTGGTACGAAGGAAAGAGGGAATAATATACCTTTTGAAATTGAATTTTGACAACTACATCAAGGAAGTAATATTCTTCAAAATCCTTAAGAATACTCGTTCATTATCCGTCAGCTAACTCCAGCACAAGCAGATATGCTCTTGCAGAATACTGTGTCCTTATTCCAGGACCACATCCACCAGCGCAAAAAGTAAATTGTCCGTTTATATGCTTTCTTGATAAATTGATGGTAGGGTCGTTTCATATGTGACGAATAAACACCAGATCCGACATTTTGTGTAGAAAGAGGCGATGCATGAAGAAACAAGGATAATAATCTTCCCTTTGAAGGGGCCAGCTGAGTTAGAAAGGATTAAAGTTTCGCAAGAACGCATTACTGAGAAGACAAAGGAAATATAATTAAACTCAAGGTTTATTCATCGATCTGGTGACTGCAAGAGTTTTGACGCGCATCACACTTTTGGAAAGGCGCCATTTCAAATCCCGCTAGAGGCATTTGTTAAATGCCTTTTCACTCAAAGCTACAGTAAGCTTTTCTCGATCTACAACGCAAATGTGGAGGATTATAATACTGAATGCGCGAAAGCAAATCCTTTCGAAAGTGGCTGTTGTCAAATTGTGTCCCTAATGAGTGGGAAGGTCGCCAAATTTTGGCATCATATCAGCACTGTTTTCACTCTAATTTCATTTCCCCCCTTGTCTGACGTAATTGATTGATTAAAATGCAATTATTATTTGGCAATAGGCCGAAAATATACGTCACTTATTTCTTCACCCGCTTCATACTTTGGAGCCAATCAGCTGGACACGTTCTTCCTCTTTGAAAGCTACCTGACGCTGTCGACTTTAAATAAACTTTGTTAAGCTTCTTGGTTAGTAGCGTACATCTTCCTCCATCTTTTACATATTTAACATATTTTTATCCCGAAACAAAGGAAGTTGCGTACCGTTGCATTCACCATAAACGTAAAGAGAAGAACGAAAGCGGTCAGGATGTCGAATGATTATAAAATTTTTGATATCCCTTCTCCATTGAAGAGATGGCCCGGTGGAATATCTCCCCATGCTCTTCACTAATTTGGTCCAAAAGAAATCCAGGTGAGAATTTTCAATATTAATATTACCTTTATTTGAACAACCTTCTGAGGAGTAATTCAAATTATCCTGTTCACCAAATTCACCATCTTCTCTGGAAGGTAGATTAGTAATTGGCAGCGGAGGGGTAGTTGATGGTATGGTATGTTAGGATACACTACAGCTTGTCGATCAGCAGAGTTCTGAAACTTTGTTATATCAACCATGCAAAACTAGTAGTCGTCATATCGGTTGGTTGGCTTCCCCCGTATTCGAGGTATAAAAAAAGTCATACATTTAGGACTACCACGAAAATCTCTAATCCCCCCACAAGCATTCTAAAATTTGTTTCGTGTGCCTGCAAAACTTAGTTCAATAATGTTATTCATATGCTTCGGACGATAACCACAAATATAGTAAAACGAGCTTGAAATAAACCTTCATGTGGTAGACACAACAAAAACATTATATTTATCACACAAAACAAATATAAGAAACGATTAATACTTAATATATTAAGGCTGATTTGCATGTTATGCGGTCTAAAAACCCCAGAATAACTCATAGAGAAAAACCTACCCTCCCCCACCGCCAGAGATCGGTTAAATACAGCTTCGAATTAAGAGGATTTTAGAAAATTCTTTCAGCTGTTGAAGGGACTCGAACCTAGATCTCTGTAGTGGCAGACGGATATATCTTGCCGACAACTATCATGGTAAATGCTGCGCCAAAGGCAAACTGTCCCGAGTGGAGAACTCATTCCTGTATTTAAATCACTATGAAGGTATTTTCGGAACAATGTTCATAACAGTTTGTTTTCTGTGGAGCCCCTAAAGTTGTTTGAAAGGAGAATAAAAAACAGATGCCTTTTCTCTTGGTTTATCAGCATGGGTGAAACACTGGCTCAACTTAGGTTTGGACATCCTAATATTGTTATTAAGTACAAACATTATGAGAAAAACATTTATCACATGACTATTTCCCATCGCGACCCGCATATTTTCCCCTGAACTCAAACAACTCCAACGCACATCTCATATCTCTTAGAATGGGATGATTCCATGTCACAAGGTGAAATTTAGGCATAGTTCCGGCGTCGTAATCCATTTAAATGTGAATGGCCTCGAACAAAGCATTTGACTCATATTACTTCGCTTTGATTATCTGCGCTTATGTGAGGGAGCAAAAGCCATAAAATAACAAAATTCAATGAACCTCCACTCTCCAGGAAATCTCTTCTTTTCATTCCAAAAGCAGATACATTCAAAGCAATTAATCCGTTCGAATGTAGTCTCTATAAATTTTTGATACTAAAAATAACTTTGCTTCTTGGAAAATCTCTCTAAACCTTCAACCGATACGGACGTTATTTATAGTAATATTTCTGTAGGGGAAATTGGGGAGGGAATGCTATGAAATAGGAATTGAACTCAGAAACAATCCCAGGCGCCAACGGAATACATGTTGAAAATTTGGTAGCCATATGCTTTTTTTTTTTTTTTTTTTGTCGATTAATGCGAAAACACACTTTCACTTGTGCCGATTTTTGTAAGGGGGCAGGAACGAGGGCTCTGCTTTGAAATTTTCCGAATGATCAACAGAACAGAACATAGGTTGAAATTCTGACCTCAATACGACTTTTCGTTGTAGAGTAATACGCGAAATACACTTTCATCTAAATGAATAGATTTCAATGGTAGGGGAAAGAGGGCAGAGGGGAAGGGACTTTATTGATTGAACTTTATTTAATAAAATAATGTCGAAACATCCGATATCATACTTCCACGACAAGTTGGGCAATGTGCGCAAGTGCATTACATTTCAGCACATTCTGTTTTTTTTTAATTAAGCAATTTTTTTTCCTTTTCTTTGTTATCTTTGTATCAATTAATTAATAAGATTATAACTTTATAGGACTACTAATAAAATACTAGTTTTACTTTCTCGAAACTTACCAGTTCAGTTTCATTACAACTGTATAATATTTATTATTCTTTTATTATTTTTAAATCTGTTTTTCTCTCTGTCAGAAGCGACATCTCGTTCACGTGATGTCGCTTGTGAACATAACATTGCATAACAACACACGCGAAGCATGCACAGACTAGCTAAAAGGTAATATACACTGTATTGCGTTAAAACTACATTTAATATACAAATTTCTTTTTTTCCATACAATTTCTAGGTTAGTTAATATATTATTAGAAACCCACCTGATGAAACTATGAATCAGTATGTTCTAAAACTGTACTGTATCATCTGCAAGCTTGGACATTAAGCTTGACATGCCTTCATCAGTATCATTAATAAATATTAAAAACAACAATGGGCACAGCACCGAACCTGAAGAACTCCACTAATAACATTAATCCACGAAAAGCAGTGTCCATTGATCACCACTCTCCGCCTTCACCCACTCAACCATCCCTTTATCCATAGTAATAACTTTCACTTAATGCCACACTGCTCCAATTTGTACAGTCTCTTTTGTGTGCAACAGTGCCAAAACCTTCCCTCAAATCCAGCCCACGTGAGTAGCGCAGATGGCAGGATCGCCGTCCTTCCCATACCGGGTGGAAAACACCTGAGTTCGAATCCCGTCGATGACGGGAAGAATTTTTATGGGTATTTTTCACAATGTGGCTGAGTTAGTCGGTCTCAGGCGAAGGTATCATGGTTTTATCTCCCGGAAAATCTGGTATTTCGTCCAGCAAACAGAAATTCGATCTCAGAACACGCAATTTACAGATGATATACATGGAGAAACATGGCTTTAGTCACCGATGCTCTTAAAACAAAACCTGAAATCCAACTATATGATTATTGCATACAGTTCCTTTGTGACTGCATCTTAGTATTCAATCAAATTGGTCAGACAAGACTTCCCCTTAACAAAGCCATGTTTTGTCTGAAGTATAATTACAGTCCTGTCTAGATGGTTCTACATTATCTCTTTAACTAGTGCAGGGCCGCCGCAATTGGACAGGCGAGGTAGGCGTCCCCTACGGCCGGTAGTTCAGGAGGACGCAAAAAAATTTGACATTCTCGGGTCTATAAGGACCTCCCCTGAATTCAAAGAAGCTGTCATAATTATGGCCAACGGTTTGCTTACCTCATTTGCTGCCTTCTTTAATATAACTGGATAGATCTCATTCACCCCAAGTGCCTTTATTATGCTTAACTGCAACAGTTCCTCTTCCACTTTCCTCTCAGTTATTACAAAATCATTTAGCTCCCTGTTAGATCTTGATCAACTTCTGGCATCTCCTTCCCTAAAGAATTCCTCATGTGTGAATGTAGATGCAAAATTCAACCTGAGCAGGATCATCAACAGTAGAACCATGGATATCAAGTGGACCAATGTGATTCATCCCCCTTTCTTCTAGAGTTTACATAACTCGTTGCTGTTTTTCTTTGCATCCTTTGCCAGAGACTTCTCGGAATCTGCCTTGGCTTGCCTAACATCCTTTGTCACTTGAGTGCAAAATACTTTATATATAACAGAAACTCTGACCAAGGAATACTATGGGTGCATTTCGGCAATGCTATTCGAGTAGGGTGATATTCAGGCTACTTAATGATAGTCATGAACTAGGACAAAGTAATTCAGCAGCACTCGTTACGATAATTAAGAAATGCTTAAATACACAAGTTTTCAGCTGAGCTCTGACCTAGGGAATCTCTGTAGATTATACTTTTTTAAGATATTTATTTTGTAGGAAGAATTAAAATTTGAAACGTGTCAAACAGGAATCACATTGCAGGTTTCGTATTCAGATCATGCAAGAGATAACGAAATGGATTTTGAATGCACTCACGAAAACAATGATAGGAATAATTAAAAAGCTGGACTAGTTTCATCTAAAACAAGTTTAGACATCTGGTTATTGCGCAAGAATATGAACAAACAAGTCGGGATAGACCTTGAACTCTCGTCCTACTGTTTTTGTCGTCTTGTCTAGAAACATTAAAAAAATTTGAGGAAATAACTATAATTTGAAACTTCATAGAGCCCCCAAGGTAGACAAATGGTTAACTTGCTTGGGGCCCCATCAGCACCAGGGACAAAAACAACGTAGGATTTATAAATACATTTCTGTGTCGTATCGAAAAGGCTCTTCTATATTCTCAATCTTCAGCTCATCCATGACAAAAACAGTACAAACTCCAACCTCCCTCATCTGAATTTATTTCTAGATGCCCCCGAGCCAACTATTCCCTATTTTCAAGGCAACTTCACCTTATACATAACATATATTGCAAAGGCAGGAGTAACTTTCGTAAGATCTCAGCACTAGCAGGAAACCTCAGTATTGCTTGTGACTAAGATCCATTAATGTGACACCATTAGTCAAAAAACATAACGAACAATTACTGACGAGCCTTCCAGCTATAAAAGGAACACGGTTAGGATTGAGAAAGACGTCTTCGGTAGTTTCATGCAGTGAAATCATTGAAGAGGGGAGGGGACAACTATCCATCTACAGCAGATGTTTATCACAGACATTATTTGCTTGCTTTTCCTTTTTATCATTTGCATTGGAGAAGCGCGTTTAACAGAGATCTTCCCTCTGATAAGTGTGATACAAACTAAGAACTTAGAAGCACAACAAAAAAGTCTTATTTGCTGTTATTAATTATAATTTTATTATGAGGTAGTCAGTTAAGAACTGCTGAAATATTTTGCAATAAAGCTGTCTTCAGTAAAAAAAGAATCGTAGGCAATTTCAATTTATAGATGTGTTCTAAGAGATCTTTCATATGGATTCTTAATAACAAGGGGGCCCAAAGGAAGAGCCCTGGGGCACCCAAACAATAATACACAATGGAGATGAAATGTTTCAACAACGTAAGAATTGGAAGGGTCTAGTCTGGAGGTGGTAATAGCTCATCCTCTCCAACACTGCTGGCTCCATTTCTGCTCTCATATCATTACGGCTTCTGGCGACTCTGTCTCAATATACAGGTGCTTTGCAAGTACACTTCCACCTAAGAGTTTGGAATCACGGTTAATTTTTCATAATTTTCAAAGTTTTATTGAACTAGGACCAACTGGTTTGCCAATTTTCATTAAAATATTTTCTACACTGCTCGACAAAATTAACAGAACCAAATGTTTTTCATGAATATTTGTGGCGGTGTGGCGAATATTTTATATAATGGGGACCCTGGCATGCATAGCTACATCTCCAGTACTCCGGATGATTCTTTGAGATCGCGAGCCGTTTGATGACATGAAGCCGGGCAGTCGCAGGTAGCATGTTGGCTTAATGTGTCACGCAGTGTCGTCTCGGCACTATGGAAGCAGTTTCAGGAGATAAGAACCATTTCAAGAAAAGCCGGTCAAGGCTGACTGAGGGCTACGTCAACCACAGAAACCCTGATGTCCTGTCATCAACTGTCTCTTGAGGTTGTTGCAGCCACAGGTGAAAAAAACTTTTCCAAATGGACTGTATTAAGAAGGCTCAATTCAAGCGGACTCTACGCAAGGAAGCGGGTAGTTTGTATCCCATTAACTCCAACAGTTCTATTCCCTGATGAGTCCCGTTTTAGCCTACAAATAAATTCTAGACTTTATTTCATCTGGAGACAATGAGGAATGTGATACCATCCCTCCACCGTCAGAGAAAGGAACACTTGCGGTGGTGGCGGTTTTCTCGATCAACGGCCTTCGTGTTTTTGATAGAGGTACCATGACTGCGCAGAGGTATCGAGAACAAATCCTCGAACCATATGTCCGACCTTTTAGGGGTGCGGTTGGCCCAGAATTTCGTTTTCATGCACGACAATGCCACTGCACATAGAGCTCAAGTGTAGAAGGAATATCTTGAAACTGAAGATACCCAACGACTGCCGTGGCCAGTACGATTAACTTGGCACGTCGACAGCCAACTTCCCAGTCACTCGGTGAGCTAAGGATTGAGCTGATGGAAGAATGGGATTTGCTGCCACAGAACATCATATCGAGCATGGCTAACCGCTGTCAGGCCTGTTTAGCCGTTGGCGGGATCATACGCTGTACTGATGTCATGTGACCATATTTTCGAGCATCTTGTATAGTGTGTTCGTGTCTAACGGCACCAGGGGTTTCCCCCATTTCCGCGTTGCTTTCATTGTAGGTGTAACAGTTCATTCTAAAGGCCAGAGATTTAAAACTGTATGGATATTGTAAGTGTAGTGTTGTGTATCGTTGTTCTTCTGGCCATTTAGCCACTAAACCCCTACTGGGGCCGAACGTTTTCCACACTATGCCTCGTGGAGGCAGACCAGGTACCCAGTAATTTTAAATTTTCACGCTGGCGGGTCTTGCCACCTAATTTCCTGAGATTTCAATGGCTAGGACCTTAAAAAAAAAAAAAAAAAAGAAATGGGGACAAAAAAAAGCTGGAAAAGTAAGTCCGAAAGAGGTTTATATTAATGCGGTTTTAATTTTGGACGTTGTTGAATTTTGACATTGTGTGGGTTGTACGCTGACAGATTAGGCAGAGCGGGGAGGGGAGACTGAAGACTGGGGGAAAAGGCAGATGTATGGGGACGATAGAGAAGGCGACCCCAAAAAGTCAGTGGAGCAAATCCAGACCCCACCAGGAGGAGAAGGGGGAGGCGGGGGATACAGAAACCCGAACCCCCCGGCCTAGGCAAGGGGATTTAAAGGGAACTAGGTTAGGTACCTAGTTCGAATCGCCAGATGGCACTTGATGGGGTTTGAGTGTGTCAGTTTCCTTATCTTCTGCTGTGCATTAATGGAACTCTTTCAGTCGAAGCTCTAGTCAGTGATTCAAAGCTGAGTTGTGGGTGGTACTGTACAGTTTAAGTTTGTGTTCGTGGAAGCGGCCTACGTCGGGTGAACAATTCTTGAGCAAAGTGTGTCAAGGCAATCTAGTCTTCAGCGTTATCAAGGACGTGCTGTTCCAGGTCTTTTGGAAGATAGTTGATTTTGGTGAAGAGAGTACATCTTAAGTCCTCATAGAGCTCACAGTCTTACATTAAGTAGCTCCAGCTTTCCGGGGAACCACAGTGGCATAGGGGATCATCAATAATGCCCAGTGCTTGTAAATTTCCCTTTGATGGGCCCATGGCCAGTTAAGAAGAACGTAGCATGGAGGCCGGGGGAGAACCATTTCGGCATTTCCGGATAAACCCTAGTAGTGTCGGAAATGAACTTTCTTGTAATCTTTCCTTACGCGGAGTTGGTCCACCTGGATTGCTAGGTTTGTTGTAGGTAGTGGGCTAAGAGTTTCTATGTTTTAGCTATATTAGCTGGATCTGTTGTGTAATCCATGATTGATACTGCTTTGCCCTTAGAGAGGTAATATAGCAACCCACATCTGGCGACCTCAAGGTCTAAGGGTAGCATGCCAGCCAGCACCTGAATGGCGTGGGTGCTGACCGTGCACACCGTCCTGGTGATGGTCAGTAGCATTGCTCATATTGTTTCAAGCTTTCTGTAGTTGACTCCTATTGTGGCCTTCGTGTACCATATTCCTGCTGCGTATCTTGTGTGTGTTATCGCTGGTGGCTCCTAGGCATTTGCCCATCTCCACTTTGTTCATCTGCATTGGTGTAGAACTTCTACAGAGCGGGACCGAAAACATGTTGGCACTCGTGTGTCGGCCTAATGTGCTGGTTTGGGTCCACTATCACCTGTAGTGCTGAAATGCACAAAATCCCGCACCCACGGGAGACAGTGCAATACCGGTGGGCGCCAGCAATCCCGCTCCCAAGTTACCCAAACCAAGGAGCGCAATTGCTAGCTTTAACTATATACAAAAGCATTTAAAAGGATAGCCGGTGGCAAATGTCATAATGAGACTACTGCCACAGGAAGCACGTTGATATTCGTCTCTTCCGCTCCAAGATACACAGCAATGAAATACATCTTTAGTCTTCCACGAGAAGAGGCGTACTAGAAGTAGAGGATAAAGCCAGTAGCATCAACAGGGAAACAACAGCCGCAATGAGACTTTCTCTATAAAGCTCTGATTGCATTCAGTCAAATTCAGGAAAATTTGATCAGAATTTAATGATGTTTTCTATGAACAGCCATAATGAGACTGCAAGCAGGAGGTTACACGATTCAAACAATGAACTTAAGAGGTATTTTTTTCCAAATATTCCAAGGTCTTCCCTCCTAGTATTGATATTTTTATTATTTACATTGTTTATTTGATATCTGCCTTATTTACAACAAGGGGAACTCCACCGAAACACAGTAAGCTATTTTGTTCATTAAAATGCAGCTCATACAACTTGTACACCAATTTGATTTCAGTTTAATTAAACCAGCTGATTCCTAAGTTCAGTTCTCTTCTGAAAAACTGACACTGATAAGATCTGGAGGGCGGCAAAATATTGTTCATTTTCTAGAAGGATATGAACTTTTTCTACCGATAGGTTAGGACCCTATTTATAAGACGTCGTCTCTGTTCCGATTACAGTGGACACATTAACAGGACATGTGCCCAATCCTCGTTCTGACCACAAGTGCAGAACGGATCTGGCTCAAGCCCCATCTCATGGAGCTTAGCCCTGAGAGAACCGTGACCTGTTAGTAAATATGCTGTAGTCATAGATGGTGCGAACCATGAACAGATTCCCGGAGAAGTCACAAAAGTCACTTGTTGAATGAACTTTTTTGTTACCAGTCAGACACAGATTCGTCCCATCTAGACTGCCAAATAGCTGTTCTCAGTCCAGATTCTTTTCTTTCTCCTTTAATGTCATCTGATGGGTCTGATGTTATGCCCAAAAACGTTGTAGATATCCCTTTCTTTAACTTGTAGATTGTGCCTCTGAATAAAATATATAAATCTATGGGCATTTCACCACTAAGAATTTAGAGTGCATTATTTAAAACCGTGCTAGGGACGCAGTGAACAGTGAGAAGAACAGATCTTTGAATTGTTGTTAACTTCCTCTTCACAGCAACCTTAATAACATTCTGATGCCAAACGCTTGCAGCGTACGAGACAATAGGTAAAAATGTCTTGTAATATAGTCTCGATGTTTTCTTATTCATACCCCATTCTTAGAAATTCTTGTTACAGCAGCTATAAAATTTATGTACCAAATTAGTTGCATGTGGCATTGTGGACATGTTGTTGTGAACGGCACCTGGAACGTCAGTTCATCTCCGCCTCCTATCTCTGTGAAGAACAGTACCATTGTAGAAGGGCCAGAAATGAGTAGTGTATGTTTGTGTATGTTCTGTTGTTGTGTCAGTCAGTCCTGGACAGATGATCCTGGGTACTCGTCCACACCACGGGATGGTGGGCCAGTCCCAATGAAGCTCGCACTGTCCCAATTCGAGACTCTGACCCACCTGATGTTGACAAAAGATGGGCCAGATTCCTCTGGGGTTCCACTCCAGAGGAAAAATAAATAAAGCATGTGGCATTGTATCGACTTCTGTAATGTGACCGTTTTGTTAAATTTATATTACAATAAACCAATGACCCGAAGCACAGCTCTAAGCTGTGCAGGAGCTTTCTAGCAACTAAATATTGATAATATTATGGTGTGTCCACCTCAATCATTTGATTTAAATCCAGTAGAGAGTTTATGGGCTCATCTAGACCGTGAAGTGTGCCCATCAAATTAATGAGAACCATTGTCGGCAGAGTATGTGCTAAAAAATTCTGGAACTTATTCTAAGGTCAAAAAAAAAAAAAAAAAAAAAAAAAAAAAACACAATCATACACACAGGAACTCGATTTTAAGTGCTGTAGAGCTACGGATCTTCGTATATTATACTACCTGGATTTCAGGAAAGCCTTTGACACTGTTGCGCAGAAAGACTATTGTACAAATTGGAGAGGTATGGCATTAGGGGCAAGTTGCTACAATGGATAAATGGATGGTTGAATGGGAGATGACAGAGTGGTAACCAATGGACACTGCTCTTCGTGGACTAATGTTATTAGTGGAGTCCCCCAGGGTTCGGTGTTGGGCCCACTGCTGTTTTGTGTATTCAATGATATTGAGGAAGGTATATCAGGCTTGGTGTCCAAGTTTGCAGATGATACAAAGGTTAGCAGGGTTGTTAATGACAGTAATGGCAGTGTGCTACTGCAACAGGATCTAGATAATTTGGGCAGATGGGTTAAGAAGTGGCAACTGAAGTTTAACCTTGACAAATGCAAAGTACTGCATATGGGTAGAAGTAACCCCAGAGAAACGTACCAACTGTGTGGTACTACACTTAAGGTGGTAGAAAATGAAAAAGACCTGGGAGTAATTGTGCAGTCAGATATGAAGTTTTCTGAGCAATGCAGACAGGTTGCTAGAGCAGGTCATAGGTTTTGTCGATGATATATAGGAATTTGGCTAGCGGGAAAAGGAGGTGATTATCCCTCTGTATAAGGCAATGGTCTGGCCACGCCTTGAGTACTGCGTACAGGTCTCGAGGCCTCATTTTAGGAAGGATGTAGATTTACTTGAGCGTGTACAGAGAAGGGCAACAAGATTGGTGAGGGGAATGAAGGGATCCTCTTACCAAGAGAGGCTTAAGTTCTGTAAATTGCAGCGTCTGGAGACTAGGCTATTTAGGCGAGGTGATCTGATTGAGGTATATAAGGCCTTGAATGGGTTGAGCAGGCTCAGTGTTGATAGGATTCTTCCTCAGATTACAAACCTGAGGGGACATAAATTCAAATTGAGGAAAGACAGTTGTACAATAGGTGTGCGGAAATTTGCCTTTAGCCAGCGGGTAGTAAATTGCTGGACCAAACTTCCAACTGTCGTTGTGGAAGTTGATAGCTTAAATAAATTCAAGGAGGAACTGGACAAACCTTTGGAAGGAATGGTTGTGTTAAATTGGTTTTTTTTTTGGCCGATGATACATAAGCTCATACGCTTGCTTTCTTGCATCACATGCCTCTATTACTACTACGTTTCTCTAAATAGCCTTCTGTACACTATTCACTGAAACCATAGTGCAGATCGCCTTCTCCCTAAATACGTGTCCAAAGATGCGTTACTGCAAGTGGAAAATACAAGGAAAAGGCAGTACCGAACTGGTTGATTTAAAACGTTCCAGCTGGCAGTAGTACTTTTTCTCAAGGACATCGGGCCCACATGTTGTTTACCTCCAGTCAGCATGAACGCAGCACTTTCCAAAATATGAAGAAAAATTCATGAACACGTACTTTTCTGTATTTTGACTTTAAAGCGAATAAAGGGAGCCCACCCCGTACATCCTCTGATTGAAGAGAGAGACTTTAAATTTTTGTATCTGTAATTTTTGTAAGATATTCAGCCAATCTCCTAGTTGCGTATTATAAAATACCCCTCCGCACTAAATCAAAATAAACAGATCCTAATGACTTGTGCCGATAAACAGGCTAAATAACTGAGTAAGGTCATAGGGATTTCTATCTTGGATTCCTATCTGGTTTACGTGAGCATTTCGATGACAAGTGACCTTCCAAATAAAACCGAGACTTATCTGCATTAACAGATGTCGCATTCAAAATGCAAGGAAACCAGAAAATGAAAAAAAAAAAAAAAAAAAAGGCAGCAAACTGGTCTACACTCAGGCCCTTCATTAGCTAAAATACATCAGGATAAATCCTCAAAGATTGTTAACATACTTCGCATGTTAACGTACAATCTTCGCATCGCAAAATATTCAAATTATACGGTTATATAACCAAAGTAGGTAGATTACAATGATGCAGGGTCGGGCCGTTCCGAGGGTGAAAGGGCGTCAACGTTCAAGAGGCGCCTGAAAATATGAAACTTACATATACACACATTACAAACATATGAAGAAAAGTAGGGCGCCAAATTTCAATTGCCACCCAGGCACCACATACCCTAGGAACCCCCTGCATTGGTGTAAGCATTCCATCAATACGTGGCGGTATCTGCGTTGCTCGGAGTTCAATGAGCATACTAAGATACAGAATTTCTTCGAATTTAGGCTCAGACAAGACAAGTTTAGGAAGGAGAATCTTTGCAGGGATCAGGATGGTGGAAGCAGTTTTTCTTGAAGTTTTCTTTTCTTCATTGCACAGATGTCCTGATGGAACTGCTACTGCGTTCGTCAATGATAAAACCAAGGTTATCAGTGACTAGCTAGTGACAGACCAATAAAAATATTTATTAGTCTAACACTAGAAAATTCTGTGTACACAGCGTTTCTATAGTCGGGTAGGTATTTTTTGGTTTCAGAACAACCAACTTATTTATACACTTTATTATAAAAAAGTATTTTTTGTTCACTTGAAACAGTGTTATGCAGATTTGCAAAATATCCTTCCTAAAAATTTGGAAAGTTCCGAAAAGAACTACCTTCTCAGACACGGCGTCCATGCTCTTAGTATGGGCAGAGGAAAATTTTTAGACTTTCAGGTCAAGAGTCCCTTCAAATGACCTTGCCAAGGAAGGGTAATAATGCAATTCGGGTAAAACCCAATATCATCTCTTGAAATCATTGCGCTCTAAGAATATGAAGAAAAGTATCATAATTACTTCAATAATTTATTCATATATTTAAGATATCTGAATACATCTTGAACTTTTTATTATTATTTTCAGGCACTAAAATGAAGTCGTACACAGTGGAAGACAGTTGACAAAATCCATCGCATCAGAAACTCTTGAGGAGCTTGCAATGGCAATTAACCACACTACAACCATGTCGCCTCTGACAGACAACATGTCTTCGGCTAGTGAGGCAGTGGAAGGACAGCACTTGCGCATAACCAAGGACGCTGCTACACAAACTCCTGATCTACCTCGACATAGTACAGATGTGTCCAAAGACGTCTCATTACTTTCATCTAATTCCGTCTCCAATAAAGTCTTTAAATCAGAAATAGGTGCATCTTCCACCAACCCCAAGAATGTTCCTCACGTCATCGTAAATTCTCCAGCCAAATATTCGGCAATCGAATGTATCAACCCTGCATTTGACGGAGGCACAGAACAGCCTATTATATTTGCCTACAGCGATCTCAAAACAGGCCACGAAGATAAACCCAAGTTCTCCGAAGAAGCCTTAAATGCCAACAAAAAGTTTTTCAATTTCAAAGGAAGCCGGCAGGGTTACAGTTTTCCCCGTTTGCCAGCGAAGTCGAATAAATTAACAGCATCGTCCATCTTCTTGGACGACTTCTATCATGTGCAGGAACACAAAAAGGACTCTTCCTTCCTGCAGATGCTAGAACGAAAAGACAATCCTGACGATTTCAAGAAAGCCAGAGATGAAAATCACGTACCACTTCCCCAACTACTGATGCCCGAAAAGTAAGTGTAATTCTTATGAGATTGTGAGTGATAAATCAGGTATAACCGGTCTGTAATAATGAAATTGAAATTTTCCTGAAACTGCCCCAAAATGATCAATTTAACATTCATAAATTTTGCTTTCTTATTTATGTGCACCTGAATAATACTTTCGTAGTTCAAAATGGTAGCTTTACTCTGATATGTAAAGTGTTAGTTCAACAAGCATAAACTCGTAATGTCCCCATAGAGTTTTAAAGTGAATGAGTCATTTCGTAATTCCCTCATCTAGTTCAACAAACTCTTCCTATCTCTCTCCACTCATTTTCTACATTAGTACAAAGAAGCCATTGTTTAGAGACCATTTTAAGATTCTCGTTTATTAGCTCAACGTCTGGATTTTAGACATTTTCCAATCAGGTCTTTTTCTAGCCCACTTTCTTATTCCTTATCTTCAGAACTGTATTATTGCCTAGACAGTATAATGCCTTTCATGTTCTCCAAAGCAACCTTGAAGGCACGATAGACTGCCACTCCTTTGGACAGGTTTGGGTTCCATTTCCGTCGATTGCTGGAGGAATTTCTAAAGTCCTCTTTAATCGAGATTAACCTACTTCAGAAGGTTAGTTTTTTTTCTCCGTAAATTAATTTGGGTTTTTCAGCCCGTACAACATGCAAATAAGCAGACACACGCTTCTCTAGAAAAATGCCACCACACGAATATGAACTTAAAGCTCCATTCTGTTGAAATAATTTAGATTTTGATTTAAATATCGTAAAAGATGGTGATCATATTCTTGATTGTTACTTCATGGATCGTGCCATCTTTGGAGATGGAGATATGCTATACTTCTCCTGAAAGCTTTATTTCGATTCAGAATCGTGGTGGATCGGAGAGAGAGAGAGTGTGACCATTTTATCCTTTAAATAATATATCTTTCAGACTCAACAAGCTATTTTCTAGCATGGTGTATGAATAATCTAGACAATTTTTGAAACTGTCTGAACATGATAAAATCGATGCTCTTTTTTGTGACATAGCCATGTTTCTGTCACTGTGTGCAATGTCGTATTTTGGATGACCTCATTAAATCATAAACTAAAGCCATGTTGAGGCAGAATTACCTCTTTCGAACGTATGTCCCAGTTTTCTCAAGGAAATTGGGTATAATAAAAAGAAAGCCTTGACATGACAAGTAGTTTCGGAGAAGTGTCATTGTCGGTGCAAGGCATAGGAAACCTAAACGACAAGCGAGGATAGCAGTTTATATATAATTTCGAATGGTTTGTTTTACGAAAAATGTTCTGTAACTTCATAAAAAACTATTTTGGCCTTGACAACCACAAATACGTTACTCAGTAAACTAATACGTTTAAAACTAAGCAAACCTAAATCAAAGAAAACTGAAAGCTAAAAAAATATATTTAAGTCCAGAGAACATCAAAAAATCAAACTTAAAAATTCAATTTCAAATAATTTCTTTATATATATATATATATATATATATATATATAAATTTATTTTCTCTTTATATTCCAACATTCATAACAGGTTCTCCTAGGATTATCATATCCATTATTCTTATCAGCAAGGTCACGCACGAAAAAATCGAAAAATCGTTGCATTCGTATTCCTGGAAGGAAAATGAAACAACTTCCAAGTCGTAAAATATATGGAAGGAGGAGGGGGGGGTGGGGGCAGGGGTGAATTCGCCAATAATCAAAACATCTGCAGGCGACAACAAATTTCCAACTTCTTACAGGGACAAACAAAAATAATAGTCGGGTGTTTACTTGGCTATCCATCTCCTTGAAGGCAACCAGGTGTATAAACCCACCCTTGGGGGAGAAAAGTATTTCTTAAGACAAGCAATGTGACAACTAACAGAGTATTGTCTTTAAACTTGAACGTATTCTAGGCCCATTTGAATGTAACACTGGTAGCACAAGAAATTAAAAACCCAACTTCCCGGGAGAGAAAACTTAACCTCTTCGCCTAAAACTGCTATTTTATTTATTTTTAAACTACAAAACTGGATGGGTGGGTAGAAAAAACGAGTGGCGAAGCTGCGTTACTATCAAAGAAGGTAATCAGAGACGTATTATTACTTTAATTATGCAAATTTTCCCATACAAAACTATCCATTACCCAAATTACAAATTCCTCTTAATATCACGAAAATAAAGGGCTTTAAGGAGTATATTGAATATACTTGAAAGTAGCAGTTGAAATGCGAAAAATAAAACTCTTAAAATCTCAGATAATCTTACGACGATGCATCAAGCTGAACTACAAGTGCAAACATTGTCCAAGAAGATCTACAGACTAAAATTGTCTTTAATTACTTAAATTATTCCCTCTGGAGTCTTTCATTGAACTTGGGTGTTTGAAACTTCTATGTATAATTACTTTAAATGTTTTTTTGCTTGATTTCATAACCTTATGTATATTGTTTATTCAAACAGGGAAAATGATACGGCCAGCATATTGCCAGCACATCTAGAAAAGGAAAGACTGAACCTGCAGAAAGCAATAGACATAATAGGATTTCTCATCTTAATACCAGGGATCTCCATGTCTATCATCGCCCCGCTTATGCTGTTTCCCGCGTATGGATTAATAAACGAGTACAGCGGACTAGCCGAAATTCTTTTCGTAACTTTTACAATCGTATCGCTGATCCTTTTAATTATAGGAGGTGTAATTGGCAACCTCGTGTGGACTTATAATGATCAGAAGAAGAAATTCGTGTTAAAACTTAGCTGTGGCAAAGGGCCAGTAAAGCATTACTTTGGAAGTATGCTGTGTCTACCCAAAGAAAAGGTACGTTCTTCGTCGAGGGTTGTATAGTGTGATGAAAAACCCTGTAGAAACATTATATAGTCACGAATATGAACAACCTTCATTCTAAGAAATTGTATTGTATGTTACATGCGCATGCAAGTTAAATTCATGTATCAAGAATTACTTTGTAACAGCATATACATAAGTCAGACGTTGTAATGAAGTTTATCTCCAGCAACTTGCGCGATTCTGATGAACTTCAATCAACTCGACTCCCGAGTACCAATCCAGATAATGCTGTACATTAGATGATTTGTTTATTTCCACGTGCCTTTCATATTAATTTAGTATTCTCCAGATGACAACTGGTAATTAAGCTATTTTATACTTATTCAGTTTTATGTTTGTAATATGTGATTCATCGACAAATATGTTATATTGCATTTATAAACCTAAAATCTTGTAATTAAAGCATCATATCACTGGAGTAAACTACTGAATGAGGCTTTGGGATTCAAACTATAAATAATGATGAAAAAATGTATAATTTATTTTACCTATGTTGGCTGTGTACTTCGCAAAATCGTTTATGTCCTAAATTTCTTTCAGTAAACTACACACGCATACCAATACCTTTTGGAGAAAATGTTAGGGGAGACTGTTGTTGTTGTTGTAGTGTTTCAGGTATATCAGCAGCTTGGGTTATATTGCCCAGCATATAAGTGTCTATCAAATTACGTATGTTCTGTGGCCGATTTTCTGGATAAACAACTCGATTTTTCGGGAGAAAAGACCATGGTGCCCACGCCTGAGAACGATTAACTCGATCATTTGTGAAAAAAACCACAAATTCCTCGCGTCATTGATGGGATTCGAACTCTTCTTTTCCAACCAGTGTGGGGAGGACGGTGATTTTACCAACTGTACTGCCCACAAGGGCGTACCTTTGCTTTCTGGTTGCATCAAACCTTATCAACGATAATTCAATAAGAAAATGAAATAGTGGAACTGTCATTTACAGTTCCTGTTCAGCACAAGTGCTAGTTGATGACTATTAAATACGAAGCAGTTTCAAGGCTACGCTCTGTAGGCAATGACTGGCATAAATGCAAATATTTGTACACGTCAAAGGCCAAAGAACCTTTAACATTTCCGCCTTCATAATAAAAAAAATAATAAATAAAAATAGCGCAGCAGATTCTCCAAAAAGCTTAAAAATTACCAATATTTAATTTTTATCATTAAAATATATAAATTTGGTAAAAGTCCCCAAACTATGTGCATACATAATTCTATTTTAAAAAAATTACAATTAATTCATCATAAATCATTAACCATTCTTTATAATACAAAGTTATCTATATAATCTAAATATAAATCAGTGAAACAATTTTAATAACTCATTAAAACAGAAAGTGCTGTTAGTTCTTTATTGGTGCGAAATGTCAAAATGTGAAACCCTTGTACATTTTCCTGGTTCATGTAATAAAATATATCGTAATAAATCTTGAGTATGATGTGTTAATGTAAAACTTAACAGGAGACAACTTGGACACAAAAAAAATAATCAATATTGGTTTATTTAGATAGCAATATTTTCTGAAAAAAATAAATAAATAATATAAACTTGCTCTGTGTCTTATAGCACAAAGTTTCTGCCCGGAACCCAAGATACAAAATGTTTTTCAGAATTCATTCTTAGTCCTCAGTTAACTTCATAAATATGCGTGACTTATACAGGTGAGCATTTGCAGTCAAATCGTGTTTTAATCTTGGCATGCCTTTATAAATCCTGATATGTTTTACAATTTGGAGCACTTCTTGCCCAAAACAAGTGGTAATAGTCAATTTGAGTAGGCGCTGGTACAGCTTTCCTAGAAAAATTCAAGTTGGAAAACATGTTTGTTGTGGTAATGGGTTTTCCCCATCAGATTATCGCAAGGACTTTTTCTTCGGATCTGATAAAATCAGTAACTGACTAGACAAGTTACTTCATCAGTGCGTTGCATTTTAGGAGCGTTAGCAAATAGTAAAAATTCATGATTTATAACAACAAAAAAAAAGCAACGACTTATTAACGAACCGAGAAATTTTCGTTTCTGCGCATCCATCACATTTTCCATTCATTCCATCAACCAGGACAATAAACACAATATTCGGTACTTCGGCTAACTTATACGTATGAAACAAAATTAAGAGTCAAATATAAAATTATATGAAAATCCATCCACTGGTATATGACGTTTCTATTGAGTGCGCATGCCTTTTATATCCTAATTTTAGCTGACAATGTTGTATATGCAATATTTGTGACTCCCGAGTTCTTGTGGCCCTCATCAACCTGATCATCCTTCATTGAATCCCCCAGAAACTCTGTTAGGAAGAGAGGGTTCCAAATGTCCACCCGAATAGCAGTACAAGATCGAGCAAAGGGTATATACACCAGAAGACGACTGATATCAGTTCCTAGCTGCAGACGATACTAATTTGCATATTTCAGAAAAGACACGCTTGGCTCATCACACACGATGGTGTAGCGTGATATCATACTGTATCTCCATACCAAGTTTAACTGACTGGCATTAATTATTTTTGTAAAACTCAGCATATTTGCCTACCATCGCATTTATACCAGAATACGTAAAATCGCTTTTATGCACCTTGGCCATCAATGCCAATATATCATGCCGATTTTTCCTGAAGAGGTGCATCAGTGCTATAAGAATTCATTTCTATTCAAACTCACTTCCTCGATATCACTCATCTGTGACGCCATGATCATTATGCAGTTATCAATCGCAAATGAAGGACAACCCATAAATTAACCAGCATCTCTTCCTACGTCTTCTCCCACATGACCAGGAAAGGTCTCTAATGGAATTTTCCTTTAATGATTAAATCTTGTTTGAAATTTGTCCACTCCATTACTTTCGAAAATGTTTCACCTATTTGAAATTCAGTTTCTTCGAGGTAAGATATTCCATTTTAAATAGAATAGCTTATCTTCTTAATAATGTTCGAAGAATAAACAAATTTCGGCCGAAATTTAGAAATCGCAATTGAGACTTACATTGGTGAAAAAATCGATCATCGATAACCCAAAACGTACCCTAAAATTGGGGTTGAAATGTTCTCTTCTTGTATATGGGCTGATGCAAGCTGAGACCATTAATAAAAGTCGTCCGTGATACAAGTTATCGCTGAATTTTTAACAAGTCCAGAAAAAAATATGCGTGGTATTAATTCTGTCCTCTAACACCTACAGACAACTGAGAACTACAAGAGATTCAACTGTTTTATAACTGGCTGGCCAATACAGAGATTGATACTGGATTTCAGATTTCGATCATTTGATTGATTGGGATTTAATTGGCGTCATAGTTTGGTAGCATTCTCTACCAAGACTTTTATTTTTCCTTTTTTTAGCTCACTTGATCTGCAGCAAGGCTTGGGCACAGTGTAGGAATTTTCCTCCAGGACTGGTTTTCCTCCAACGTGCACGCAAACTGCAAGGCCTGCAATTTACTCACAAGGTATGATGATGTCTTTTGTCTTAATTGCGTGACGCACACGTTAAACCAGGAAGAAAAATATTTTTGGATAATCCAAGGCACTAGGGTTACCTTGAGATTCACAGTGCGTGCTTTCCTACAACTACTACCATCAACACACACGCGGTTCGAGTTCACATGACTGCTAAATGCGGTTAGGATGCTTATAATAGTAAATTCTGCTCACTTATGTTTTCGTTCCGGAATATACAGAGACAGACAACTGTTTTGTCCTTAATCTGTTACTGCAATCTGCGCCTATTTCAATAATAGTGTTAAAAAAATATAGATAAATAAACTAATTTTCCTCTTGAAGCCTTGTTGAAAAATAAGCGATGTATTAATCACATAAAAAGGAAGACTGGTGTTTTAATCCTTGAAAATAACTTAAAAATCTCCATCGTGTTTGGCAACCGGCATTCAACTTTAAGCAGATTTAAATAACTACGCTAAAAATAAATGTGTTTTGCGTTTTGATGGACAAACAGTGGTAGGACAACAGCAGATGTCGTCAGAGATGAACATACAACCAGGAAATACATTACGCGTATAATTTCTCAGTAACTTCTGTATGATGCTGAGATCTGAGCCTCAGCAGATCGAACAAGCAACGAAGGCTTGTTTGCTAATGAATTTTAGCTGCTACGGTAGGCAGCCAAAAAACACTCAATCAACGTGAAACTCCAAACTGATGGGAATTATATCAGTGAAGAACTTCCCTCCGAGACCTGAGGGTGACTATCTTTCTGTCCAGTTAAGAGAAGACTCCATTAGACTTCGTCTAATAGAGTCTTCTGTTAATGGAAGGATGGCGTTGCCCTTAGACCTGGAGAGAAATTCTCAAATGGCATACATTAACGCGATACCTGATCTTTCCTAACAAATCAACACAGACCTCAACAAATTTGCTAGTGATCGGAAATACTGAAGAGAATTCCCTGAAGTGCTCCTGCACACCATTATACACGAACTGCCTTCACTGCCCAAAATATTAGAAATCTTTATTCAGTGTCTACTAAGACCACCTTTTGCGCGAATTACAGCCCGTACACATCTTAGCATAGATTCCACTAGATATCTGAGGGAAGTCTGGCTCCAGGTTTGACTATTCTTCCATCATGATATTTGTCAGTTGCTGTATTGTGGTCGGTAGAGAATAGCGAAGCCGAACTGCCCTTTCTAATATATCCTAGATATTCTCAATTTTATTCAGATATGGAGAAATAGGCGGCAAGAGTAAATGCTGGAAATATTGGGAACGTTCCTCGAACCATTTAGATACAATGTTTTGCACGGTGGATAGTTGGGATGTGGTCTTCAAAGAATCCATTGCAATCCGAGTAAAAATGAAGCACTGCAGGGTGAATTTGGTCCGATAAGACAAAGATTCATTGGAGGTAACACAGCCTTCTAAAAGGAATGAGCAGACCCAGCCCGTTCCAAGAACATACCCCATACTTTGATACCACCTCCAACCGCTTGAGTGGCGGACGAGACAATCTGGGTACATGGCTTCATGAAGTTCACGCCACACTTCTACTCTACCAGAAGGTCCAAAAAAGCATAAATCTAGACTCACCAGACCGTCCCCTCCCCCGTCTCCCCCGTTTACTTCTCCTGGTGCGGCATGGGCATGCCACACTGATATCTGGGGTCGTCTACCCTATTGGCCTCATACTTCTGTCTTTCCCCTCCAGTCTTCAGTCTTTCCCCCACTCTCTCTCTCTATACATCACAGTGTACGCCCCACACGACAAAAACTTAAACTTCCAAATTATAACAGCCAAATCGTGCATCAATTCCGAAACTTAACCTCATTAGCGAACCACCCCCTAAAATCGCGTTATTATTATTATTTTTATTTATTATTACTATTTTTTTTTTTTTTTTTTTTTTAGGCCCTAGCCACTGAAATCTCAGGAAATTAGGTGGCAGGGCCTGCCAGAGTAAATAATTATGCTGGGTGTACCTGGTCTGCCTCCACGGGGCTGAGTGTGGGCAACGTTGGGCCCCAGCAGGGGTCTAGCGGCTAAATGGCCAGAGGAACAACGATACACAACACAATACTTCCAAATCCCATACACTTTTAAATCTCTGGCCTTAACAGTGATCTGTTACACCCACAAAGAAAACCACGCGGAGATGGGGGAAACCCCTGGTGCCGTTTGACACGAACACACTTTACACTTTACACACTCACCAGACCACATGATCTTTTTCCACTGTCTTGGCGTTGGCGGCAGCCCTCCAATCTAATATTTTCGTTATTTACTGAAATTATAGTTGTGCATTAACGCAGGAAAAACACCCCAAAACACACTTTGCTGATAAAGGATTTAAGGTATTTCAGAGAAAATTGGACGGAAACGTTTGATAGGAATTTATTATATTCTTATTGGGATGTTTTTAAAATCAAGTTGATTACTAACTTAGATTTCATATATAAATAATGACTTTTTTATAGACCTTACCCTGAACGAAAGAAAATATTACCACGTTTATTAACCATTCGTCGAGCAACACATTTCGAATAATTACTATAAACAAAGGGGAAAATGACCTGTTCCCTCCAAATGACGACTTCTACTTTTATAAGGTGGATACATCAAAGTTCAAAAAGTCTGCGAATAGAAAAGCTGTGGTGTATCCCAATATTCTGCAAATCTGCCCAGACACGATAGGAGGGAGTATATGATAAGAGCCCTGTCGATCAATTCGGCCCTGGAAAGATTGTGCAAGGCTCGAGGGGTAGAATTTTTTTCAGCCTGGACTGTACTTGTTAACAGGAGAGACTGCTTCTACAGGGATGGGATACACTTAAATAGAAAGGGTGCAAGAATATTTGCTGATGCTATCGAGGCAGTGTTAGGTGGGTCGGAAAACTGCTAGCTTGGGGGGAGACAAAGACCAATAGATTGACAGTAGCCACTGGCAGAGGTGAAAGAGATTCTTGCAATGCTTCTATTGGAATGAGCAGAACCCTGAAAAACAAGATGCATGGTATTTCAGAGACTACTGGGAGCCATTGCGGTACAAGTAAACACATGGGTTGTGTTAGGGTAGCTAAGAATAGAAACAGGTGCAGGTATACTTGCGTGTACACCAATGCTAGGAGTTTAGTAAATACATTTGATGAATTTGAGGTATTGCTCAAAACATCAAAGGCAGATATTGTTGGGATATCAGAGACGTGGTGTCACACAGATATAAGGGATGCAGAACTGCAATTTGGGGAGTACAACGTCTACAGAAAGGATAGACAGGATAGGAAGGGGGGAGGGGTTATGCTATTAGTTAAGAAACACATAAAAACCAAGGAAGTGAAGCCAGTCGACATCGCTGGACAGTGCAGTGTGGAGTCAGTTTGGTGTGGCTTAAGCATTGGGAGATCAAAATTGAGAGTAGGAGTGTGCTATAGGCCTAATGACTCTGATGAGTATAATAAGGAACTGTTCGGAGAAATAGAGTGGGCCAGTAAATCAGAGAGTCTTATAATGGGAGATTTTAATTTCCCAGATATTGACTGGAATTTGGGGGCTGGTCACTCACACACTAGCAGGGCTTTTGTGGATTTATTGGATGATTGTTTTCTACATCAGCATGTTCAGGAGGCAACTAGAGGGAGGAATACTCTTGATTTGATTATCAGCAGTGATTCTTCATGCATTAAGAATCTGCAGATAAATGAACCACTAGGTGGCAGTGATCACAGTGTGCTGAAGTGGGATTAACTCAAAGAGGTAACTACCATTAGGGGTAAGGGGAAGGGTTATTGCTTCCGTAAAGGCGACTACGATGGACTGAGACAGAATTTAAATTCTATACAGTGGGACCAATTGATGATGTTACCAACAGCAAATTCAAAATGGGAAGCATTCAAAGAACTTATCTTGGAAGCTACTAGGCTTTACATACCAACTAAGAAATATTGTTCAAGGTTTAGGCCTAAATGGATGTCATATGAACTAATGAGACATATGGCAGAGAAAAAACATGCATGGGATACATATAAATTAATAAGTGACATGGAAGCATATGATAGATATAACATGAGCTGTAACCAAGCCACAAAGGAGATTAGGCAGGCGAAGGAAGATTATGAGAAATCTTCGGCAAAGGATGCAAAGAAAAACAGAAAAGAGTTCTTTACTTAGGAAAACTCTAGAAGGAAGGGGATGAATCAGATTGGTCCACTTGAGATCGATGGGGCAACTGTTGATGATCCTGCTCAGGTAGCTTACAAACTAAATGAAAATTTTCCATCGACATTCACACATGAGGAGTTATTCAGCGAGGGGAATGCCAGAGGTGTATTCAACTCTGGCAGTAAGCTAGAGAATCTTGTAATAACTGAGAGTAAAGTGGAGGAGAAATTGTTGAAGATAAACACAAGAAAGGCACCAGGGGTGGATGGGATCTATCCAGTTATATTAAAGAAGGCAGCAAAGGAAGTAAGCAAACCCTTAGCCATAATTATGAGAGCTTCCTTGGACTCAGGGGAGGTACCCATAGACTGGAAAAGTGCAAATGTGACCCCAATTCACAAAGGAGGATCAAAGGCTGACACAAGTAATTATAGACCTGTGAGCTTAACTTCTGTTCCAGGTAAATTAATGGAGGCACTGGTTAAAGAAGCACTGCAGGATCATCTAGACAAGATTTCATTAATAGCTCGGACACAGCACGGTTTTGTTAAGGGAAAGTCTTGCCTGACCAATTTGATTGGATACTATGATGCAGTCACAAAAGAACTGGATGCAGGGAATAACTTTGATATTATATATCAAAGAAAGGCTTTTGAGACTGTTGCACATGGAAGACTGCTGCACAAATTGGAGCAGTGTGGCATTGGAGGCAAATTGCTGCTATGGATAAAAGGGTGGCTGAGGGGGAGAAGACAGAGTGGTAATCAATGGACACTGTTCATCGTGGACTAATGTTATTAGTGGAGTCTCTCCGGGTTCAGTATTGGGTCCATTATTGTTTTCTGTATTTATAAATGATATTGATGATGGTATATCAAGCTTAATGTCCAAGTTTACAGATGATACGAAGGTTGGCAGGGTTGTCAAGGACAGTACTGACACTATGCTACTGCAACAGGATCTTGAAAGGTTGAGCAGATGGGCTGAGAGGTGGCAAATGAAGTTTAACATTGACAAATGTAAAGTACTACACATGGGAAACAGCAACCCCAGAGCAACGTATCAACTCTGTGGTACTACACTGACAGTGGTAGAGAATGAAAGGGACCTGGGGGTGGTTGTGCAGGCAGGTATGAAGTTCTCTGAGCAGTGCAGTGCAGACGAGCTGCAAGAGTAGCTCATGGTGTCTTGTCAATGATATACAGGAATTTTTCTAGCAGGGATAAGGAGGTGATTATTCCCTTGTATAAGGCAATGGTCAGGCCACACCTTGAGTACTGTATACAGGTCTGGAGGCCTCATTTCAAGAAGGATGTAGAGCTGCTGGAATGAGTACAGAGAAGGGCAACAAGATTAGTGAATGGAACAAAGGGTTGCTCTTACGAAGAAATGCTTAAGTTTTGCAAATTACAGTGTCTGGAGACTAGGCACTAGCGAGGTTATTGTTATTTGGTTTTTAGGAGCATTAGCAACTAAGGCCATATTGCTCCGGGAATATGTGGTGGTCATTCCCTGACCTTTCCGCATCCTCCGTATTTGGTGGTGACGGGCTCGAACCCCGGTCTAATCAAGAAGCGTGTGCTACGCACTGCCGCTCCTTCCCACCTGGCTACGAAGGTGCCTACCAGCGAGGTGATCTAATAGAGGTGTATAAAGCCTTGAATGGTTTGAGCATGCGCAATTACTTGTGTCAGCATTTGATCCTCCTTTGTGAATTGGGGTCACATTTGCACATCTCCAGTCTGTGGGTACCTCCCCTGAGTCCAAAGAAGCTCTCATAATTATGGCTACGAATTTGCTTACTTCCTTTGCTGCCTCCTTTAATATAACTGGATAGATCCCATCCACCCCAGGTGCCTTTTTTATGTTTATCCTCAACAATTTCTCCTTCACTTTCCTCTCAGTTATTACAAGCTCACTGCCAGAGTTTAACTAACCTCTGGCATTCCCCTCCCTGAATAACTCCTCATGTGTGAATGTCGATGCAAAATATTCATTTAGTTTGTTAGCTACCTGAGCAGGATCATCAACAGTTGACCCATCGATATCAAGTGGACCAATCTGATTCATCCCCTTCCTTCTAGAGTTTACATAAGTAAAGAACTCTTATTGTTTTTCCTTGCATCCCTTGCCAAAGATTTCTCGTAATCTGCCTTCGCCTGCCTAACCTCCTTTGTAACTTGGTTACAGATCAACTTGTATCTATCATAGGCTTCTGTGTCGTGTTAATTTGTAAGTATCCCATGCATTTTTCTTCTCTGCCATATGCCTCATTAGTTCATCTGACACCCATTTTGGCCTAAACCTTGAACAATATTTCTTAGTTGGTATGTAAAGCCTAGCAGCTTCCAAGATAAGTTCTTTGAATGCTTCCCATTTTGAATTTGCTGTTGGTACCATCATCAGTTGGTCCCACTGTATAGAATTTCTGTTGGTAACTTCATCAGTTGGTCCCACTGTATAGAATTTAAATACTGTCTCAGTCCATCGTAGTCGCCTTTACGGAAGCAATAACCCTTCCCTTTACCCCTAATGGTAGTTACCTCTTTGAGTAAATCCCACTTCAGCACACTGTGATCACTGCCACCTAGTGGTTCATTTATCTGCAGATTCTTAATGCATGAAGAATCACTGCTGATAATCAGATCAAGAGTATTACTCCCTCTAGTTGCCTCCAAAACATGAACATGCTGATGTAGAAAAAAATCATCCAATAAATCCACAAAAGCCCTGCTAGTGTGTGAGTGACTCAACTGCTTTCACTGACCAAAATATTAGAAATCTTTATTCAGTGTCTACTAAGGCCACCTTTTGCGCGAATTACAGCCCGTACACATCTTAGCACAGATTCCACTATGTATCTGAGGGAAGTCTGGCTCCAGGTTTGACTATTCTTCCATCATGATATTTGTCAGTTGCTGTATTGTGGTCGGTAGAGAATAGCGAAGCCGAACTGCCCTTTCTAATATATCCTAGATATTCTCAATTTCATTCAGATCTGGAGAAATAGGCGGCAAGAGTAAATGCTGGAAATATATTGGGAGCTTTCCTCGAACCATTTAGACATAATTTTTTGCACGGTGGATAGTTGGGATGTTGTCGTTAATAGCAATCTGCCGAGTGTGTAGAACGGTCTCCACTCCAACCCACAAATTCCGGCAATATCTGGGAAATTAAAATCCCCCATTATAAGACACTCTGATTTACTGGCCCACTCTATTTCTCTGCACAATTTCTCATTATACTCCTCAGTACTTAGGCTTATAACACACCCCTATCGTCATTTTTCCTTTCCCAGTGCTTATTTCACACCAAACAGACTCAATACTGCATTGTTCACGAACATTAATTGGATGCACTTCCTTAGATTTTATGTGTTTCTTAACTAACAGTATAACCCCTCCTCCCTTCCTGTCCTGTCAATCCTTTCTATAGACATTGCACTCCCCAAATTCTAGTTCTGCATTCCTTATATCTGTGCGACACCACGTCTCTGAAATCCCAACAATATCTACCTTTGATGTTTTGAGCAATACCTCAAATTCATCAAATTTATTTACCAAACTCCTAGCATTGATGTACACGCAAGTATACATGCACCTGTTTCCATTCTTAGCTACCCTAACACAACCCATGTGTTTATTTGTACCCCAATGATTCCCAGCAATCTCTGAAATATCCTGAATCTTGTTTTCCAGGCTTCTGCTCATTCCAATAGAAGCAGTGCAAGAATCACTTTCACCTCTGCCACTGGCTACTGTTAATCTATTAGTCCTTGTATCCCCTCCCAACTAGCAGTTTTCCGACCCACCTAACACTGCCTCGATAGCCTCAGCAAACATTCTTGCACCCTTTCTATTTAAGTGTATCCCATCCCTGTAGAAGCAGTCTCTCCTGTTAACAAGTACAGTCCAGGCTGAAAAAAAATTCTACCCCTTGAGCCTTGCACAATCTTTCCAGGGGCGAATTGATCGACAAAGCTCTCATCATATACTCCCTCCTATCGTGTCTGGGCAGAATTGCAGACACTTTCAAATTCAACCCTAATTCACGGCTTTTTTCCAACATTGCCCTGTACTTGTTAAGTAATTCCACCGATCTCCTACTCTTAATATCATTTGTGCCAACGCGTACAACAGTAGATTAAGTAGTGACTTCAAGATCCTGGGATTCCTTCTGGGTTTGTAAGGTAATTTTACTACGTTTCTTGCCTTCGAGGCAGCAGGACAGTACATCAGCACCAAAGGAGAAGAAAATAGTCTACCAGAATTGAGTTGTAGCCTGGCGCACCCAATATAGTGAACAATCCATTGATTCCAAAGAATCAAACCCGTGCTTCCACCACTGCAATCACGATGATACTGCTCAAACAGTTTTCTAAAGCATTGGAAGATAAAATCATGACTGATTCCAAGAGAAATGAATGGTGATTTCCCCTTGTAGTGCCATTTTTTTTTTTTAAACTCAATAATTCATTAGTCTTCCTCATGAGACGAAAACAAATACTGGAATTTATCGGAAATCTTGTTTACTTTTCGAGTATTTGCAGAAAACAAACCTTCCATATTGAGTTTACAGAGAAATCAATTTGTAGAACACGAATTTCCACAGGAAAAAGAAAATAGAAGTAGATTTATACGCGAAGACTATTTCGTTTAATTTCTAAGCAATCCATTAATGTCAAGCAAAGTTCATAATCGAAATGAGTATCCCACTCATAACTAAACACCAAAAATGCAGATAAACAGAACCCCTCTTTGGAAGTTCTTTAGATCGTACTATTGGTGACAAATTAAACGTGGAGAAACTACCATACCGCGAAGGGGGTAGGGGTACAAATAAAGCCACGATATAATAGCAGTAGCAATTAATCTCTTTGTACTTTTACAAAATTTTTATTACCAACAGCACCCCTTCTCTGTAGGGTGACATTTGGTTGGCAACATTGAACGCTATTCCAAATTTTCGTGCAGTTCCTGATTAATTTTTAACAACAGCGTGGTTTCTAACTACTACCCGAAGGTGTTCACAAAGGACTGGCATGGCCTCCAATGTTATCTGATTTAATCCGAGGTGATTTTTATCTCCTCGTTTCATAAGAATTAGCTAATCATTCGTGGACTGAAGAAAGCGACTGAAGGTGGTATTTTTTTTTTGTGTGCATCAGAACATGTTCTCCGCAACTTCACACTCCCACTGCGTTAAATTGAAAATACTAATTTTCAATGAGTCTCAAAGACGCTCAGGAACTACACCCCCATTAGATGCCACCAGGAAGAATAATCCACTAGCTGACTTAATTCAATGAAGTCCAAAAGAAGTGAGAGGTTCACCAAAGATGTGCTCTCGAGGTACATCTTGGCAGACTGTAAACACTGTTCTCAACAAGTCCACATAAACAAAATTAAGTCCATCCGTAATTAGCAATCCATCAAGTATGTATGATCACTGAAAGTCTTGACAGCACACGACTCGGCAGAGTAGATGCAATTAGGTGGACAGCAGACATTGGGAGTTGAGGAAGGAAGAGGAGAGCAGAGCAGAGCAAAGCAGACTCCCACCAGTAATCAGATTAGGCTGAATCGCAATGCCTACATCCTATATCTGCTCTGCTTGTAAATACTAATCTGTTCTGATGCATATCCTGTGAGACCTGCACAGATTACAAGCCAATGTGCTACTCCAATTGGAGCAGCACAGACCGATTAAAAACCTGCAAAATCCTGAACCAACTAAGAGTTTTGCTTCGTTCGAACGAGGGTTCATTCAGAGCCCAAGACAAAAGAATGTATGCCTTCCATTTGCTCCATCGAAATCGATCTTAAATCAATGTACCAATGGCAATGATACACGCCATGCTCCAAATCAATATCTCCACACGTACACAGCAACCTTTCAGATATACCCGGATAATTCAATATCAAAAAGGAAGAGCAGCGACCAGTTAGTAGAAACACTGTTTACAAACTAGGTTCAAACCATTTAGGGTTACATTTACCAGCTAAATTCATTAAAGGGGAAACGTCTTAGTTATCAACCCTTTGCCCGAGAGCAACTAACAATGGCCATATACGTTTCTTTTCTTCCTTATATCCTTGATTAGGCTGAATCACTATGACCAATCTTTCATACGATATTCCTCGCCTAATGTAATAGCACATTGATCAGAAGGTGGTGTAAATCCAATCGGAATCTACCACAGAGCATCCTTCAAAACCGTCCAACAAGCTCTAGTCATTCGCAACAGCAAACATCGTTGCATAGCTATAATTTTCCTGGAACTGACTTTTTGTAGTGTCCTATCAAGCCAAATATGGGCGCCATAACTTGCAGTTGCTAGAGCCACACGATCATAAAACAGACATAAAGGCCTACACCCTTTAACAACCCATTTTCTTGTAACTCATGTAATTATATCAACAAAAGCTGTCTGAATTTGACCAACGTTGTTGATGGGCGATGCAAAACCCAGGCGCCTGTCAATCCACACCCCCGAAGTATTTGATGATACATACGCATTGCAGGCTACCTCCATCTAACAGACAAACAGGGTTTCGACGTATTGAGAGGTTCCCTTTTGGGAGCAAAGTTTTGCTCTTTGTTTTTGACACTTTCAACTTGTGAACACAACACCATTGGTGATGGTGCGACAGCACCAGATCTGAACGCTCTTCAACATGCAACCTAGAAATCCCGTGTACCAAGGTAACAAAGTCATCTGCATACGCAATCATTTCAATATTAGGATATACACTTCCTAATACTTCCTTCCCATGATCAAGATAATTGTCCATCGCTCTGAATATTTCAGATGGTATCACTGGCTAAAAGCGCTTTGTCCATACTTACAAATCTTATGAGAACCTCTCTATTCACCTCCATCCGTGCGATATCAACATTACTCACGTTCTCATACAGCCGATTTAAAAATTCTTCTTTGCTGACATCCTCTGTTATGTTCTAAATGATTATCTTTGGGCCTGGTCTTTTAGGTCTGCAGAAAGTTACACCGAGTCTCCTGGTCCGATCGTTATTTTTTCCTCACCTAGGATATTCCTCACCCTAATAGTTTTCAACTTTCATAGCTTTTCCAACAGCCACGTGTACATCTGTACTGGTTTTTAATCTCGAATCTTTCTTTGCCTCGGTAGCCAGTGCACATATCTCTGGCCTTATCTGGGATATAGGTCGACCCAATTTCCCTGCAAGAACCGCATTGTCACACCCTTTAACCTTATCACTGTATAGAACCCCGTCCCTTCTGTGTGGAGGAACACAATCATATTTGCTTAGGTTCCTAAATTACTTATTTGTTGCTCCTGGACTGTCACTACTTTTTTCAACTAACCACTCGCTGGCTAAAGGCAAATTTCCGCACATCTATTCTACATCTGTCTTTCCTTAATTTGAGTTTATGCCTCATGAGCTTCATAATCTGAGCAAGAGGAAGAATCCCATCAGCATCGAGCATGCTGAAACCATTCAAGGCCTTATCCACCTCAATCAGATCACCTCGCAGGTACCTAGTCTCCAGCTGCTGCAATTTGCAGAACTTAAACCTCTCTTGGTAAGAGGATCCCTTTATTCTCCTCGCCAATCTCGTTGCCCTTCTCTGTATTTGTTTCAGCAGCTCTACCTACCGAAAATGAGACCTCCAGACATATATACAGTAAGCAAGGTGGGCCTGACCATTGCCTTATTATTTATTTATTAGCTATATTGTGCAAGGAAGCCTGAGGCTTATGCTGCACCAGCCAAAAAAAAAAATTTTTCCAAGTTACTCTGAGAAAGTGAGAGAGAGAGAGAGAGAGAGAGAGAAAAAACACGAATCAGAAGTAGAAGGGGATCACCAAGAAAGAGAAGAATGATGATATTCAGCTGAGGACCCTGGGTGTGCCAAGCCCATACTCACCAGATCTGAACCCCTGGGTTTGTTATACAAGGTGATAATCAACTCCTTTTCTCTGCAAGCAAAATTCCTATATATCATTGACAAAACCCCATGACCTGCTCTGTCCGCACTGCTCAGAAAACTTCATATCTGACTGCATATTTACTCCCAGATCTTTTTCACTTTCCACTTCCCTGCGTGTAGTACCACACAGTTGGTACATTTCTCTGGGGTTACTTCTATCCGTATGCAGTACTTTTTCATTTGTCAATGTTAAAGTTGAGTTGCCCCTTCTCTGCTCATCTTTTCTAGATCCTTTTGCAGCATCATACTGTCATTAGTGTCCTTAACAACCCTGCCAACCTTCGTATCGTCTGTAAACTTGGACATTAAGCTTGATATACCATCATCAATATCATTTATAAATACAGAAAACAACAATGTGCCCAACACCGAACCCTGTGGGGCTCCACTAATAACATTAGTCCACTAAGAGCAGTGTCCATTATTACCACTCTGTCTTCTCCCACTCAACCATCCTTTTATCCATTGACCACACCATAGTATCCAATGAAATTTGTCAAACAAGACTTTCCCTTAATAAATTCATGCTGTGTCTTCACTATTCCTGCAGTCTTGTGTAGATGATCCTGCAATGCTTCTTTAACCAGTGACTCCATTTTTCCTAGAACAGAAGTTAAACTAACAGGTCTGTAATTACTCGTGTCATCCTTTGAATCCCCTTTTGTGAACTGGAGATACATTTGCACATCTCCAGTCCATGGGTACCTCCACTGAGCCCAAGGAAGCTTTCATAATTATGGCTAAGGGTTTGCTTACTTCCTTTGTATGTGGCGCCTGGGTGCCAATTGAAATTTGGCGTCCCCTTTAAAATTTTCTTCATATGCGTATGTAAGTTTCAGGATTTCTAGCGCACCTTGAACGTTGGTGGCCGGGTGTAATGCACCCCTTCACCTTCGAGACGGCCCACCCCTGCCGTAACTTCTCCCACTTTTCTGCACCATTTCTACCGAATTTCAATAAGAATTTATTAAATTCTTTGCTCTAAATTACGGTCACTCATTTTTCCGCCAAAGAGTTAAAACAGTGATTCACTTAAAGAGGGCAGAGTTCAACCACAACACTTAACCGATTGCAACGAAACAAAAGCTGATCTGTACAGGTAAAAGGAAGCTGTAGCACGATATGAGCAAAATTCTATGAGCCTTCTCAGTAGCCTGTCTGCACTACTCAGAAAACATGTCGGACTCTAGAATTACCCGTACATCTTTATATGGTTAATCAGCAAATACAATGCGCACCAAGTACAGAATTATAAATAAATAATTTCTGTTCATAGTTGGGTGACCACATAAGGTCAGAGGAGGTCACAAGGCAGACTAAACGAGAACGTCGCCGTATTTCGTATCGTATCATAATCGAAATTTATATTTCTCAGTCAAAAGTTGTTGATTGACTTTAAAACGGATTTTCAACGGAGTCGACATCGGGGTACACGCAATCAATTCCCAGGGGGTTAATCATCTTGAAAGACCGCTTGATACGTGCCAAGGAGTTCACAGCTAATTGTATAATAATAAATATAAAGAATATAATAACATAGGATTTAAAACTACATACTGTGAACATTCGCCTTGTTAAAATTCAGTTTTAGTAATTTGTACACTAATTTTACCGCTAGAAAACACTTCCCAGTTCATTTCACAAATATAAGTGGTCTCAGTTCTAATCTCAACGATGTCCATTTCCACTTGCAGTCTGCCAAGCCTCATGTACTTTTTGTGACAGAATCTCAGTTATCGGTTGATTCCACTACTGCTCATCTCAGATGTCCGAATTATTTGCTTTATGATTCCTTTCGCCTCAAAGTTGGTACTTGTGCATATGTCCGTTCTGATATTCCCCGTCAGAGACTTGGCAATTTGGAATCTCCTCTCTTCGATCTTCTCTGGCTTAAAATCTCTCTACCTCATTGTGTCAAATTCATCTGTTGTCTCTGCCGTTCTCCCAACTCCACTAATCACTCGGAGCTCTTTGACTTCCTCTCTTTGCAACTTGACCTTCTCCAGTCCAACTTTCCTAACAGTGAGGTAATTTTCCTTGGTGATTTTAATGTTCACAACCCCAGCTGGCTTTCGTTTTCTAGTCACACCGACCCAGCTGGTTGAGATGCTGAGGCTCTTGCAATTACTAATGACCTTTCACAGATTGTTCATTTACCTGCAAGAATACCGGACAATCCTAATCATACAGCCAACACGCTTGATCGTTTTCTCACAAACAACCCTTTTAAGTACACGGTCGAAGTGAGAGGTCCTTTAGGCACTTCAGATCACAACTTAGTGATTGTCTCTTCTCCAATGGAGACTTTATCTCATGGCTATTCCCAACCTCGTGTTGTTTGGCATTACAAGAATGCAAAATGGGATGACCTGCGAGACTTTTCTTCTTTTCCTTGGTCGGATTACTGTTTCAAAACTTCTGATGTCAACATTTGCTCAGATAGTGTGAGTGAAATTATTCTTGCAGGAATGGAATCCTTTATCCCACACTCCACTTTAAAATCTCGTCCTTTATCTAAACCTTGGTTTTCCAATAAATGTGCTAAGGCTGTTCAAGAGAAGAATGTTGCATATCGTAATTGGCTTGTTTCTAATTCTTCAGTTTCATTTTCTACCTACACCAAAGCTCGCAACAATTGTAAAGCAGTTGTTAATCAGTCCAAACTTGATTTTGAACAGGATAAGAGTAGAAAACTTGCTTCTTGCCCTAATGGTAGCCGAGCATTCTGGTCTCTTGCCAAAGCTATTGGCCGCAACTTTTGCCCATCTCTGCTCCCCCCTCTGTCCAAAGCAGATGGTTCTGTTGTCACTTCAGCCAAGGATAAAGTTGACCTGCTATAATCCCATTTTTCTTCCAACTCAAGTATTAATGATCTTGGTAAAACACCTCCCACCATTGCCAACCCGCTCCATTTAATGCCTCCTGTGGTCTTCCGTCAAAAGGATATCAGAAGGATTTTGATGAATCTTGATGCTAAGAAAGCTCCAGGTCCTCATGGTATTTCTCCACTTGTTTTCAAAACCTGTGCTCCTGAACTTAGTCCTGTTCTTTGCCGCTTTTTTCACTTTCCTATTCCAAAGGTGTTTTTCCTTCTGCTTGGAAATTTGCTCATATCCAGCCAATTCCTAAAAAGAGTGACAAATCCCTCCCATCCAATTATCGTCCCATTGCAATTACTTCTACTCTTTCTAAAGTAATGGAGAAATCAGTTAACCGCCAACTCTTAAACTACCTAGAAACCTTCCGTCTGATCAACGATCGCCAGTATGGATTCCGTCAGTGTCGATCCACTGGAGATATTCTGGCTTATGTTACCCATTTATGGACTAATTCAATGGAAAGTTGAGTGAAACACAAGCAGTTGCTCTTGACATCTCAAAGGCTTTCGATCATGTTTGGCATATCTAAACAAGCTTCCATCTTATGGTTTGCCAACTGTTTTTAGTAATTGGTTATCCAGTTTTCTCTCTGACCGCTCACTGAGGGTGATGGTAGATGGCTCTCTGTCTTCTAACTTCTCCACTAATGCCGGTTTCCCCCAAGGTTCAGTTCTTTCCCCCACTCTTTTCCTCTTGTATATCAATGACCTTCTTCCATTGACTGGAAATCCTATCCATAGTTTTGCCGATGATAGCACATTGCTTTTCACTTTCCATTTTGAGAAACCTTGTCCTGCTCAATCGGCTTCAACTTGTCGAATATCCGCTACCAATTCCTTAAATGTCGATCTCCAGGTAATTCTCCAGTGGGTCCAAGACAACTTAGTTAATTTAAATCCTTCTACAACTCAGTCTTGTCTTATATGAAGTATAACATTGGGAACCACCGTTTTAAAATAAATATTTTATATATTCTGTATTTTCAAGATAACTCCCTCAGTCTACAATAGATGGCAGCACAAACTAAAGCGATTTTCGCACTCACGTGTCGAAGTTTATAATAAATTCTAAAATATTCGTTTTGTTGAGCTGCCGAGGACAGCGGCGAGAGTCTAATTGCCAGAAACGCTCACATGGCCTTTACGTCAAAGCATTCCGGAATGCCATCAATCAGACAGATCCCTCCATAAATCTGGTTTCATTCTGAAAAAACAGCCAAACGAATCAAATAGCAAGGATAACTACTTTTTAAACGGAGTTATCTTTGTGAACAAATTATAGTAACGATTTTGTTCACGTTCAATTAAGTGTCCTCTATTAAAAGCCTAATTGCGAAAGATTTGATTGTTGTTTAAAATAAATGATTTTTTGTAACTGATGATTTTTTTATAGCGCGCATCACCCACAGCTAATATTTGCTACCGATGCTTGTTGCTAGGATATTACCTGAACATCCTGAATGAGAATCAGCGCCCTTTAATGAAATTATTTCTGTCTAAAATTACTGGTTTGCTCTGAGAGTCGACAGCAGAAGCGGATCCATTTTAATTTTGGCAGTCTGTTACTTTTAACAGCGATTTCAATTCATTTCCTTTTTGTTAAATAATCGCCATCATGTTCTTTCCCCACCGGGTTAAAAATTCCCGGATTGGACCGAAGTAAATGACACGAGGAAGTTTTATGGGCTTGTTTCACAACGTGGCTGAGTTAGTCGGTGGTTTTTGATCCCGGATACTCCAGTTTTGATTCTTCTTCCATTCAGGTGTGAAACTCCAGATTCACTTCTGAAAAGAAGTAATAATTCAAGAGCAAAAAGAACACTTTTATGACTCCAAGAACGTTTTTGTTCTCAGTTTACAAAATACATAAATCATGAATTATTTTCTTATTACAGTAGTCACAGAAGAAACGTGAAATACGTGTTTCATTTCACTTGTTATTAAAAGTCTAGGAAGAAATAAGTAAAGTGCATTACGAAAGTGTTGACTGCGCACTACGGCCTGAGATATGTGTAGTGAATTGAAAACAATTCCTTTTATATATTATTAGTATTATTTAATCAAGTAGTAATTAATCGGTAACAAGATAATTAGTTATTTACTTTTCACTTCCATTATTAATTATTGAAAAATAAAAATACCTTTGCAGCGAGAAATAACATCACCAAATTTTGGTGGCATCACTTCTAAGTGGTGAGGGGTGTTACATTTAATAAATATAAAGAGTAAGATTATGCAGCTGAGGCCATAAAAACTGCTTTCCGATACAATGTGTATACGCGTGGGGGATGGGGGAGGAAAATTGGATAATGAAATGGATTTATGAGCTATAAAGCATTCACAGACTTTTCATTCATTTTGTAACCAAAATAAGAACATAAGGAACGAAGAAGGGAGACGGTCACGTGTGTGTTTTGTGACAAACGGCTGGACCCGATTCAATATTCTTGACTTTCATGAAAACGCATGATTTATGAAATATGACGTCAGGACTGAAACCGGGAGTGTTCCGCTAAAAAATAAACGCCAAATTCCTCTTCGTATTCAAACTCTTCGATAAATAACAGTTCTGCCTTTGTTCAGCGTGATGACGTAATGAAATGTTTATCAATTCACGTGGCTCGTATTTTTCTCATTTCGCTCAATCTCTGTCACAATGTTCGCATCAGAAAAGTTGTCGCGATGTAAGATGCAATTCTCCGAGTGAAAAATCGGTATAATTACTTCCTAAATTAACTACGAGATCCCAGGGGTTGTGTTTCAAGTTCTAAGGGAAAGGATCTGAAAGGTAAAGGCTTTCATTTCTTATTCAAAAACTTTACTTTTGCGTGTTACTGAACATAAAGGTTTCATTATCCATTAGGGTGATGCTAAGAATGCTTGAATTATCTGATCTGTTTAGGAGAGAAACCACTAACGATATCAACGTTTCTTACTAGTTCTCAGTGCACCTGTTCGAGCTGCAAACCAACCTGCAATCAGAAGAAATAATTATGAAAATCCAGGTTGGAGAAATGAAAGATATGGAACAGACCGAGCCTACTCAAGAAGACAGCAACCATGGAATGGCAGCTGCGATGAACAACCAAGAGGTTTCCAACCATGCGAACATGGCAGAATGTCCCCAGATAAGAGTTTCTTCACCCGATGACAGCTTTGAGGTTCCATCCATAAAAATCCCGCTCTTCGAGTCCGAAGAAATCTGGACTCCATTGTCATTAGCCACAGAACAGTCATTTATGGAAGCAAATGGGCCCCCGTACCTCTTCTCGCCGGTCTTCTCTACGGTGGCCGATTCTACCAGCACGAGTAGACACGTAACCAGCTTCGTGAGGCTGCTTCCTTCGACTAGAGCAGCATCTAAGCTCTCGGTTGCGAGCTGCAGTTCGGACTATCCACTTCTTAGAAGCAACTCAGTGATATCCGAACCAGACATTAGCGAACTTCTTGGTCCAGGAGAATGTTTCCCCTTGAATAATCTTAATAAATGGGGGTCAGTCTACTATGATTCTGAGTGCACTCAACCACAGGTAGATTTCCAAGTTGAGTTTAATAATCCCCAATTTCTGGCGGCCAGAAGACCGTCTTCAATCTGTCTCACTCCTTCAAGCAGTTCTAAGGACTTTCAGCTCCACTGGAACAACAGCGAGATCGAACTACTGGAAAGTTCCAGGAATTACCGCTGTACGACTGGACTACGGCGTAGTGGGCTCGTCCAGGTGAAGTTAATGGACCAACTGAAAGCCAATCCAGATCTTCAGGCAAATGGACCTAACTCCGAGATATTTGTGTACTCCAAGAACGACCTGTCGGAGAAATCGGACAAAGAAAACGAAGGCTATGAAAATACCAAGAAAAGTGGACAGAGGTAAGTTATCTTAGAATCGCAAGTGAAAAAAATCTAAATTCTCAGCTGACCATAAAAATATAGCTTTTTCCTCGAGAAATTTTATTTTCGTTGAAATAAAATTTACTTTTTACAAAGGTAAAGTGTGCCGATTGGAAAAAAAGTTAAATGGTTTTAGGACGGAAACAGAAAAAAACTGAAAGAAATGCAAACTACAAAACACTTTTGCTCATATTTAAACTCAGAAACTTATATAGCTTATAATTATGCCAATTCTGTTACCCACGAGGGGATGTTACTTTGGAGTGGAGAAGTGCCGAAGCATCTCCAAAAGCAGTTCTAAGAGTGAAGTCGGTAACTACAGACAGTAATTCTGACTTCAATGGTAGGGAAAATCTTAGAGGCAATAATTAAGAGTGCAATACAGGGACATTTAGATATAAATAGCATTCTAGAAAACACACAACAAAGTTTTGTTAGGGAAAATCATGTTTAACTAACCTGGTAAGCTATTTTTACACCTCAAGAGCTGGTAGTGTAGGGAACAATTTCGACAAATTTTCTTTGGATTTTAGAAAGGCATTTGACACAGTCGCTCATGAGAGGTTGCTGTATAAGCTGGAACATTTTGGGATTGTTGGCAAGATTCTAAGATGGATGGCAGTACTGGTCGCTGCAGGGCAAGAAGGCAGAGCGTTGTGATTAATGGATATTCTTCAGATTGGTGTAAAGTCAGAAGTGGGGTCTTCCAAGGATTGGTACTCGGACCACTGTTTTTTTTTTTTTTTTTCTAATTTTCATAAACGATGTCGACGAAGGGGTAGCGGGCATGATGTCGAAATTTCCAGATGGTGTAAGCATGGGAAGAGTCGTTAATGGTCACTGCCAAGCAGTGCTCCTTCAAAATGACTTGGACAGGCTTCAAGAAGGCAGCTATGTTCTAATGCAGAAAAATGCAAAGGTAAAGTCTTACACTTGATTAACAGCAACCCCAAAATAACTTATACACTTGGTGAGGTCGAATTAAAAATTGTAGAGGAAGAAAAGAATCGGGGAAATAGAGGTCATAATCTTCGCTGTATTGTGCAATTGTAAGACCACATTTGGAATACTGTGAGGCACGTACGAGGTGATCTGATTGAGGTGTTTAAGGCTTTGGATGGATCGAGCAAATTCAGTGCTGATGGGATTCTTCCTCTTGCTCAGACCGCACACAATGAGGGGACACAAATTCAAATTGTAGAAGGATGGTTACAGAATAGATGCGCGGAAGTTTGCCTTTAGCCAGCTGGTAGCTGGAACAAACTTCCAACTGTTGTGGAAGAGAATAGCTTAAATAAGTTGAAGGAAAAACTAGACCAACTATTGGAGGGAATGAATAGATGAAATGGGAGGTGTGGTGTTTTGAAGGGGGGTGATGCTGTATAAGCTTGCTTTCTCCCATGATTTTCTACTGCTAAATTTGTATATTTTTACAACAAATGGAATTCCTCTATCAAACCATAAATTTCAAATATCGTATTATTTAAAAAATGAAGATCTTCGTGTCCATCATTTTATTTGCACTGGTTCGGATTCGTTTTTACTCCAATACATAGCAAGAGGGAATAGTTAGAGGTTGAATTAAATCAAAACAACCTCCTACCACTTATCAGTGTTTGAACAGCTGCGAACACTAACGGAAACACATCTGGTTTCAATAAGTGATGAACCGTGACCTTCAGTTGCCTGGAACAAGAACAGTAACTCCAGTAAAACGACACTGCTCGGTTTATATTTGGAAGCCTTTTACAAATGATTGCATTTAAATTTATTAGCTATTATCTTGAGATGTTATCTCGCAAAAACTCTTAGACAGTCTAATTTATATAAAGGATACATATTTTATGTGCTTAGACTACTTTCACCTTAAATACAAAATAATTACGTTTTTTCGCGTATGCCTGCCTTTCGAACAAGCCACTGCTGTAAAACTGGCTCAAATGACACACTTAAACAGATGTGGCTTTGCTGGTAGCGTGCGTCGTGATATCACCACTGGGAAAGGCAACTGCAAAATCAATTCAGCTGGGTGTGGCTAAATCTCTATTGGACAGAGCCTTCAAAATCTGTAGTAATTCAGGATCCGTTAAAAGAAGGTAATGAGATGAAAACAGATTGAAAATAATGGCTACCCTTTTAAAAACAACAGAAAATCATAATTAAACAATTAAGAAAATAAAATTAAATTATTTTTCTTAGTGATCCCTTTATTGCGGGCTTAGTGAGGGGGAAAAAATGGAGACTGAAGTTTAAATCAGCTAATAAAATAGGTCAGAAGATTTTCAAATCCGCTAATTAAATTAAATCTTTATTGTTCACAAGCTTTCTAATTGTCTTTTTGAAATTAACCGATCTCTCACTCTCTTTCAGACAGCACCCAGCCAAGTATGTCCCTCCATCTATTGAGAAGAAGAAGCAGCAACTTCAGTTCTTCAGCGAAATAGGTTCCTTGATTCTGTTTATGATCGGGATTAGCCTAACAGTGATGTCACCTTTTCTGCTTATTCCAATCTTAGTGATTCCATCGGATCACACGCCACATTTCTTGCTTGCCCTCTGTTTGACAATAACCCTTCCCGTAATAACATTAATTACGGGAGGGATATTGGGAAATTTGATTTGGAACTATGATGAAACTACCGGCAGATGGCGATGTAAGTTGCATTGTGGCAAAGGCCCGAAGGATCATTTCTGGGGAAACAGTTTCATTTCTAAAACATAATGATCAGCGTTCATAGTCAGCGGTTCCCAACCTTTTTTTTGACTCACGAACCCCCTTTCAACGTAATATTTTTATCGCGAACTCCTAAGCCTATATTCTCTGAAATCTTATAATAGTTCTGAATTTTTATTATCAAATATTTCCAGTACTACGTTTTTATAAGCGACATTGCGCAATAATAAAAATAATTATTAAGTATTATTTATACTTTGTAAAGCAGTTATGGGAACATTCTGTCCATTTCAGGTTGTTGAATTTTCTCTGTTGGCAGCAGCTATTATTATTGGCTAAGTTTGGTGAATCCCATGCAGAAGTAATTAACTTTGCAAGAAGCATGACTCCAGACTCGTTGATCATCTGTTGCAGAAGCTTTGTTTTTAAGTTTTTATAAAACTGTTGCCTGGCTATTGTATGGGGAAAACAAAGCTTACTACTGAACCATCTAAGAACCCAATATTCTAGGGCAAGGAATTTCTTGACGGTTACTTGAGAAGCACCAGACCAAATTTCGGAAGCATAGGACAGAATGGGAAAGAGAATCTCTGATTGAGAATCTGAAAGAGAATCAGTGAGCATTAAAGAAGAGATTTTTTATCAAAAACAACTCCAAGGTTTTTCTTCATATACATTTGGGATATCTGCAATTTTTTTTTCTATGTGGTTGGGTTGTTTTTGAAAGGAATAAGTAATTTGAGCAGATTTGCTTGCATTTATAGTCAGATTGATATCCTTCAGATATTTGAAGATTTTACAAATCTGTAAATTTGCATCACGGATAACTTTGCGAATGTAATTGGGTATCCAATTTTCTCTCTGACCGCTCACTGCGGGTGAAGGTAAATGGCTCTCTGTCTTCTAATTTCTCCACTAATCGTGGTGTTCCCCAAGATTCGGTTCTTTCTCCCACTCTTTTCTTCTCGTATATTAATGACCTTCTTCCATCGACCGGAAATCCTATCCATAGTTTTGCCGATGATAGCACATTGCATTCCACCTTCCAGTTTGAGAAACCTTGCCCTGCTCAAACAGCTTCAACTTCTCGAAAATCTGCTGCCAATTCCTTAAATGCCGATCTTCAGGTAATTCTCCAGTGGGGCAAAGAGAACTCAATTTCATTCCTTCTAAAATTCAGTATTGTCTTATATCTCGCAAAAAGAATTCCTCTGCTCATCTTCGATGACGCCCCGATTTCTAGGCAAGATCTTGGGGATTACCCTGACTTCTAACCTTTCTTGGCACAAGCACATTACAAATATTGCTTCCTCTGCATCTAAAAAACTTGGCTTTCTCTTGCGCTCTCGGCGTCACTTTTCTTCCAAACAGTTGTTGACTCTGTACAAATCGCAAATCCACCCTACCGTGTTCTCACATCTGGGGTGGTGCCCCCAAAACCTCTCTCAGGCTTCTTGATTCCATTCAGAAGAGGGCAGTTAGGTTAATTAATGATTCATCTCTAACAGAGTCTCTCCACTCGCTGACTCAAAGACGTACTGTTTCTGCTGCATACCTCTTCTACAAATACTTCCATGGGCACTGTTCTTTTGAATTGGCTTCTATAATTCCCGCTCTCTCTTTCAAACCATTCCGAACACGTGCCGCCACCAGCCAACATCCATTTACTGTCCAACTTCAAACCCACAGAACCAACTTTTCATCTTCCTCATTTATTCATTCAACCTTCCTTCATGCGTATTTCCTGAAAATTACAGTCTACAGAAGTTCAAGTCCAATGTCAACAAATATCATCTTTCATCTTTTCAACCCATGCACGGACTAATTATAAGGAGTTGTGGGAGGTGTGGTTTCTTTCTTTGCCATTCTTTACTTACTTTTTATTTAACTTTGTTTATTATTAGTTATACAGTATTTTCTAGTTTACAATAATATACCTATGTAAATCAAGCAGACGCCATTACCGAATTTTTAGTGCGAACCCCAAAGGGGTTCGCACTAAAGTGCTTCACTTAAGCAACTGAAAGCGAAGATAAATCCAAATAGTGGAATAATTACAATGAAAAGCAACACATTTGAGCGTCATATCGTTCTGATTTGCAATAAAGAATGTACCAATTATAATTAAGGTGTTTTAATTATTTTTATCATTAATATTTACAGTATTTTGTGGTTATCAGTGGAGCATTCACAACATTAATTAAAAAAAAAAAAAAAAAAAAAAATGGAATAATACCAAAACATTTCCGAGAAAATAAATCAACAAATTTAATATTATAAAATGGAAGACTTAATGCTATTATACCATATACGCTTCTTCCCTGCACTTCTTCGTGATAACCAGGAAGACATGGATTATTAGGGGAATTACTTATCAAAACAGGTATGATTACATAGTCAATTCTAGGAGCGTTCTTGAATGGCACCTATCCACATCAGCAGCCAGGAAAATCGACTAAAGCTGGCCCAAACAAAGTTATACCTTATCCACATTTCTACCCTACTCCCTTACCACAGAAAGATTGTGATTGGGCTCCGTTTTACTTCAGGTGTACACGTTTCAATATTTTCCATCAGCGGTATTCGCGAAGAGAAGACAAACTATTATTTTCATAACAGAACTTAACCAACCAAACACGATCTCTCAATACAAGTTCCCATGCTGAATTACTGTGTTGGTTCTGTTATCGGTTGTTAGAAATTATCCTTCTTTGTGATAAGAATTAACTCTTCTTACGATGTTTGAAATATAGCGTGGATTACGTCCAGTTACTTTTGAAACATTTAATACGAAATATGATCAAAATGTTTCCAAACTATATGCTTTTCTTTGTTCTTACCAAAGATCATGAGTCAAGCAAACCCACCATTATTGGAAGCATCTGTGGAAGCCCTGGGCTTTGAAGTCTACGATTGTTCTTGGATTGCAATGATGTCATCAAATTTCCGCCCTATTAGTGAAAACTTTAATTTTGAAAAAAAGAAAAGAAAAGTATCGGAATACTATTTCTGGAAAAAAGAAGTGTGTGGAATAACAATCATGAAGGTTTGGCCAGAAAGTTCGTAGTCTGAATGCGATAATCGTGCGTCTTGTAACCTTTTGTGAAATTCAATAAAAATTCGCGTTTAACAGTGGAAAAGCTCACTGATGGAGCTATCACACAATTATAAATTAATATATAATCTAATAATGGTCTCAGAAACGTTCGCTGTGAAGACAACATAACAGAAGAGCTGTTACTGATGGTACACAAAAAAAAGGTTAGCTTATTGGAGTCACTTGAAGAATACGCATTTTAAGGGCTGAGCGAAGTAAGCAGTTTGTATTTTATTGGCGATTAATAAACTGTAAACCGGCAAAATCTTGGACAGCTCACATCGAAGACTGGGGGCTCATAAATCAATGCATATAAAAGCACTGCAGGGAGAAAACGAATACGTCAATTGATATAAAGATGTTGCACACGACTAAGATGCATAAGGGCCAAAAACAGTAATCTTACCAAGGTCAGGATGACAAAACAATTTTTGTTGCACAACTGTCTGAACCACGTCATTTCGAAAATAAATACATCACGTTATATATTTGGGGGAGAAAAAAAACCTGTTTATATTCGTCAAATGTCTTTCTGAGTTAGCAACTACTTTTGAAGAAGAATAATGCCATAACGCATGAAGTACGCTATGCTTCTCACACTTACCTTGAATTCCTAATAACTCCAAGATAAACACAAAACATATTCTTGGAGGGGGGGGGGGGAGAATGCCGGCAGAAAGTATGCAGTACCAAGCAGTCAGTCACTATTCTGAATACATTTCTTCTCCCTTAAGAGAATTCCTTTAAGTTTCCACCTGGAGGAAGTCCAAGAGGCTACATGGTAGTACATCGAATAAGAAACCGCCTCTCCCTCCAAAACCCCCCAAAAATCTAATTTTTACACACTCAAATAAAGAAAATTATTGCTTGAGGGAACTGCATCAGGACGAAAATGATTTAAAAGTTATGCTGCAATGAGATATGAAACTTATCATGGTGTAAACAAGTGGCCAGGAAGGCAGATGGTGCATGTTTATGATTTACAGGATATTTTAATATAAGGAGAAGAAAGTGATTGTCCCATTGCATAAGGCGATGGTAAGACCGCGTATGGAATGTTGTGTTCAAGTCTACAGATTGCAAAAATGAAGTATAGAGCTCCTAGAAAGGGTTCATTGAGCCTCCCTCAATTTTACAGCCCAGATTGGTGAAGGTTGCCAACCGATGTAAATATGAAGAAAGGCTTAGAATGTTCAGGCTGAAAATCACGGTAAGTGGATATATTGGAAAAAGGGGAACCTAACTGAAGTGTATAAGGTCCTGAAGAGGACCAGAAAAATGAAAGAGGGAGGTATATTCTTACTGGTATGAGAGACGAGAAACATAAAATCTTAGGGATCAACAGAAGACTATATATTCAACAGAAGACTGAATGTAAGAAAGTTTATATTCTGGCAGCATGTTGTGTAGGACATTAAGATGAAATGCCTGCCAAGGCGACGAGTGTGCTACAATTCAAAGCAGAGTTAGATTGACAATTTTCTTAGAGATGGGGAACGTACGACTGTAAATTTATTTATTTATTCTAATTTAATACTAAATCCCTAACTTGTATCTACACAGTGTTCTCTTGGGTTGGTAGAACCTCCGTTCTCCCCACACCCAGTAGAAAATCCCGAGTTCGAATCTCGTCAATGACACGAGGAATTTAAGGGCCGTTATCACAATGTGGCTGAGTTAACTAGTCTCAGACGAGGGTAGCACAATTTATTTTTCTCAGAAACTCGGATTTTTCGTCCAGCAAACAGCCAATCGACCACATAACACAGGCAATTTACCGACATATTTTATACAGAGCAATATGGCCTAAAACCCCACAACGACTTGTACTATCTATATAATACTGTCAACACAGCAGACGCAACTCTATTTAAATACAAGGAAACAATCTGTATTCTATGGACTCAATCGCTGACTAGTCACTGATGCGTACAAATGAATTCAATATGCTCTCTTAATGTAATGCACGATTGCCCCCAACTAGCATGATGAAGATAGGATGGGAAATGTGAAACCAACTGCATAACAGAGCGTTTTATAAGCCATATGAACCGCTTATTCTTTAGTATACACGTTTCATATCCCAATTACAAGGGCGGATCCATGTTATTTTGAGGAGAGGGACAGGACAGAAAACAAGTGAAATTCACACTGAAGGAAAGAATGAAAATTGCTCGGTTTACAGATAAGGCAGAAGTATAACTTGCAAGAACATGCTTCTGAAATAATTTTAGGGAGCGTAACCATCCCAATTACTCCGTCCATGGAGCCACCGTTATCCAATGAATATTTCTTGAAATAGCAAAAGTTAAGTTGGGTTGTGTGTTTGGAAAAAGACATGCAGCTAAGACAGGGAAGCATTAGCATATCATATCTGTAAATTACCTTACTCTAAGGGATGAAACGGACTATCCGCTACAAGAAAGATCACATAATTCTAGCCAGAATAACTCGCCAGCAGTATAAAAACTCTCATAAAAGCTCCTCTCATCCATGGGAATAACCCAGGCCTCTCTCCCACGTCGCTGGCAGAATTAATTAATATAAGTGGTTCGAATTAGCGGGATTATAACATGAAAACGCATTTTATGTAAACTATAAACTATCAACGCATTTTATGTAAACTTGGCATCAAAGCAGGATTCGGTGATTATATCCATTATGCGGGAGCACAGTGGATATAATCACCGTCCTTTCCGCACAGGGTGGAAAAGGCCAGAATTCGAATCCCGTCAATGACCCGAGAAAACTGTGCTTTTTTTTTCGCAAATGTGGCCGAGTTAGCCGGTGTCAGGCAAGGGTTGCATGGTTTTTTGATCCCGGAAATTTAGGTTTTTTTTTCAGCAAACAGAGTAATCGACCACAGAATGGATGCAATGTACTGACATCTCATATCCTTAGTTACTTTGGCGTTTAATAATAAACAAGGATTCGAAATCATTTTCATTTCTGCTGTGAATCCCATCTCTAACCCCTCCTCACATTTTGGTCCATTGGTTACATGAAAATGCAACCAATGGACCAGAAAATGCACTTAAGAGGTAAAAAAAGTTGCATTACAAGGTTGTCATCACTTTTCTTCAAAGTGATGATGTAAAAACAAATTCATAGTGAAACAATTCGGCTAACAATTCTCTCTTTAACCAAATATATATATGTGTGGTGTGTGTGTGTGTGGAGGGGTAGGTATATAAATATGCCCACCCCCTCCAAAGAACTTAAGTCTCCGGCTAATTATCATAACTAACAGAATAAAATATGTCAATTATAAATAATACGAGCAAAAGAAAAAATACGTTGTAAAGTTGTAGGCAAGTTTACAATGTATTTTTTGCACACTGTTAATTCTTTAATTAATTAGTAAAACAATTGTTTCACAATTAGTAATTGCTTTGACATGAAAAAATAATGGCAGAAAAGCACAGGCATAAATTCATTTTAGACTGGACGGTGAAAATTTAAAAATCAAATCATGCGTACTCCATCTATTAAATGAAAAATTCATATTAAGTATTAAGAAATGGAGAACAAAAATTAAATTGTTTTTCTCTTTCTTAATACTTCATGCGAACACTTTCTTATATTTTAATTTGTAAAAGTAATCGCTTTATACTACCAATCTGCCAAAGAAGAAACTCAGTTTCTGAAAGCTTATTCTACACCTGTTTTGGATATAGCAGAATTAAAACCCGACAGAATCTCTTAAGAAATTTGCGTTGGCGACTGCCACCTTCAGTTTACGCCTTTGTAGAGGGCAATGGAACCTTGACATCATGAAAGTCAAAGCACGTATTCAATGCTGTTCGCAACTGGACTAACAACTGGACTTATCAGAAGGGAGTGGCAGGTTGAAGAGAGACCAACCGACTCCCCTAAAATTGTCATCCATATCATCTCTATTTATTTGTTTGTGGTTTTTAATTTTATCGACCCCCTCCCCCACCCTTTCCAGTGAAAATTTCTAAGCTATGCACCTGGAGGAGTCACGCAAACTGAGATGTATCCATTTGAACATTGGGAATGGAGATTTTGAACTCAATAATTCGAACTAGTTTTTCGATCAAGACTGTCTCCGATTACGAAGAAAAGGGAAAAAAAAAGTTTTATCAAAGAAACTTTTTTGTTAGTAGCTTTTAACAGGAGGGCTTTCTTTGCGCTTGCAGAAGAAAAATATCGAATAAATTTCCTATAGCAAAATGTCTTAAAAGAAGCAAAAAATTACTTTAAAAATTAAGACTGTTTAAATTTATGAACTCAAACTCATGGATGTCCAATTTAGAATAATTTCGACACGTTTTTAAGCTCAAAGCCGTTTACCAATAATACATCATTCAGTAGTATGCTAGAATGACAACGGGATGAAACTTCCCATTAGTTCCAATCTTTTCGGACATCCTCTATATACCACTCTTATCCCATTTCTTTAATTGGAAGATAGAGGGTACTATTTTTGAGGGAAAGGCACACTGGTAAACTCAAAAAAAAATTACTTATGTACAGAGGAAAGCAAATTTTATAATGGCGGATATACCATGTGATTGTAAAAAACAACATGAACCAAGCTGGGTGATAAACCACCAATAAACAGCATCTGGACCGAAGAATTAGTCCACGAATGTGTTAGAAGTACCTTCAAGACTGGTCAGCGTGAAAGCTAACTTCGGTGACTTCCGTTTATAGTTAGGACTTTAAAAACAAAACGTTAGGAAATTTAAAACAAAAACTTTGTGAAGAAAGAAACGAGTTTGATCCAAGAGTCATATACCGTGTCCCTACTGCAAGCCGGAAGCTCGAGAATGAAACGTGTGTGCAGAACTAAACGCCAAAGCAAGCGAAGGGGAAAATGTCACTTGTCTGGACAGCCGGATGACGCTAAGATAGTTAAAAAAAAACAAAAAAACGAAGGTTCAAAGAGGTTAAGCATCGGCCAGACATACAAATCATAATGGGAAGAAAGAAGACAAATGCAGACAAACCCTACAAGGAATATAGGATTAAAAAGTAGACGCGTTCTTATTAGGCATTTCTATCAGCTGACCACAAAATGGCAGAAAAAAAAAAAAAAGGAAGGAAATTAACTTTTCTGGTGTCAGTTTTATTTCTCTCTGGAGCTGGTGTCTGACAGAAAAATCAAAGAAAACCTTGCCAAATAGAAAAAAATAATAATGATAAATAAAGTTCTGTTTATTCCTTGCATTTGACCACTTCGCTCAAGATGGCAGCCAACAACTAACCATTTTGTAAGAAATACAATCTTTAAAGCATTTCGAGGTCACGTCGGCTCAAAATACGGTAACTGAAACGCGCGTACTACTGCACTCTAGGATTAATCACTCACCACATGCTCAATGAGGTATCTGAAGTGAGGAACTGTTGGCGTAAACCTTAGATGGCGAATAAGTAACTATTTATCTGCTCTTACGAGAAATGCTGTTATTTGTAGCTCAACTGATCCCACAGTATTGAAACTTGTTTGATCAGAGCTCGCTACAAGAATTTACGAGGGAGGGTCAAAAAATCTGAGAAAAGGGTATATAAAATGTATTAATAAACTACCGAATAGAGGTTATTTTGATGGGTTAATATCTAATGATCGACAGAGTTCAGAATAGGACGGGAGACGGTTGAAGATGATCCAAGGTCTGATCGGTGATCTGAAGCAATAAATTCTGAAACAAATGCCATAGAAGAAAATACTTTTTAAAACAGAAGAATTTAAGTGTGTGAACTTGAAAAAGTACTTAATATTTCCCGTGGAAGCATTTTCACAATAATATGAGCATTTGGGAATGTCTGTAGTTTTGTGCAAGATGTCACAGAAACCTTTTCACTCACGGTAGACATCAAAAGACAATTCAAAAATAAATCTTGATAATCTAGACTGATTTTTATCATGTTTGGCAACTGCTGATGAAGCTTGTTACATTTTTATGATCCTGAATCCAGATTAGAAAGCATGCTGTGGAAGCACAAGAGACGTCCGACCCCTAAAATGTTTCCCCCAACCAAAAAGTGTCGGCCTCAAATTTTATGGGACAAAAAAAAAAAAGGAAAAAAAAAAAAAAGATTGTTATTGATTATCTTGCACCTAAAACCACAACAGGGGAATATTATGCTAGCCTTATGCCAAAATTCAAGATCTTCAATTCGCAAAACGATGGAGAAAGTCGAGTCTTCGAGTTTTTCTTCTTCATGACAATGCATATGTGCACAAATCCCAGGATGTGCAGGCAAGAATTCATGAATGTGGAGTTAAATAATTGAACCATTCCCCGATCTAGTACAAAGTTCAGAAACCTCGAGTCTCACTTCATGTGATTCATGTTAAAAGGTGATGAATAGCTAAAAGCAGCTGTAGAAGCCTCGTTTGATGCCCAAACTGAAGAATTTTTTAAAGGATTAAACTATTTGCAGATTAAGTACAATAAGTATTGAACTGTGGTGTCAACACATTGAAAAATGTTAAAAAAAACTCCGTTCTGAGACCTTTTTGACCATCTCTCAGACTCCTCTTCAGTCATTCACCTAGAAATCCAACCATAATTACAAAAAAGGTTTGAATTCGTGCGATTACAGATTAAGCGGATGGGAGCTACTATTTGACATGGCACATCCATGACATATTTAGTTCTTACGATTATAGTTCACTGATACAGTCTTTAGACTCTTGTAATTCATATAAAAAAGTCTTAGTGCTACATATGATATTTATTTCGAAAAAAAAATGTATATGCGGATATATATATATATATGTTTTTTTTGACTCGGGAGTCAGAATACACCGTTCCTGTACATTTCGAACCCTAAGTTATGGAGGAAATAATAAATAACCAGTAGTTAATAGTCCCTTAACTTTTTCACCAAAGACTAATACATAAAATAAGAAATTGAATTATTTTCCTTTGTTGGCAAAATGGATTACAAACCGCTCTATCTTGAAAAACTTCCCTTAACATGATGTCACTGCGCCATTCGTCCTTCATATTTATTACTCGCAATCATTTTTACATAAATCCATTTTCTCCATTACGGTCATCCCTTTACACGTAATATGCTTTTAGGTGCACCGAAATACATCTACTGTACAATAATACTGCCACTCTTCTTGCACCACGGTGCTTTTCAGACTTCGGAGGGAATAATGCGCTACTTTCCTATCTGTGCCCTTGATAAGAGTGCTACTCATGATCCTCTACCAACTTGCGTGCAGTTATTTCTTAAGGTCTTTGGCATCAATTCAAAAGATAGGTTGGTTAATAGAATTATATTTGGTTAGCCTATTATGGCTTATCAGCGACATCCTGAGTGGATCCATCTGACCTGCTGGGCCACAAAATCAACTTTACTGATATAAATTTAGGGCATATCAAGGTTACATTTAGACCGAAAAGTATATTATACTGAGTGTCGTTTAATACTTCTAAATTAGGTTTATGTCTAAGAAAGGGTAAATGAGCAAATTCCTTGTAGTAGTAATTTTTCAGTATTCATCAAACCTTATGAAAGTAATTTTGAAATCATTTGCAGACAAATGACAACCATAAGGATTATATATAAACAGAGGTCAGATTAGAAATTATTACCTAAATGCTTTGCCTGGAAACAAGGCAATCGAGGACCATTTGGCTTGGGCCTCAAACTCAAAAGAGGTATCAAATAGTTTTTCAAATAGATTTGTTCTCAATAATTAATGCATCCTCGCAGAAAATGTCCAGAAAAGCATTTCTTAAATAAAAAAAAAAAAAACACCAAATTATACCTCATTTTTTTTGTGGCTAATATTGTTGCTAATGTAAAACTGGAAGCGACCGGACCTGTGAGAGGGATCTACACAGAAATGGAGAATTGCCATCTATAAACTATAAAGGATGATTCCGAAAGGTGTGACCAAAGTTGGTCACACCTTTCGGATTAAGTTCTATTGGGGATTAAGTTCTATTCACGAAAGCGACAAAAAAAAAAAAAAAAAAGTTCATTAGCTAAAAGTTTACGCGCTCAGAAAAATACTTGCTTGCCAAATTACAGTCATGTTGCTACTCCAGCTGGCAAAATTTTCAACAGTGTAATTAAAAGATTTTTTTTATTTCTTTTCATTGCAGATTCTAGTGGACATATCGTTATTCAAATGCTGGAATGAAGGAAATGACATGCTTTTAAACGAACGGCTGCGAAAATAGTAACAGCAGGGAAGCCAGGCGTGTCTACCAGGAAACATTTCCAAAAGGGTGGTATCCCGACAGAGAAAAAAAAAAATTTTTTTTGAAGTTATTGATCGTTGTTTAAAGGATCGGATAATTCGCGCCTGTGAACGCCAATTGGAGAGAGAGCGAGAGAGAGAGAGAGAGAGAGAGAGAGAGAAACTCGAGCAGCTGAGTTAGAAGAACAGGTTCTGAACAAGATGGAGGTTCAGATCCTGTTCTGAAGCTCGCTCAGGTTCAGATTGTTCTTCTAACTCAGAATCCTGGAACTAGCACAAAAACTTTAACCTCCGATGTCGTTTCATGAGCAGTACTGCATCCTCATCATCTACAGCGAGTTCAACCCCTATCAAACGATTTTCTAGCATGTGCTTCCTTCTGATACTAGTTCATGCAGCAAAGCATTAACCCTCACTTCCTATCTTCAGTTCTCTTTATCGATTATTAGACATAGGGTGCAAGAAAGCCTGTGGCTTATGCTGCACCAGCCAAATAAAAAAAAAAAAAATCCTGCATTACCCTGAGAGAGAGAGTCAGAAGTAGAAGGGAATCGCCAAGAAAGCAAGAAAGAGAAGAATGATGATAACTACTAGCTCAGGAGCCTGGGTTTGCCAAGACCATACTCGCCAGATGTGAGCCCCTGGGCCAGAAGTTCCCAAACCTTTCTACCTTGAACTCCCCCTTAAATTTGTTTCATAAATTTCACGTGCACCCTCCCCACCAAGTTCGAGGACAACTACAAATAAACGGATCTGACATAAAATTTAGCTATGAATATGCATATTTCTATAAATTAATATATACTTCAATACATTTCATCTAAAAAAAATGGGAATCATAGAAATAAATAAAAAAGTACTTCATGAAAACAACAAGTGCCTTCCGAAAAAACCAAGTGTGCTCCACACTTTGGAGACTTCTGGATTACCACAGTTTACCACGGTTAGTGTCTGTAAGGTCCCAGCCTTACAATAATTTAATAAAGTTTGTTAAATATTGGAAGAATTAATTGTGGCGTATATAGTTAGTTTCAGACAAGTATCATTTGTTAAGAAACACTGAAATTCGAAGGTTAGTCCAAACACACCCAGTTAGTTAAATCTCGGTTGTATGGAAAAATTCCTTAAGCGAGTCAGTAAAAGCAATCATAATGGACCGAAACAAATCCCACTTAAGACAGGAGCATATACACTATAGAAAGGGCACTGAGTGCGGAAGTGGCCCTATTAATAAATTTCACGGTTCGACCTCTAGCAGGTGTGGGCGACGTAGTAATGGGGGGTGAGGTCACAAAGAAAGCCTGAAACTCTCTTAGCTGACCGGAACTTACGTTTAATTTCGAGAAATTACCAGTATTTTCCAGATTATCGGAAGTTCGGTCACACTAGGAAAAAGAAAGCACGCCCACGGAAATGAAGGGAGACGAATAGGATCACGAAGGAAAGGATAGGGAAGTCAACGATTGGCCAGGAAGAAAGCGGTGGGAAATTTGAGAGAAAGGAGAGAAGGGAAGAAGAAATTGATACTGATCATTCGGAGAGGAGTTTTTGTGGTGGAAGCAGTCCTGGAGAGATGGAAGCTGTAGTGGGAGAATTTATTATAAGAATTTATTTTGTGAAAGTCTAGAGTCGGAAGTATCGTTCCCTTGAAGAAGTTAATGCAGTCTATGGAGGAAGAATGGTGAAACGCCATAGAGGCAAATTTCTCGATTGAGCAGTTGAGTGACTAGTCGACCCGGAAGGTATCCCAGTCCTCGGACGCAACGCAGATGGAGGAAGAAAGGAGATAAGATCCGGTATTATCTTCAGCCGTGCAGTACCCGGTAGAGAAACCCAGGATAGATTACTATGTTCCCCGGATGAGCAACCTTTCGCTTTCCAGTCCTCACCCCGAGCAGATAGGAAGAGAGACCGAGCAGGGAGGAATACCAGACCATTGCGTAAGTGTTAGAATAAGTACTGAGAATATAATTTGTAAAAAGGGGAACTAATTTAATAATGAAAAGGACTCTAGGAGGACGCTATAAGTTTTAAGAGAGAATGTCAAAGTACTAAATATATATACATATATATTTGAACGAGTGTAATACTTAAGGAGTGATAATTTAATTTAGTATAGAGATCAGAGTAATGCAATTTAAGAGTAAGTTAATCTGTAGTAGGAAGTAAAAATTTTGTCCTTGAATTATTGTGAATGTTAAATTGCTGTGAGTATGACTTATTTGGGGTAGAAAATGATTAAACAGGTAAACAATTAAATGAGCATCTAGCCCTAATTGTGAAATAGTGGATTAATTGAACGGAAAGGTAACTAAGTAAATTGGTTGGATATTGTTGACTGTTTGCAAGTAAGGATTCTGGAATGAATATACATGTATTTCCTAATAAGTTGGGAAACGAGCACTTATGAAATTATATTTTGTCTGTTCATTGGCTGATGGTGGTTTATTGACTTACATGGACTGTTAAGGAGCAAAGAGACAGATTGTGCATTGTGAGGGGTAATAAATGCCCGGACCTACTGAAATCTTTGTAGAGCAACATGAAGAGACACAGTGATATATATGTAGATATATATAAGTATTAGGATTTAGTAGTTCTTTTGATAACAAGGTTGACTGTAAATTACAAGATATATACACATTTAAAAATTAGTAAAATAACAAGTGTCAAACTAAATACTGTATTCTGTTAAAGGTTATTGTAATTTTCTTATATATAATATGACAATAAAAAACAAATTTGTATATTCTACATTCTTGTGTGTGTGTCTGTCATTTCTAAACTCAGCCAGTCCAGTGGAAGAATACCTTAATATATTAGGGGTCCCCGTGAGTCTGGGAATTTTCTGAAATCAATCAAGTCAGGTGTAAAAGTGGGAGGGGTTAAAATAAGGGGATATAAAAAAAATATAACATAATATAAAATAATTGTAGGCCTCTTTGAGGAATAGGATTTTCAGAATAATAAAGATAACGAAACCCACCCCCACAATTGGCGAGCCAGAGCCAGGATAATTCTTCACGACGGAAGGCTGAGTTCAGAACGACAAAAAAAAAAAAATATATATATATATGTATATATATATGTAATCCAGTTGCTGAAACTGATAGAAAAAAATTCAGCTGGCGAGCCAGAAAGTGAAAAGTGAAAAAAAGTAAGTAGTTAAAGGTTAAAGTGGGTACTGAATTAGAATTTCATGTGTTTTAGAATTAGATGAAATAAGTTATAGAATAAGAAAGGTATTGATAGAAAATAGCTAGTTAATTAGAATAAACCCCACCTCGAAAGATAAGTCATGGCTACAAGGAGAGCGAACAGCAGTAGGGATAGAGAAAGGGAGGAAAATATCAACGGGCAGGAGACATCAGGAGAAACAATTGTTAGTATAGGGAATGATAATAGGGGCCCAATTAAGTTAAGCAAATTTTTAAAAGTATTTAAAGGGGAACCATCAGAAAATGTGGAACATTTTCTGAGAAAACTAAAAATGATTAAGGAAAAGGAAGAATTAACGGAACTAGAAATAGTCATGATGGCGGAATTCAAACTGGAAGGCAGGGCCCAGACTAGGTATTTAGAGGAGACCCAAGGGATGGAAATAGAAACATTAGACAAATTTGAAAAGATATTAAGGAAGTTATTTTCCCCAAAGATCACGTTCCTTGAAGGAATCGGGATATTAAATAATTGTAGTCAAAATAATCGCGAAAGCATTGAGGACTATTACAAAAGATTTTTAACAGTAAAATTAACAACAGAAGTATCGGAAAAAGAAAATAGCGCCTTTGACAAAATCCTGATGGGACAATTTTTGATGGGGGTCAGGGATAAATATAAGCGAGAGATTCTAAGGAGAAAACCCAATTCATTAGCCGAGGCCATGAAACTAGCCACTGATGAGGAAAAGCTAGATCTCCAAGGTCGGGGGGCAATAAGAGGGGACATAAATGTATTAGCCACAGGAGAAGGGACAAAACCGAAAGGTAATAAAGAAAGGGAAGGCGAAATTAAGTTAGAAGGGCTAGAAAAACAGATAGCGGGAATGGAAATAAAATTAAATAAATTATTAGAGCAATTAAACACAAAAAAGAATGCACTAGATGAAAATAATAGGCAGGGGGGCGAAAGACCACAAACAGGGCAGAGCACAAGAGGCAAGTACAACACAGAGGGGTGGAAAGGGGAAGTCAGAGAAGATAGGCGAAATGGACAGAAGAGGTGTTACATATGTGGGGGCAAGGAACATCTCGCTAGATATTGTCCACACAGGAATAGCCAAAGGGGATACCGCGGAGGTAGTAACTACAGCCAGGAGCAAAACCCTGGGAGGAGTGAACAAGCATTACACATAAACACAGCCAAAAGAAAAAACATATCTTTAGGCGCTGTAAGTGATAACGGAAGGGGGAACGACCTGTTATATGTAAAGGGAAGCTTAGGAGGGGTACCAGGTAAATTTCTTGTAGACACAGGAGCCTCGAGGTCAATATTAATGTGGGATTACCTCATCAGATACTGCAAAGGGTCAAATAACGGAGATGTGAGATGTTGCCGCGAATTTCTTGTGAAAGGGGTAGGTGCTGAAGAAATTCACACCAACTATATAGTCAAAGACAAGATAAGAATACAGGGATGTGAAATCATGATACCCCATTCATATTTAGTGGCAAATAGGGTGAATAGTCGTCGACATGACGCAATACTAGGCACGGACCTACTAAAGAAGTTAAGAGCCAAGATAGATGTGGGGAGTGGCTGCATTAACTTCGATAATGATACCCCTGTGAGTAATAAAGTAGGCAGAAGGCAAAATGCTGGCGGCAGAGCCCAGTATGAGCCAGAGAGAGGGGAATCTTCAAAGGGAACGAGTGTGAAACAATTAGAAGGGTGTAAGGCAAACACTGTTAATAAAGTTCTGGTGGCACAAGAAGAATTAAGGGAATTGAAGAAGAACAACAAAACTAATAAGAATAATGAGAGAAAGTGTCGAGAAAGTGGAAGGATGCTACACGTGGGAGTTTTGGAAATGAGAGAAAGGGTCAATAGAAAATCTGGAAAGAAAACGTCTCGAAGGGAAGAGAAACGTGAAGACAGCGAACTGTTAAATAAAGTGGAAGAAAGTGGAGGTGAAAAGAATGACAACTTGGTAGATGAATCAACAGAGCCGAAAAGAATCGAATGGCCATGGAACCACAGAGCTGAAACTTCCTATGGGGAAAGGGCCCTCAAGTTGAAAGAGACAAACAGGCTACAACAAATGTATTTAGGAGCAGTATTTAATGAAAACATAGGATGGGAATAGTTTAGTGGAAAAAAAAAAAAAAAAAAAAAAAAAAATTTATGCAATTAATTAATGTACATGTATATAATTGTATATAGAAAATTTAGAAGGGGAGATAGATTGTAATTAATAAGTAGGCCCTGGAAGAAGGCACATCCGCCTGAGGACATGTATAAAATTTATATATATGGGATATAAATTTTAGGGGGAGAGGAATGCAATGTAAGGTCCCAGCCTTACAATAATTTAATAAAGTTTGTTAAATATTGGAAGAATTAATTGTGGCGTATATAGTTAGTTTCAGACAAGTATCATTTGTTAAGAAACACTGAAATTCAAAGGTTAGTCCAAACACACCCAGTTAGTTAAATCTCGGTTGTATGGAAAAATTCCTTAAGCGAGTCAGTAAAAGCAATCATAATGGACCGAAACAAATCCCACTTAAGACAGGAGCATATACACTATAGAAAGGGCACTGAGTGCGGAAGTGGCCCTATTAATAAATTTCACGGTTCGACCTCTAGCAGGTGTGGGCGACGTAGTAATGGGGGGTGAGGTCACAAAGAAAGCCTGAAACTCTCTTAGCTGACCGGAACTTACGTTTAATTTCGAGAAATTACCAGTATTTTCCAGATTATCGGAAGTTCGGTCACACTAGGAAAAAGAAAGCACGCCCACGGAAATGAAGGGAGACGAATAGGATCACGAAGGAAAGGATAGGGAAGTCAACGATTGGCCAGGAAGAAAGCGGTGGGAAATTTGAGAGAAAGGAGAGAAGGGAAGAAGAAATTGATACTGATCATTCGGAGAGGAGTTTTTGTGGTGGAAGCAGTCCTGGAGAGATGGAAGCTGTAGTGGGAGAATTTATTATAAGAATTTATTTTGTGAAAGTCTAGAGTCGGAAGTATCGTTCCCTTGAAGAAGTTAATGCAGTCTATGGAGGAAGAATGGTGAAACGCCATAGAGGCAAATTTCTCGATTGAGCAGTTGAGTGACTAGTCGACCCGGAAGGTATCCCAGTCCTCGGACGCAACGCAGATGGAGGAAGAAAGGAGATAAGATCCGGTATTATCTTCAGCCGTGCAGTACCCGGTAGAGAAACCCAGGATAGATTACTATGTTCCCCGGATGAGCAACCTTTCGCTTTCCAGTCCTCACCCCGAGCAGATAGGAAGAGAGACCGAGCAGGGAGGAATACCAGACCATTGCGTAAGTGTTAGAATAAGTACTGAGAATATAATTTGTAAAAAGGGGAACTAATTTAATAATGAAAAGGACTCTAGGAGGACGCTATAAGTTTTAAGAGAGAATGTCAAAGTACTAAATATATATACATATATATTTGAACGAGTGTAATACTTAAGGAGTGATAATTTAATTTAGTATAGAGATCAGAGTAATGCAATTTAAGAGTAAGTTAATCTGTAGTAGGAAGTAAAAATTTTGTCCTTGAATTATTGTGAATGTTAAATTGCTGTGAGTATGACTTATTTGGGGTAGAAAATGATTAAACAGGTAAACAATTAAATGAGCATCTAGCCCTAATTGTGAAATAGTGGATTAATTGAACGGAAAGGTAACTAAGTAAATTGGTTGGATATTGTTGACTGTTTGCAAGTAAGGATTCTGGAATGAATATACATGTATTTCCTAATAAGTTGGGAAACGAGCACTTATGAAATTATATTTTGTCTGTTCATTGGCTGATGGTGGTTTATTGACTTACATGGACTGTTAAGGAGCAAAGAGACAGATTGTGCATTGTGAGGGGTAATAAATGCCCGGACCTACTGAAATCTTTGTAGAGCAACATGAAGAGACACAGTGATATATATGTAGATATATATAAGTATTAGGATTTAGTAGTTCTTTTGATAACAAGGTTGACTGTAAATTACAAGATATATACACATTTAAAAATTAGTAAAATAACAAGTGTCAAACTAAATACTGTATTCTGTTAAAGGTTATTGTAATTTTCTTATATATAATATGACAATAAAAAACAAATTTGTATATTCTACATTCTTGTGTGTGTGTCTGTCATTTCTAAACTCAGCCAGTCCAGTGGAAGAATACCTTAATATATTAGGGGTCCCCGTGAGTCTGGGAATTTTCTGAAATCAATCAAGTCAGGTGTAAAAGTGGGAGGGGTTAAAATAAGGGGATATAAAAAAAATATAACATAATATAAAATAATTGTAGGCCTCTTTGAGGAATAGGATTTTCAGAATAATAAAGATAACGAAACCCACCCCCACAGTCGTCAATTTTTGTAATTATTATCAAAGTTTGAGTGGGTATGACAGTGACTGTTTAATTGGATCTCGTTTACTGGGACTTTTTTAAAAAGATGTTTCTGCAATGCTTGAAGACATACCATTACAGACTAAAACACGCATATCATTTAAGCATGATGCCCTCACCCTCGCCTCATTTCAGCATTACTGCAAGCAAGTTGCCCAACACCTGTCATCCTGGCTGTATTTCTTGAAATAACTTGAAATGAAATCACGCTGTTATTTCTTGAAATTAAATTTACGCATAGATCTTGATTAAGGAACTAAGGGAAGTAATTTTGGTCCAAGCCGAGTACAAAGAGGAGTAAAATGGCTTTTGAGAGTTAAGTACAGCTCTGCAACAACAACGGCCGCATTAATCTCCATTTTCACTTCTAGCTTTAAGCACCCGCCTTTCACAATGCAACTATTATTTTCCCAATAGAAAATTCCAGAGGAAGTTCTTGCCTACAAATATTAAATCTTTTAGATTTGCAAAACACTGGAACCATTTCAAAATTTTTTTCTCTTAGTCATTAATATACTATAAATTAATAGACATAGGTCAGAGGAAAACATAGGAAATTTCAAGGTCATTAAATTTTTAAGGAACTATAATCAGTCATTGGGAATTCTCAGTAGAATAGTTGTGCTACCTGATAGCTTTGGTGTAGAAGTTTTCAGGATACCAAATTGTATTTCAAAATACGCACGTGTTGCTGAGTTATACGTTATTATTGGTATTTTCAAGGTCACAGTAATTCTACCGAGTCAGCCATTTGGATGTTTCCAGGAGATAAAAGAACTACAGCAGTGCCACCTGCTTGTTCAGTAGTAACTAGAAATTCGGCATAAATTGCGTAAAATTATTAAATTATGACATCACGAGGAAGCTTCATCGCTGAATAAGAGCTACTCCATTTATATGGAGGCGGCAGCTTAAATCCCAAGCCCGGATAAATGGTGAGGGTTGACGTCAGGAAGGGTATCCGATCGTAAAAACTATGCAAAAACCAATAGATGTGTTCCGGTTAAGAAGTTAATCCAACTAGAGGAGAAGAAGAGGATGTAAAGTGTGAATTGGGAACATTGAATGCCGACCCCATATAACGTGGAAAAAGGCGAAGACAAAAAAGAAGATTAATATACTATAAATTACAATAAAGATTATCAAACTTGAGAATATCAAAGTTAAGTTGGGATTAGTAACATAAGCGCCGGCTACGGTTTTCGTAGTTGGTTTTAAATATATTTTTAATTAAACCGTGTTGTTCTCCCCCTCCCAGGTCAAAAATAAAAAGTTGGGGACCATGTTTAATAATTTGAGTAATGTGATTTTAGTTCCACAAAACCTTACCTTTATTCATCCAGGATAGAAATTGATTTCCAGATTTATTTTTTACTTGGACTTCTAAAATAGCCACTAGAAGTCGTTTTGTGGTTTAAGCCTAAAAGTATTATAGTTCGTAACTACACGAAGACGTTTTGTGGCTTAAGCCTAAAAGTATTATAGTTCGTAACTACACAGAGCAGAAATAAGTAGAGTGTCACTCTCTGATTATCGAGAGATAACAGTATAGTTTACTGTAATTTATAAAATTAGTGAATAAGGCATTGCCCTCTTGTGGTGCGCTACTTCTTTGATCCAACACTTTCCGTGCATTTTAACGTGCCTTTCCTCTTCTGTAAGTATTATTACCCTGCGATTAAAAACACCAACTGGTTCTCCTTTTACGAGTCGCAAACACTTCTTAGAATTAATGAAACCATACGGATAGAAGTGGATATCGCGAAAACTGCTCAAAAAAAAAAAAAAATAAATAATAATAATAATACTTTGCCAGTCTGCAAACTGCCAAAAAGTACTACATATTAACGTGATTATACACATATTTCTCAATGAAACTTCTGTGCACTTAAAATGAACTCAAGAAATTTGTTTTGAATAAGTCGTATATATTTTACTTATCTCTCTCTCTCTCTCTCTCTCTCTCTCTCTCTCTCTCTCTCTCTCTCTCTCTCTCTCTCTCTCTCTCCAACCCCTTCCTTTTGGATATACCCAAATACTGTTATCAGCAAGACACATGATTAATGAAAAGAATAAATGCCGAGATAGGTGATAAGGAAGCGGATATGCCAAATATTCAACCTTTTATAGCATGCAACTTGGGGAGGAAACGCGCAGGAAGTATGAAGCATTATTCTGATTTCAGAAGGCGAAAAAAAAGTTATGTATGATACGAAAATATTAGAAGGCCGCGTGAAATTTGCGTCATTATGGAATCAGACATTGAATGGAGCGATCCCTGATTTTGAAAGTTTCTAATTTGAAGGGAAAACCAACAACAGAAAGGATTATTATTTTAATGATCTTCAAATTGATCTGATGATAATTTTAAACATCAGTTTTTTGGAAAAAATAAAAGAAAATAATTTGCTGCAAAGTCTGCCAGCCGTTGTTCATTAATATAAGCCCCTTCAACGGAAGTCGGCCGAAATTCTTGTCAGACCCTCTCTGAAAGTGTATCGCCTTGTGGAGCATCGGTATTTCAAGCGTCTCGACGGCGTGTTTAACAGGTTGGCCTAGAGGAAAACACGTGCACTGCCCTGTCGGAGCGATCTTCTGCAGGACAATACTGAGTTTCGTAGCGTCTGTGTCACTGTGTCCAGAGTATGGGCTAATTCGATTGCCCTGTGGGACCACGAAGTCAGGTCGCATAGTGGAAGCTGCTGCTCAAATACTAAACGTTTCAGTTATTTTATGGTGTAATATTTGGCGTAAACGGATAGCGAGAAAAGGTGAGTTGAATTCAAGTTTTTGTGCAATTCTGAATTAGCGGTGCCGAGTAATTTCTTTTTTAACCGGCTAATACAGTGGGTAGACAAGCGTGCGTGCTATTAACCCTAAGCTGCATTTCACTTACGGTAGGCAAGAACGCTGCTTGCTAGTACGGTATACACCACACAACACGTGTTAATTATTAAATATTACCGAATTAATTCAATGGTTGTTTAATTAAATGCATTTTATTGACGTTGGTGTTTTCGAAACCGGTTCTTAAACTTTGGTTGATATTTAAGCATTCGCTTTCGATAACACGAAGGCCTTCTACGACAAAGTTCTTTGCACTGCAAGGGTCTGTTCATTTTCTCAAGTGAAAATGTGTACGTCAAAATGCGGGGAAATTGGCGTCAGTTGGTTCAGGTAACGAAAGGATTCCGACAGTCATCTGTTGAGAAAATTCTAAGGATCTTGCAGATATTCGTTTTGAATTAATTTCGCCAACAGTGTGTGTATTTATATATACTTAACAGTATATATATATTTTTCTTCCTTTGTTAAGGCAATTCTCAAATATTTAATCCAAAAATATTTACAAATCTCTTTGAATTACATCACGTAAAGAATTTGTATGAATTTTACTCGTTCCTCTTGTATAGATTATACATTATCGTTTATAAATAAAATGTTAAACCCACACAATGTGAAGGAATAGGCCGCATAATGCCTATTCAATGGTGGATTGTACGAGCCCACGGCCTGCTAGGGAACCCTAAGTGTTTAAAACTAACGTATCACAAAATAGTTTCACATTGACTGACTTTTAAACGTATTCATTTTCAGTAATATTGGATTTTCCAGTATTTGTATCTTCCTGTAATAATTATCGGATTTTCGTATTCACAGTTGATGCTGATGCATTCGCATGTACTTTTAAAATTAGTTCATAAAACTCATTTCTTTTATGTTTGGCTAAAGTATAATTCATAATGAATAGGTACCACGATAAACTTTCTTGTGAAAAATAAATATAATTGTATTTTTATATGATTCTTGCCATAAAGTATTTCTTCAGGAGTTCCCAAATTGCTAAATCAGTATTAAGGCCTACTTTTTGACATAGATCATAAAGTTCATTTATTATTTTGATAAATATGATCCGTAGATGCGCATTACAAATGTTCTTTGGTCTTAAGTATTAAAAAATGATTCTCTATTTCTGCAATGTATTTGATTTCTTCTTGTAAAATATTTCTTTACTTCCAAATCAGACATCTCGGTAGCATCAAGTTACACTATAATTTGCTTTGGTGTTTTTGCTACGCATCTACCCAACCGTTGCTAATCCTGCTAGCCAATACTATGCATGAGCAGTCAAGTGTAGGCCTAAATAAAAAAAAAAAACGCGCAAGTAATTCAACTTGATCAGAAAACAAACAGAAAAGTCTCAAAACACTGTTTACGAACACTACAATTTTTTTTTTGTTTTTTTTTCCCAGACTGATAAAATTGACTGATCACCAAAAATTTACATTTTTGATTAATGTAAAGCAGATTTAATCTTATGTAATTTTAAATTATCAATTTAAAAATGGCCATAAATTAAATAATTAAAAAAGAAGCCCAGCAGAATACACGATTCTTTTTCGATAATGAAAGACGGCATTGAATTAAGTGTTAAAATTCAAAATGGCTGAGAAACAGTAATGAACTTGGTGTTGAGTGTCCCAACAATCCTTCGAATATTGGCATCAGTTTAGATGCTGGTCTTAAGTAATGATTTTAAAAACTAGGACCAAGCAACTTTGCAGTTAAACTACCGGTTTTTCTTTCGCCTCTTAAAGGAAACGTTACTACTCAAGCAATTTTACTATTGTATGAACCCTGTTTACGCAGTTGAATTCTGATCAAGTACTGTACTTATCTAGGCGCAGTTATTTAACCTCTTAGAAAGTTCTTAAAGATAACTGCCCTGTTTTATAGATAGCTGCAAACCAGTTATCTTGCCCGTTTCTATAAAGCTCTTGTTTCAGTCTCTAGAAAGCCAAAATATGACACTTAGCTTGAATACGAAAATTAAAAGAACCGTTAGTCTTAATTCCTGTGATTTATATATTGGCGGGTGTTTTTTTTTTTTTTTTCCCTTACATTTTGAACTACATCTTCACACTCAACGGCATGAAATTTGAAGCAACCATTAGTTGTAGATTAGGAATTCTCTGAAATTCTGTAATCGGGGTGGACTTCACATGCCTAACTCCCCTCCCCAAGGTCGCGTCTGCTTGGTCCTCAGGAACTCTAGACACGCAATGACTGAGACCTGAGAACGGCTTTCAGTGGGAATTAGCAGTAAAATATTGCAGTGGTTAACCTTCTTTAGTGTCACTGCAGTGGTCGACCTTTAACATCGGTCTATCACATTGGTATTGGATGATTTTTGTGTAGGATTTCAAGCTTGTTTTCCGTGATTCCCCCCCCCCCCCCACGTAAAATGCATTTTCAATATTTTTAGGTATTTTTAAATATCCTGGTAATTCAATTGGAACGAAATTTGTAAAAATTTCGCTTTATATTATAAATTATTCTGGCCTACTGTAGAAATTGAGTGCACTGTTTTTTGTGCAGCTCCAAAACACTAATTTTATTTATTTTTTTTACTTAGGTTTGTCCCTTTCACTTCTAATTATTTCAGTACTCAATTTCAACGAACAGTTTTTTATTGAACTGTCTCTGGTGGCCTTATTTCTCTTGATATGCTTTAATTTTTCACCTGAAAATCATTGGATACCCACTGAATTCCCGGAAGAATGGGTCCCCAGTTTAAAGTTGTCAGTTTTAAGATATTGCCAAATTATCTTAGAAATAAAGGGATTACCGGTTCACTGTGGTGTCCAACTGGCTACCTCAGCAAATACCGAGGGTTAATCACTTCCTGGAAGGCATATTCAACAAGCATACAACAGATTTAATACAACAGTTTTATACGCATCCACCGTCCCATTTACTTTCGAAGAAAGTAATAAGAGCGAATTAAAAGTGAAGGAAATAAATGGCCTGCTGAAATCCAACCTCAATTTCCTTCGGAACAACCAAATTGCTCATCTAAGACAAAACACGAATTGGATTAGTGACATTTAGGTTTTCTTAGTTTTGGGGAGGCTAATAATGTACTATTACCACGACTCGTTTATTAAACTCGCGTCTGTGAAAACTCAGATCATAAACTTTTCCCTCAGTTTGTTTCTAAACTCATAGAAGATGGCGTTTTCCTTTGGAAAACCAACTTGGACCTTCGAACAAATTTTTTTTTTTTTTTTCCTTGCTTTATAATATTTCGGAGAATACAGAACAAAGTTTTAAAGAAGGAGCAGGGCGGCTTGAAACATTCAGCACCTGGAGTTATAAACATTTCAGCTGGGGTTAATAGAGTTCCAAGGGTCCTGCGCCAGTCAGACATAATCCGATTACAAAGGTAGGAATGAAAGAGAAGCGTCACAGCATTAAGTATTAGCGCCGAAGGATAGGGAGGTGGGAACTGGAGAATGGCTGAGTCATCTCTTCAAAAGGCACAGACACAATACCAACTGAAAGCCAGGTAATGAGCCTAAAAATGCAGGATTTAAACAGATTAACAGCATCAGAAAACATTTTAAAAATGTTCGCAAATAATCTCACTTCCATATAAATTGTAGAGCTTATCACTGAAATAAATACTCGCACTATAAACGCGAAAGTCTCTTAGCTGATGAAGCTATGCCAAGAGAGGGTCAAGACCAAGGGAGAAGGGAAAGTAATTTAAGAAATATGGTATCTCGTGAGCTGAAGTCAGATATTGCTCGGCACCCATAGATCAGCGTTAGAAGGCAAGTTCAAAATATAGCCTCTCTGATCCAGCAATAGTCTACCAACTTTCGCCTTCCATGGTAGAAATATCTTCATGAAAACAATTAGTATGCTCATCACTAAAGTGCCCAAGTTTAGCTGGGAGAAAATCAATGGCCTCTTGGAGTCAATTCAAAACTGGATTAAAGTCCTTGACCAACTGCTGGAGTATTTCTTGTCAAGATATGCACTCTCCATGGTTCAGGGCCAACGGTCTTTTCACTTGCGTATGATGTTCCAGACAGATGTTTTCGCAATGGTGAAGCTCGGAAAATCGTCAGATGCAAAATCCTACTGCATTGCATCCTTGCCAATTCAGATTTTCCGAACTCGTTTTCGCTTAGTATGTCGCCTGTTAATTTAATCTTAATTTCTGTGGCTTCATTTATAATTTTGTATTCTACAATATTTTCATGGCCAACAATTTGCATAAAAATTTATTTATTCGTTCATGTCCCGGTACTTTTTGCATACTTAATTTGGTAAGTACAGTGTAAATTAATGGAAACAAGTTAATGTACGCAGTATGTTGCATTTCAGGAGCGTTAGCAAATGGTCATAATTAATAGCAAGAAAACCAGACTTTTTGCCCGAAACAAGATTTTGTTTCCACACATCGACCAATTGCCTATTTATCCTTCCAACGAGCGCAGTGCAACAAACATAACATCCGGTGCTTGAGCTGCATTAGCATTGATAGAGGCATACGAGGCAAGAAAGCAAGCTTATACAGTATCAGCCAAAAAAAAAGTAAAGAGAATTTTCCCATTCCACCCATCCATTCGCTCCAAAAGTCTGTCCACTCCTTCGTTATCAACTTCCACAATGACAGATGGAAGTTCGTTCCAGCAATTAACGACCCGCTGGCTAAAGGCAAATTTCCGTACATCTATTCGATAATTGTCTTTCCTCAATTTCAGTGTTTATGCCCTCTCATGAAAAATCTTTATAAAATGCCCAAACGTTATGAATATCTGTCAAGTGAGTCCAGTTGTTACATGCGGACAGACGCACAGACATGAAAACTATAGGTGCATTATACATTTATGCTAACGCATCTAAAAACGAGGCTCTATACTCATCTATTTGAATTAAATTCACAGATTTACATCCACCTTCCCCTACTTCTTGAAACGCCACTTCACCGCTGTTTAATAGAATTTAGCTGGGGGATAAAACGTAACTGTTACAGTTAATCGTAAAGTCATTTATGGGAGGGATATAAATGTATTTAATAGCTTTTAAAATTAAGAAATTTTTAGTATAAAGTGAAGGCAACTTGAATTTTATTATTTAAATATTTTCATACAAATCGCGACTCGTTATGAAATGAAGAAAAAAAAAATATTCAGATGGAATATTTTTTAGATTCTTCAAGAAAATCTATTGTGCGTACGAAGAAGAGCATGATGGGAAGGAACATCGCATAAAATCAGTACTGGGAGTTCAATTACCCGTAAACATTTAACTTTCCCTTTTAGACAATGAAACCACAACCAGTCACACTGCATGTTTAATCTACAATTTCTGAAGGCCATTTAAGCAAAGAAACCCGTAATTGTGTACAAATGACGATGACCCCATCGTTTTACACTTCGGCGCAAACTACGAAATCACTCTCGGTCTCATCGAGTCGTGTTTGTGCAGCTGTCACGTCACCGTGGCAACAGTTACCATGGCGTCCGTCGGTATTGATTTCAGATCGTATAGATAGTGGTGGCAGCGTAGAGAAGCCATGAGAGAAGTAAAAATAGCCGCGTAGTAAATGCTTATCAAAGATCACTGTTTTATTATTTAATATTGTGTTTTGTGCGGTGACATTACTAATATGACTGACCAATTTTCTTCCCAGCGTTGTCTTCTGGCATCGTCGAGAGCAGAGTCGTCAACAGAGTGGAGCGGCGGACACCCGCGCGACCTGGAGATGCAGCTAACAACCCCTCGGCGATCTTCACTCCCACTTCTTCCCATCAGTTGTTACGTAATCGGGCTCCTCGCGGCCGTCTTCGGGATTGGCATGGTGATCGTCGCCAGCACCGACGAAGCTATCACTGACGCCATTGTTCGGAGCAGCGTTCTGATTGCCGGGATCGTTATACTCTGCTGCGGACTTCTGGTGGCTTTAGTGGGAACGCGCCTTCCTCACAGAAGAAAAACCAGTTCGGAGACCGTCTTGATCACCGAAGTGGTACCTCCGTACGCGGGAGAAAGTCAGGAGCGAGCGACCTTGCCAAGGAGGTCAAATCTGATACCTCGAGTCGTTCAGGACGACGGTTTTACGGAAAACGAAAGATGGAGGTCGAAAAGTTTGGGACAGAGTCGATCTCTAGACGCCCTCGATCAGAGTCGTTCGTGCGATAACTTGAATCACATGGCATCGCAGTCAACCCTCTCAGCATCATCGAGTCACTTCTTGCTGTACCGGGAAACTTATATCTAAAAAAACGTGGAAAAAGGAGTTTTTTTCTTTCTGTGGATCCACTAGAGGGAGCTTCATGCCCATACAACAAACGGCAACCATGTCTTTATAAAGAAACCATTGGTTTGACTATTTTTGGGAAATGTTTACCTTTTTTTTAATTACCTTTTATACAAGGCGTAGCAATATTTAATAGTCGAAAGCATATATTGAGATTTTAGGCTGTTAATATATGCATACCAATCCGTTATAGCATTTTTTTTAACGTCCTATTTTAAGGGCATTGTGAAAACTTGTGTGAACTTCATGCCTCGAATGCAGCAGCAGCATGCCCTATGGACCTACGTACAAATTGTGTACAGAGAACTGAATCTTAAATTCTGCGCGTACCTCTAATCCATCTGGTACCTACCTGGAAGAATAAGCGGCCATTTTTCTACAGAACTATTCGAATATAAACTGTTACCCACACATTTTTGGAAAATATACTGAGACGGGCTGTTTATAATAGCCCGAAAAGTGTTCTTTACGTTTTCTCCCTTTACTGTGTTGCTCACTTTTTTATATTACTATTATTTATTTTGTACGTTATGTGTAAGTCTGTACAGAAAGATAATCGGCTGAATATATTTTATAAACAAATTTCAAAAATACTTAAGTGATTAATTTCTTAAATAAACGCATTTAAAACCTGCCTCTTTGCGTCATATTTTATTTCTTTCTGGATATGTAATGGTGAAATTCTGTTTATTGTAGCGCACAGAAAAGGATTTATTTCTAAGATAAAAAGAATGTTAAAAACACCTTTTGTAATACAACTGCATTCAGCGTGTCTATAAATAGTGCCATGTTTGAAAATCAGAACACATTTATCCAAGCCGACGAGCCCGGATGATGACCATATTCAAAAATAATTGATTCAAGGTTTTGGGGGGGGGAGAACCTACAGCCTTTTTTTAAAATAATCTTACTTGGTAACTTAGCTATGGGTCGTGGATACGTGGGACCATTCATGTCTTTGAGGGAAGGAAGCCATTAAGAAATAATTTTACGTCGTTTTGAATTCAGGAGTGTGTCGTGTTGAAGTATTCTATAAAAAAGCATTGAGGTAAATTCTATGTATTAATGGGATATTGGGAGGGCAACCTGCAGGCAAGTAAATTTGTTTCGTTTTTTTAATAGAATAATGGAGTGCTTTATTCATTTGTACTGATGCTGCAGAGTCATCCGGAAAAATAACAATTTTAAGTACTCGTTTTTTTTTTTTTTTTTTTTTAAATATATTGGGTTGATTCTGGTGAGTTTTTTGTCATTAATCATAAGACATGGGAGTTATTACTTTTAGTGATGCACCTTAGTGGAAAAATTCTATAAGCAAGATTGAGTACAGTACATCTAGCTTAAAAATTTTGTACCAGATCTGGTTCTGTCTTTTGCCACTGAAAATATACTTGCATCATTCATTTTACTGATTTCATTAGGGACTTATTTACCTCTATTATATCCCCCCCCCCCCATAAATCTTTTTGCTAAGCTTTGCATTCCGCATTTTCTAAGATACGGACTGCAAACTCAGAGACATCGATTAATGCGCCTCACTGATCTGGTTACCCGTCTTGGAATCCTTTCTAGAAGCTCCATCTTCCTTCATTTTAAGAAAGATGGAGTCTCCAAACCTAAACACAAACTGTAATTGCTGTCTCTCTATCGTCTTATATAATTGAGCAATGACATATTTTCCTACCTGCGAAGTTTCCATATGTGGTAGGGCACTAAGTGCTTTCTTAGCCACTTGTTTAAATTGCATGGGTCTTGACGAGTAATACAATGGTTATAATCATTGCTTTTTTTTTTTTTTTTTTTTGACAACGCGGCTGAGTTAATCGGTCTCAGAAGGGACGGTTGCAAGCTTCTTCTCCCAGAAACTGGTTTTTCATCCAGAAAACAGGCAAATCACAAGAATACATGTAATTTACGGAAACAGTAAGTTGGCATCTCATAGCCTTTTAGCTAGGCCTTCATCCAATAAGGATCTACAACAATTTGCTCTATAGTTTATATAACAGCCTTTCATAGACAACAGTATCAAGAGCTGTACTCTAAAGTCAAGGTAAGTAACATCAAAGTTGGTTCTTGCATCCAACTGTTTTATGATTGGTTAGACTATGCAACTCACTGACTTAAAGCTTCTGTGAAACGTGGCATCATTACTTATAACATCTCATAATGTGAAATCCACCAGAACGAGTTGCCTAGCCTTACATTTTCGGATGTGCAATGCTTCCTGTTGTTACTTATTGAGGTAGTGCAACCACTCAGATGGCACCTTTTCGAGAATATCAGAAAAATCAAAAATTCTCGAGCGAAAAGCTGTGTGTGTTATTTCCACAGAAATGCTTTTGTTGGATTCCTGGTTCACTGTTTGATCATGCGGGCAATTTCTTAATGAACAATACCCGGTGAGTCAACAAACATGATAAATGTAATCTTGATATTTCATGGAGATTGTCTTGCTTTTCTAGGGAGGGGAAGAAGCTTAGAGAAGATGGAGTCTTCCATTGAGAGGGCTTTGTTTCCATACATCCACGATTCACCATCAGGAGTAATGGAAGAAACAGTGTGCGTCAGCAACACGTGACGAAGATCCGAACGTGCCACTCTGTGATCACCAGCGAGAATACGACGCACAAACTTGACTGAAAAGCACTGCATTCCCAAATCTTGTGTTTAAAGTTGATTGACACACGACCTATAAGAAATACCAATTTCACTAGAAACCGCGGATATTTAAAAGCTAGAGTTTGAATTATAGGTTTTTGAAGGATGGCTAAAGTGAGACTCATCATCAATGGACAGGGGCCTTTTTTTAAACTGTTCGAACCGCTGAAAAGTCTTTGAATGACAAATAGCATCTCCAAAAGCTGTTTTTTACATTACGTGGGGCTCTGTTGCACTTTTGCTAATTTGAAACAAAATTTAATACAAATTCGCTGCTGAAGAAAACCTGCTTGAAATGGCTTTGTAACCAATGAACTTCAATCTTTCTAAAACTCAATCCTGGTTTATTTCTCGCAAAAAAAGTGTACTGCTCATCTTCGATGACACTAAGACATCTAATCAGGATCATATATCTCTGTTAGAGATTATCCTAACTTCTACCCTCTCTTGGCATATCATAAGCACATCACAAATATTGCTTCCCAGGCAGCAAAGAGGATTTAGAGGAATATTTTTCATCCACTTGGGGAGGTGCCCCAGATCTGGGGCTCTCAAGCTCCAGCCAAAACCTCTCTAACTCTATTCAAAACAGGGCAGTCATTAATTAATGACCTGTCTTTCCACTCTGTTTCATAGAGGTTGTTTCTGCTGTATCTTTTCTATAGATACTTTCACGGGCACTGTTCTGAATTATAACCTGCAGTTTTGCCTCTTCCAAACCATCTGCAACCATTTACTGTCCAACTCAAAACTCACAGAACTAACTGAAAATTACAATCTACAGAAATAAAGTGCAATTTCAACAATCTGCTTCTCAATCTTTAACCCATGCAAGTACTGTACTAAATACTATAGGTGCTAATACCTTTCATTTTTGGGGTTTCGTTAAAAAAAAAAAAAAAAAAAACTGATTTGAACTATTTGTGTGAGAGCATAGTGAAACTTCCCCTTGTCACTCATTTGGAGTGAACTGAGTTCGAATCTCGTTGGAGACCGGTGTAATGCTAAGACCCTCGATTGGGGAACTGTAGTTAACCAGTCTCAGGCGGAGGAAACAGACCCCATATCACAGTGATTTATTTAGAATTTTATAGCCTGTACAACGTGCAAATCTACTCATGAACACACTCATACAGACATAATGATCCCATCTAGTTTCGTTATAGTACACCATATGAACTGGTGTAGTATAACAAAAGTGATTACAGCCCAAGGAATCTCAGATAAATATGATATGGTAATGTAATACTGAAAAGAACATTAGTACGAATGATGTGTCTTTGTTTGGAATGAGTCATGCATGTTATTACTGGATGATGCGGAAACTGTATTGAACTCCGTATCCCACTTTACCTCTAGGATAAAGACTTGGCTATTTTACTGAATTATAATTGAATAGCGAATGTTAAGATGATATCTTCTTTTATTTGAGAATCTAAGGCAGAAAAATTAAGAAACTAGAGCACTCTCCTCTAGATAGACAGCAAAGACTTAAAATGAAAAGATGCACGAAGCCTACTTTATAACAAGTACTCAGATAAGTGAAATGATGTAAATGTCATCGGTAAACATCAGGAACTCCATGATTATTTCTTCATCATGGACACGACTTCCACAAATGCACTGAATCAGAATTCATTCTAACGTACTATCTTTCACTGAAAGAAACACAACCCAGAAGGTGTAACCTAAGTCCCTAACGTTCTCAGTTTCATTAACTCTACCAATAACATCAAAGTCGCTTGCAGTTACTTCTCCTTTCACGTGACGTGACTAAAGTGAGCTCCGACAGAGGGAGCAGCCCCGAGTCACGAAACGTCTCTATATTAATAACACACTATCGTTGGCAATGATGGAAGTCACGGAGAAATGGTGCAGGAAAGTAAGTATTTCTTTTCCTTTATTGCTTTGTTTAAAAGTATATTTCTTCTCTACTGAGATCAAGTGCCAAGAAATAGATTGGCGTGCAAGAAGCAGCTAAAAGGAAAGAAGTTTATCCGGGTCAGTTTCTTCCTTTCTAACCAGCTGAAAAGTGGTATTAAAAAGTCTGACTGTGAGCGAGCATCATTGTGAGAGAAAAATACAAGCCCCCCCCCCCCCAAAAAAAAAGTTGCTGTGTTTATAATATAATGAAAGAAAAACATGTATAGCAGAAAATAATTATATCTAAATGGGATGAACATTGAGTAACAATCTTGATTTATAAAATAATTGACAGCATCAACTTCTGTCCGTGAAGCAAAATTGAATTTAGAATCAAAAACTGTTGTTAAAAGATTTAAAAAATCATCTCTCGAATTCCTAATGTAGTGTCAATTATATTAACTTTAGAAGTGTCTGTTTGTTCGATAATTCAATTCATTTAATTAAACCATTCACTCGCGTCAATCTTCCACCGCTACCTCTATTTTTATTAAAATAAAACAAAGTAGGACTGCGCCTAGCGGGTGTTCATACTGCTCAAAAAACACTAAAGCGACTAAAAAGTATCATTTTACGAATTATTTCATTCGTACTTCATGTAGTAATTTACGATTTACTTCATTCTGCATGCAAATTGCAGAAATAATTCGAATAGGATTGCATTTCCTTAATCTAAGTTAATTCTAGTTCTCAAAAGTCACACGAACAACACTATTTCTGGAATAATTTTTATGAAAGTAAAGAATCTCTTATGGAGACTCGCCATTCTTACCCTTTTAACACCATTACTATCACAATGAAGGCCAGCAGTAGGATTGAATAATATCAAAAAAAAAAAAAAAACGCTAGCCTTCTCGGATATTGTAAAGGATTTAACAATTCTTGACGGATTGTCTTATCCTCTATAATATCCATCCACCGTTATCTATATAATAAACTGCGCGAATGGTAATCTACACATCTTAGATGAAGATTCCTCATCCTCAATTTATCGCATATATAGAATCATTTGGACAAGGAACAGCTAATTTTACCACTATTCTGGCTTCCAACTAATAACTGAAAAAGCGCAATAAACTCAATTTTCCGGGGTCTTCACAACTTCGAAGTCTAAGTCTGATAAAAAGAAATACATGGAATCCGTTACACATATTCTTACATTTGTAATCTGTCGACGGGGCCTTTTGGATTTCACAGAAACAGCACCCCCATCTTTACTTTCTGCCTACTAGCTCAATTAGTCATATTTTAGTAACCCTTCAATTTGAGATAGTGTACTAAAAGGATAGATGAAAGGTTAACTCCCTTCCAAGTAAGCTCCTTCAGCATGTACACACTTATTCCACCGTCCTAAAATCCTTTGCCTTCCAAGCTCTCCTCCCTTAAGATCGAGGAACAGTAGAAAAACGCCAGGAAGATATCTGGTAAGTATGGAGGATGTCTCACTTCTGGGATACTTTTTTTTTATGCCACGCGCCATAGCTGAATACATGCTCACTGAAATGGTTTATCTCTTATTCAACCTTGTATCGGCATTACCATTAATTTATTTTACCCTCCAGGAGGTCAAAAAACAGCCCATGAGTAGTTTTAATGTGGCAACTCTATCAGTAGCCTGACTACGGACATCGTTTGGAGTTTTTATTTGTTTATTGATGGTTCCTTTTTGTCCAGATGAAAAAAAAAAAAAATCGCATTCCAAAGAAACCCATGCTTCCACAGGTGCATCATAATCGTCGATTAATTCTATCGTATCTATAATTATAATAATACAATATTTATTAGCCTTCATCGAGTATATTTCATCAGAAACTCATTAAGGATTGTAGAATCCTTACCAACAAGTTATTGTTATACAATTGCTCAAACACAAATTTGACTATACAGTTCTCAATCCTACTTTCTGGAAAAAAAATAAAAAAGGGGGGAAGGAAGGGGTTGTTGTTGTTTATTTGGTTTTTAGGAGCATTAGCAACTAAGGCCATATTGCTCCGGGATATGCGGTGGTTATTCCCTGACCTTTCCGCATCCTCCGTATTTAGTGGTGACGGGCTCGAACCCCGGTCTAATCAAGAAGCGTGTGCTACGCACTGCTGCTCCTTCCCACCTGGCTACGGAGGCGCCTGGAAGGAAGGGGAATAATAATAATAACGGCGATTTGCAGTGTCTAGACAGTCTTTATTTGTCTATGATTACCATAATCAAATGTTCTCTGTCATACTGTCCATGACAACCAGAACTCAATCTCCCTTGTTTAGCCTTCTCCATAAGCACATAATATTTATCAGCCTCTATCAAACTATCTGGCATTACAATTCTTCTTCCTCTAATCCAATTTTTATTTATTTTTTATAGTCTTTACAATACTTCGATTTTCTCGTACCCTCCTCAATATTTTTTCACTTTGTCTATCCTCCACCCTTACTCTTCCATATCTGCGCTCCATACAAAACATTTAACTAACCTCTTTAATTCGATGTACATTTTCCCTGTAAATACATATGTGCTTCTTCTCAACTGCTATCTTAACCATTGAAAATGTTTGAAATGCATTTGTTAGATGGAATATACATCTCTGTGAATGAAATCCAATGGAAAGACTCCACCCGATATATCTAACTGTCATAAATATCTTCCCAAAGGGTAAAATGCGTAATTAATGGAAATGTGAGAAATCATTCAAATGGCAATCATGACAACTAAACATACATTTGATTTCACTTACGTGTACAAACTGAAATGACAAGTTAACATAATAGTATTATGTACTGTAAATCAGCAAAATAAGTCCTCAATATTTTGTTGTTCTTCCTCGAGCTGCAATTACAGCTTTGCAACGATCTCGCATAGAGTTAATCAACTTCTGGATATACGGTTGCCCAATTTCGTGGTACCACACCCTTACAATGCTCTCCTGCAGCTGAATCTTACTTGTTGGCTTCTTCTGAGCAATTTTAGACGACATATGCACCAGCAATTTTCAATAGGGCTCAAATCTGCACTAACACTATAATGCAACCAAAGTCCAACACTGTAATGCCAGCATTTCTGAGGTATGACTGCACCTTAAGGGAGAAAAACGAGGGAAAACATTTGTGTATGTTTTAAGCCTTGTGAGACAAGAACAAACTCATCATTAAATCTAAATAGCATAAAACTTATCAATTTTGCTGTGTGGCAAGGTGCTGAGTCCCGTTGAAAAATGAAGTTTTGGACATCTGTGTGGTGTTCCTTAATAACGGGTTTCAGGCGCTCCTCCAAGATTGCAGTGTAGGTTTCTGCACTCACGGTTCCGTTAATAAACTTAATTCGCCCCACCCACCCCTTTGCTTGTTATGCATCCCCAGCCCATCAGACTGGTGGGGAACTTTACAGTCGGTGTTACGCAGTCCGGATGGTGGCCGACCGGGCTAGCCAAGTGGGTAAAGTACCTGCCCGGCAACCCAAAGGTCGCGGGTTCGATTCCCGCCTCGGGCTTGGATCAAAGTACTGCAAAAACCTTGGGAGGTGCAATATGGCCACAGAAGCCGATGCGCCAACAACTACCAAATCAAAAAAAAAAAAAAAAAAATCAGTCAGGATGGTATGCCTCCGATTTTCGTCTTCTGACATATCGCTTCCAATCCGAGCCATTCAGGTTGAATTTCAATTTCGTCAGAAAAGATGGCGTCCCATTGCTCTTCTGTCCACGAAACATGCGTTTTAGCCCAAGCAAGTCGCTTCTTCCTCATTTGTTGGGTCAACAAAGGCTTCTTTTTGGGCCGATAGGTATTCAGACCACATTCCGAAAGCCTTCTTTGGATAGTTCGTGCACTTGTTTCAACATCAGAGGCCATCTCAAAGTCCAGTTTTAGATCAGGAGCACTAGCATGGCGATTATGAAGACATGGCCGTTTCAAATATTGATCTTGGGAAGGCGTAGCCACTTTCTTACGGCCTGATTCAGGTCTTTCCCTCACATCACCGGTTTCACGCTTTAATTTCAGCACCCGCGATACTGTTGACTAGTGGCAGCTCATTTTATCAGCCATAGCACGCGTAGAAAGCCCTTCCTGGGACAGAGCAACAGCTACATTTTTTTTTCTTGGTGTCAACTGGACATATGGAGCCATGCTTACACCTCCGTAAAACAAGATAGTAATGATCTTGGCCGTATTTATAGAAACGGCTGATGCAATTACTGTCTGATGCAATAGAAGCGTTATCTAACGCAATACCTTTGCTTTGCAACAAACAAAATATCTTATACGTTTCACTATAAATGTTACTTTTTATAAGGTGATGCAGTTTTTTTTGTCCGCCACTGTATATCCCCTAAATATTCAGTCCATTTATTTGGCATAGAATCCTTATCTTTTAATAATTCTCCAACTTCAACTGCATCGTGTTCTGGACCATTTATAAATTCCTTATTTAAAACCTCACCTTTTCGAACATTAAATCATGCTTTTCTTTCTTTTCCGTTCTCTGTTCTGTACACTTCATCTTTAGCCATTCCTCTGTTCTTCTCAACCTATATTTATACTCTATTTTCTTTTTTTCCCTGTGGTTTTATTCTTTAATCATCTTCCATCCATTTCCCTTATTTCCATCATTACTCACGGTCTTTTAGTCTAGTTCCCAGAGCCGACCCTTAGCAAATCATCCCCCCACCTCCCATTGAAAAGGGACCACAAATCAAAACAAAGTCCCCTTTCTCGGTACGAGAAAGGCGGACCGGATGGTCGCAACATTAATTTGCACCTGGGCCTCTTGGACCAGCCCCGCTAATTCTTTTCCTTTATAATTTATTACTTTTTCGCTGATATCAATAAACCAATTCTTTATTTCAATCCAGATCTACATTTTAACCTAAAATGGAATATTCATTCTCGTGGCCATTGCGGTTTAAGACATACGTGGTTTTAGAGGTCACTCAAGAAATTTCGCATACCTTGATGAAATCAAAGCAAATGAAAGCCACGAAAAATATAAATTATGTTAGTCATTGCCTACAATGGCTAATATTCGATGTACACTTCATCTTAGACTGCACTATTATCATCGAATTTCAGAAGTTAAATTAAAATTTTAACTTCTGAAAGAGGTAGTTTTTAGGTGCGTTAGTATACAGTATATGCACAAGGGCCTGTTGTCTTCACCACGTCAGTCCGTCCGCATGTAACATCTCGACTCCTAGTGGATATATTTTCGTGGAATTTTATATTCGGTTCATATGAAAAGTTTTGTCGCTCCATCCCAAATTTTATAAATTATTACTATTTGAAAGCCAAGGAATCTTCCTTTAATTTTTTGTGCAAGCTGTGCGAAAATAATAAAAAAAAAAAAGAAAGAAAAGAAAAAACAAAATAAACGAACTACAACTTAGTTAACAGATTACTTTGTAGAAATTTGTCCAATGTCTTTGTGCAGGTTTCCACTGTGGAATACCACTATCTTTTATTCTTTTCCTTTGAGATAAGTGTGCATATATTCCATCATGCTCTTCTCTTAGCTAAGAAAAGGGTGGGAGAAAGTTACGTAATTTCTTGCATGTCCTGAAACTGCTTTCAATTGCTGCTCTCGTGAGACCTAAGGGAAAAGGAAATCTTTTTGCGACAGAGGGCGACTCGTCTTAGCAGATTTTTTCTATTTATATTATTCTCTTTGCATGGTGTATTTGTTTCCAGAACAGTCTTATAAAAACACTGCCCGTTTGAGTTTTAAAATGCGCAGAACCAGTCAAGAGAGAAAAAGGAAGTGAGGAAATGCGTATTGACGACTTTTAACAACACTCGAAAGTGTTTTAACTTTGTAGATTTTTTTTGTTTGAAGTTTACATTATTTGTTCTAAGTTTTGTCTCTTTAAAACTGCAACAAACAATAGAAATGAATATTAATATAAAACGTTAGGTTTCTATTTCATTTTATATTAAACACTATAGTTTCCGTGTCAGTCAGTAACTGTACTCGTTTCGCGTTATAAAATATTTTTTGAACGTATAGAAAGTTATGTTTTTAAATAATTGTTGTTAATTTAATGAATGTGTGACGTCTTGCATTATGATGTGTTTTGTTTGTTTTGACAAATCAGAAAATGGTGGTGGAATTTTTGTAATTCAATGAGTTAAGCATAAAAACTTTGATTTCATGAATAAAGACTTCCATTTTGTATTTTTTCCTTTCTTTATTGACAGATATTCGCTGCCGAATAGCATGATAACGCCTTGCATCAAAACAGCCTACACCTGTTCTTCCATAATGACTTTATGTGGCCTGCTGGTGGCGTCATCTGGTGTAGCCTTGATACTGTACAGTACCAGCAACTTTAAAGTGGTGAAAAAACGCAGATGGTGGATTTGTTTCCATTTGACGGTAGTGGGAGGAGGGATTCTCTTGATTGGTCTCATAGGAAACGTGTGTACTCTCGTATTTCACATGTCGTACCTAAGAAGGTTGAACAATTCTAAATTAAAGTTTCAAAAATCATCCGAAAATTCCAAGTATGCTGAGAACGATGGGACATCCTCTCCACCATTAGAGTGTCACCCTCCAGAAGAAATCCAGGTAATGCGAACGTCTCCGCCAGGTTTCTTACCTCCTTCTTCTCCTCGTGTAGCAAACTGGACTGTAGAAGAGACAAAATGACTACAAACATTTCTGTACGTGTTTATTTTTGTAAGTGAAAGTCGAGCAAGACTTTGATACTGGAAGGAAACAATTTTGGATCTCTCTCTCGAAGATCGGAGAGGTGAATATTGAAAACTAGTGAATATTTAAGTATTATTCTCTATGCCCTTCAATAATAACAAGCTTCGTGGCCATCACTACCAAAACATACAAGGTAATCTACGAGTACGTTATTAAAATATAATTTCTCCAATCAATGCGGAATAGAAGCATTTAATTATCAACTGTTCCTCTTTACCCGATCACCCGCAAGAAAAAAGATGGCCGTCACATTTATCAGAACTGTATAAAGAGAATTTATTTCCACGAAATAATTTTGATAAGACCGCGATACTGCACGAAAACACCAATACCATACAACCAGTCTAAAACACGTCTAAAACAAAACAACAGTGGATTTATAAAGAAAAATAAAACTTACTTCAACAACAACACTTTGTTTTTACGTCTCTTCTGTCATTGCGTTTCGGCTCTGGCATGGTTTATAAACTCTGGTTTGGCAGGTCCTGGTGCTTTAATCACTGGGCCATCCTGGCACCTAATACTTCTGGACCACCACGTAGGGTCAGATGAACTCACAAGATGTTTGTCCATTTGAGCGAGTGGATGATCAGTACCACGCTGATTTTAAAGATTCGAGTTTTTATTTGGTGTAAGCAAGGAGTAGTCCTGGTAGAAGTTACACGGGATATAGCCCCACCTTTGGAAAATACTAGGATCACCCCTCGTACAACGGTCGTATTTCGCTAGATTGCCTCTGCTTGGAGCTTTATCTGGGAGTGGATACGATCATCCATATCTCTTAAGAAACCATCTGATACTAGTAGCCAAACTTGGTTAATAAGAGAATAACAAATTAAATGTTCCTTAGGAGCTGTCTTCTTAGGACAAAGGGGAGCAGAAAATGGCTAATGAACTTGATTCCATAAACTCATTTTAGAGGTAGGATGTGGCAAACGTTACAGATTTTCTTCATATTTCAATCTATGCTTGCATGCACCGTTCCCGTGCGTGCATGCATGCCTTGGCACGAAAAGAGGCTCGTTCTTGCCTCAACTCCAATGATGTCTGGAAAAGTTGGCTACATATTATACTTGATGCCAGATGTACATACCGGAGGTGTCCTCCGTGGCTGCTTGCAAGATATATCACCGTTCTGCCACTCGTTTAGAGACGTCTTGGTTCAATTCTCGTCGACAACTCGAAGAATTTCTAAAATCCTCTGCAATCGAAGCCGTAGTGAACCGATCTCAGACTTGTACAGATAAAATACACGACAGAGATATGAACAAGAAGCTAAGGCATCATTAAAAATTCGAGTAGTAATAATGCCCATACCATAAAGCATTCCTGGTGTAAACACAATACCACTCCATTCTTATAGTGGGGGCGGATTTATAAATCTGAGGATTATAAACAAAATATCAGTTCTCGGATCCTTAAGAGGAGGGACGTTGTGCTTGCAACACTGGAATGTACATACACCAAAGTATCAAAGTACGTAGTATAATTCAAGGATTCGCTTTAGGCCTTGTATTATTTAAAAATTTTTTTTTTTTTTAATAATATAGTTACGGTAATAAAGAATCCTGAAATTAAAACACTAAATACCAAAATGCTGAGGATAAAATCTATGGCGCTGCTCATTCAGTTAATGATTTTCTTAGTACTTAATAAAATGTTACAGCAGCAACCGGAAATATGCTTGTGTTCTGAGGTCGGTTTTCTGTTTGCCGGACGAAAAACAGAGTTTCCAGGATAAAAAAACCATGCTACCCTCGCCTGAGACCGACTAACTCAGCCACATTGTGAAAAAGATCCATAAAAATTCCTCCCGAAATTGTGAAATATTGAACTACCTTCGATAGTAGATCCCTGGCTTGTAGCCGTGAAGGGTATTATGTACGGCGTGTGCCTTTTGTATGCAATAAAGAGTTATTATTATAATACATTACAAAGTATGGAGTTCAAACTGGGACTTAAGAAACCAAGCTTGGTACAGGAGAAAAACTTCTTATGCGGGAATTTCTTATCCGGGTTCTACTGTACATAAAACGAATAATATACTTAACTCATATTTAGATGAATAATTTATGCTAGGTCCAACGTCGTGCTTGGATGGTCTGATGTCCCCGATGCACATATTTTCAGAGGCTCTAAAATTATGGTCGTAGAAAGTAGTAATTGCGCTGTTCTGAGGTCCCAGCGACATTCGGATTCTGGAGAAACTTTGCCATTTCACCTCGGTAAATTCGGCGTTGGGCAGAACCCCCGAACTGATCACGCTATCAACAAGAAGCAAACGGAATCCTTGGGATCCGATGGAAACAGAAGATTGTGCTGACGTCACTACCACCAAATATCATTACAAAATACTCGTATTAACAAAATACTACGTCAAATATCACTACAAAATACTGTACTATCAAAATACTATAAAAGTTTTCAGAAGTTCTTGTTTTTAAAGTGGATCGTTATAAAACAGTGAAGGAGATCTGAACACATAGTTAAAGCCTTCTCAAGAAAGAAAAAAACCCGATAATTCATTCCAGAATTTCCTTTCCTTTCTTTGTTGTTTTAAATGTTTCTAACCTTTTCATAACACACGATTAAGCTATTTCTTCGGTCGTGTAATTAATTTCGTGAAATGAAGCACTACGCCGTGGCAGACACAGAGCATGCTTCATTTTTTTGCGTGTGAACACAGAAAATAATAAATAATTCAGACAGTTATTAGCTTTCAGCGCGTAGAAATGATCTGATGCCACCAGCAATGCTATCAAATTTCGCTGTACTTCATTTCAACACTTCAAAGGTCATGTGGAAAATCACGAGGCTGGGCCTAGTGATTTTTCACATACTATTAAAATATTAATAGTAAATTAAAAAAATACACGCTTTAGAAAGTTGTGGACTTTTGTAGGGGGCAATGATCTATAAGAAGCTTGATAAGCTCTTTAATAAGTTCATTAGTCTGGGAGGGAAAAATCGTATCATGCAAGGTGAATAAGGAATTAATTACTGTCACGGTAAGAAGAAGCATTATCGTGGAGTGTTCCAGGAAGAACTAGACAAAATTTTGGTGGAAGTAAAGGAGGGGTGAAATGGGTAGTGTTTGTGTTTTTGGCTCATGTGGTATAAGCTTGCTTTCTTGCATCATATGCCTATAAATACAGAGGAGGGCAATGAGATTGGTGAGTGGAACAAAGGGTTTCTTTTATCAAGAAAGATTAAAGTTCTGCAAATTACAGTGTCTGGAGACTAGGCACCTGCGAGGTGATCTGATTGAGGTGCATAAGGCCTTGTATGGTTTGAGCAAGCTCAATGCTGATGGGATTCTTCCTTTTGCTCAGATTATGCACCTGAGGGGGCATAAATTCAAATTGAGGAAAGACAGTTGTAGAATAGATGTGCGGAAATTTGCTTTTAACCAGCGTGTGGTTGATTGGTGGAACAAGCTTTCATCTGTCGGTGTGGAAGTTGACAACTTAAATTCAGGCAGAACTAGACAAACTTTTGGAGTAAATGGGAAGGTTTTTTTTTTAGATGTTGTATAAGCTTGCTTTCTTGCATCATATACCTCTACTAATGCTAAATATGATGGACTGACAACTACTATATAATATTCCAATTTGAGAGCCCGTGTCTTAAATTCTTACTTTAACGATTAGAAGATGTTCCGCACATTTGGTGTCCATCTTTGAAGCTCTTGTACCATTCAAATATCCTACCTCTTGATAAAGTGGGGGAGGGGGGGGGCTTGCGTATGTTTCAGCAGTCATTTCTAGTCTGAGCCTGTTTTCTTCAACAAAAAAACAAAATTTTATAAATTGTTCAAAAAGTGGCATCTGGAAAGCGACCATATGAAAGTACCTAACGTAAAAACGACAGCTAAAAATAAACCTTAGTCCATGTGCATCCAAAATGTCACCTGACTGTAAAAAAAATTCTAACATTCTAAGTTATAGAATAAAATAATTTAAATAATATAGAATAAAATAAATTTTCTTATTCGATGTTCAGATATTGTCAACAGATGCAGTCCTGAAATGTTTTGATCCTACCTTGTATAATACACTGATTCAAACCTTTAATTGAGTAAAGTTTAATGGATCTTGTTTTCTTCTTAATTACACCATTAAATTACTCCGCAAGAATGTAACCAAACAGGATAGTGCAGCGAAGTAATTTTCATTCTGCCCAAATATGCGGGGTGGGGGACGGAGAGTCACCCTCGTGTGTATCTGTATAGAATAACCAAAAATTACTTTATTTCTGCTGAAAATTAAGAGCAGGAAAGTGAGCAGAAATCAACCCTCGTCTCCCAGTACTATGATCCCCTCAATACCCAATTGTAAATATTACTAAATTCTGGCATCACGATTGGAAATTTTATCACCCAAAACTGCCTCACCCATTTGTCCCACCTAGCTAACCACTGGTGTATAAGGACAATATATCTGCGATGACAAGTGCTATATTGCTGATAAATGCATAGTTAAATATGACTTTTGAACTCTTCTACGTGTTTCCTGCTCCTTGTGTATTTACTACATTAGGAACGAACCATTATTGTAAAAGTATGCTACAGAGAAAGAAATGAAAGAACGAAGACCTTGTACTCAGTTATCATAGCCTAACGGTGGGATTAAAGTTGGTTCAGAGGCTTTCAACTGAATAGAAAAGAAAATCAAGAGGCATTAGACTTAGTAAGTATTTACATATTTTGATTATTAAGATTAAAATAACCTGTGTGTATAGACTAGCCGCAATTATGCTATATAAAAATACTTACAAACATCTTGTAAAAAACAGTCTAATCTGGACTTGGGTTTTGTGAAACTTTTATAATTATCATGTTAGAACTAAATGAAATACTTCTCTCAGAGAATTTAGTATAAGAAATAAATGTACTTTCTTTAGAAGTTTTAAAACAAACAAATGAAACTTTTTCCTGCAAAGAATATTTTATCTAAAAAGTCAATTTAAACTCAAAAATATTTAATTATTTTCGCTAAAATCTCCAAACCAAAGTAAACATTTATTTCGAACTATTTTGAACCTTTTAAACAATTTCCAGTTTCAGCACGCTTCGATCCAGGAAGCGGTCCATCTGCCAATCTGCACTGGACCAACTTAGCAGATTATGGTCCATGTCCCTCAATATGAATCGTTTAGGAGGCTTCCATCTTGCAGTGGATTGATAATGGCTGCAGTTTACCTTTTATGCAGAGGGCAAACTACCAAATCTGGAAATTCCCACCACTCCCTGAGATATCCACGAATGGGCCTCATCTGCTCTTAACAATCTTACCGAAGAACCGTCCGGGGCAGGAGGGGCCTTCCTGGCCCTTCCCGGTGGTGAACATTGAGGTATAGCACTGTAACTACATTACAGTTGTTATAAACTTCATAATTCTCACACTGAAACTATATTAAACATGACACTTATAAAACAAATTATGTTTTGTGCGCTGCACTTGCTTGTAAAAGAATAATGTAAAAATAAATAAAGTAAAATAATAAGAAGAATAGCACTTAAAAGGGTATTTCAACGAAATGGTTTTTATATTCATAAACGTTGCAAAAATCAAATGAAACTTTTAAGCCACACGCAATCTTGAATGATAATGCAACTAATTAAGAAATAGTCTGATTTCTATTTATTCAGAATGTGAAAATTTATTCCATGATATTACTGCTGTTTTGGATTATCACCACAGTGACTTAGACCACGAGGAACTGTATCGTTCTATAAATGGTACGTGTGTTTTACTTCTGCTTAAATTTATTCGTTTGAAATGGCTGGTTGTTTTTGTTTTGTTTTTTGGCATCCCAAATGATGAGCGAAAACGCCTGGAAATGCTTTCTATGAATTAAACCATCCTACTCATCCCTAGTTGAAATGGCCTTAATAAGTTCCTGGAGTTATCAACGAGATTTGAATCCACAAGGATGCGCATATCCATTGCACCCCCTTCCCAGCCCCTGAATAAAAGATAAAAGCCTAGAGAATCCAAGTTTGAAATTTTAAGTTCAAACATAAAATAGACAACACTGTCTACGAAAGATTTCCGTTTGGTTAACTTATAATTGTACATAATCCACGTGTCTTTAGCAATGGCGGCTGTCTATAAAGTGGTAATGAGCCACGGCACTGTTTCATTGTCACTGGCTCACAATGACTCTGAAAAATAACATTTTGTATTTATTACTGATTTCTGTTTATATTTTATTTACAAAAACCGATGCTATAAATGATTAAATGTTACATAACATAGTCGTATTCCTAAATCATTACACTGAGTGGACATAAATCATGGAATACCTACCCAGTAACGGGTAGGCCCACCTTTAGCCCGGATAAGGGCAGTCACATGACGAGGCATTGAGTCCACCAGTTCATGAAAGCATTCCACACGTATTTCCGTCCATACTTGCTGCATCGCTATCCATAATTCCGTCGCATTCCTGGGTGGAGGATCCACCCAGGAATGCGACATGTTCTAGTTGCCATGGCTCTGTGGAAGGTGCATTGTCCTGTTGGAAGAGTCCATTGCCCTGTGGGTGCACGATGACCATGAAGGGATGCAGATGGTCTGCAAGGATGAACACGTAACCTGGACTGTTCAGAGATGCATCTAGACGTACCAGAGGTCCCAACGTATGCCAGTTGAACATGGCATCATACCATTACTGACCGTCCACCTGCCTGAATAGTTCCTTGTTAACATGACGGGTGCACAGCTTTGTGCGGTTTCAGCCAAATACGCATCCTCCCGTCCGCTCGAAAAAACTGAAAACGGCACTCATCGGACCAGGAGACCCATCTCCAATCATCCAAGGTCCAGTGTAGATGTTCTTTTGCCCAGTTGAGGCGTAGAGTCCTGTGTTGTGGTGTTAGCAATGAGACTCTGGTGAGTCGGCGACTCCATTACCTATTCATACTCTATGGCGCTGAAGTCTGGACTTCAACTGCTAAGACCCATCTTCGACGGATTTTCGCGGGGGAATTCTGGCTTGGTGTAGGGGGAAGCCGAAATTTCATATGGAAATTTCGGCTTGCCCCTACACCAAGGACCATCCAGATGGCGGCAGCTCTCAACATCAGACATCCTCCCATCATTCACGAGAGAAGACTCGTCATTGCCATCAAAATGATGGTCAGCATTATTTCAGTACCAGATTTCTGAGCTAACTGCGGATGGAGGATCCCGGTCCCAAGCCTTAGGGCTAATCCAATCCTACAGGCTATCCAAACTGGTTAAAGCTAACTGATCAGTTCCTACCCGTGCAAATGCTGCAAGACATACAGTCCTTGGACGGTGACCTCTAAAAATTCGCAGTTGACAAGGAATATAGGCAGAAAGTACTCAGTCGACTTCCTTCCGAGGACCACATCAGAGGACATTAGAACCTGCTCCTGGAGACCTATTTATCACTACCTTGAATCCATCATCCCAGTGTTCAAACCTTTCAGGAGTCATAATGTTTTTTTTTTGTGTGTGTGTGTTTATTATGTTGTGCGATTTCTTTTATGTAAACCCCTGGCTTGTAGCCGTAAAGAGAGTTGTATACGGCAATGTGCTTTCTGTATATAATAAAGAGTTCTTTTTCTATTGTGGCTAATGATCACCTGATGGTCTTGGTGGAGCCATTTCTAGCACCTCCCTCATTGAAGTCGGCAGTGATTTGTGCCACTGTCGCTCTCCAGTTGGCTGAAACAATGCAAGGCAGACGTCGACGGCCACGTTTATCCACCACCTTTCCCGCCCACGGCACTGTCCACGATGAGATGGCGTATCCCCGATACACTCTTGATACTCCATACTGACATCGAATTACTGTCTACGTGAATGCAGTGTACCTATATACCTGCCAAGCGTTCATCCACTAACGAGATGGGCGACAGCGTTGCATTGCCCATTAATCAGGTGTCCCAAGAATTCTGTCCTTTCAGTGTAGATAAAGACAACGTGCCACTCTGAAACTGGTTCTCATTGTCTAGACTCTAGATATATAATAAACTTTCTGTTTATACTCCGGGACGACCACACAGTCAGAGGGGTTCACAAGATCGAAAGAACACAAGAAACAGCACCGTATTTAGCAGTCATTTAACCCACACTGCGCATAGCAACGCCTTACTACTCCTCTATACATTCATCCGGCGGACGAATGGATGTGAGAGCATTTGCTAGTTTTTATTTGCAGTGAATAAGATAATTTATTAACTAATAACGCAAAAACTTTTTCGTTGCTGTCATAACAACGATAAGCTTTAAAATTTCAAGTTTATCGTTGACAGACCAGTAACTGATTTAAATATTGTGGAAAAGCGACGTTCTAACGCAGTGGTTTCAACCGGGGTGCCACAGCACCCTGGGCTGCCAAAAAACATTCCAGGGGTACCAGGTAATTTGGATTTAAGTTACTTAAACTGAAATTTTTTAAAAATTTAAGTATTTATTTCATTATAAAAAAGGTACATCCTTATAATTACAATAACTATCATATAACATTTTTTTTAATATTATATATATATAGAAAAATTTAGATGTAACAGGCAGAAAATTAAGTAGGGGTTCAACAAAATAAAATAAATTACTTAAGAGTGCCATTATTAAAAACATTATTAAAAAAATAATAACGTAAAAAAAAAGAAAAAAAAATATATATATATATTAAGGGACAAAAAATATATTTTAAGGGACAAAAAATTTCTGTGCTAAAGGACAAATTTAGAACTTTTTTTATTTACGAATAAAGCACTAAAAGCTGCTTTTAGTGCTTTATTCAATGAGTCAGCATTATCTTATCACGCATCCGGTGTTGGGCTCTGGGTCTTACGTTATCTAGGTGAGGGAGGGGGTTAATAGAGGTTTAATAGTGATTAGCGGAGTGCGTCAACCCTGTCAGCATTCTGGTGCAGTTCGTTCTATTCTATTGTTTACGTTTTGGTTGTTTTTACGTAATTATGATTTTACATATTTTATAATAAATACGTAATATTTGTCTATCATTATGGCCTCGCGGAATAAAGAAGTAAAACGTAAACGTGTTAACTTGAGCGTTGCACAAAAATTAGAACTGATTGAGAAGCTTGAAGGAGGTGTAACCGTTGCACGTGTGCGCGAGATTTATAGTGTCAAAAAAGCAAACAGTTTCAGCCTTTCGCAAAAATAAAATAAAAAAACTTAAGGAGTTTGCGTTAAAATGCAGCGCAGATGGTTGTTCCAAGCCTACTTGTACAGTTGGTAGTAGAAAACAAATAAAAGTGGTCAAAGATAAAAATCTAGAGGAAGCAGTGTACAAGTGGTTTGTTCAGCAGCGCTCAAGTGGTGTTATTGTTAGGCAGACAACTTGAGTTTTCGAAACCCCCTAATTTTCGTAAAATCGGACAAATGCTAATAATTTATCTTAATTTTTCCTTGTAGAGGATCTGCGATCTCATTATGGATTTAAAATAAACTTTTTTGAAAAGGGATAATATAGGTTATTTTTGGAAATAAAGGAATATTAAATTTTAGGAATATTTTAGGAATTTTATTTAAGGTAGAAGAATACCCTTACCTGGGGTTTTCTTCAGAGACGGCTGCATCCGGGAGAGATGTTTCATAAGGTGTTGGAATTGCAATTATATGGAAGGAGGACGAAGGAAAACGGCAGCTTTTGTCCTAAAACCTTGCATGGGGAGTAATTGTTGACATAAAGGGAGATGATGTCCTGAAGCCTGATGGGGGCTTTTCGTTAATACCATCTTCAAAGGAGAGTGAATACGTGTCGAGGCCGTCTTTTATAGCTCGGGCACGTTCCATTGCCGTATTTCAAAAGCGTGGAGGGGGGGGGGGGGATTGAGTAGTCGGAAAAGGGTGAAGTAGGGTGGGGGAGGGGAAAAGGAAGAATTTTTCGCTTCATTACACCTATAGTTTGGGAATTTGGAAATTTGTAGATTTTTTTTTTGGCGAAAAAAAGGTAGGAAAGAGAAAGAAAGGAGTTTCACTCAGAAATCCATGTGCGTGACTACTCGTCCCCGTTTGTTGACGTCCTGGATTTCGGGGAGGGGGGATGTTATGTTCTGTCGTTAAAATTTAACTTATAGGATATTTGTTTTAGGTCCTATTCTTCAGAGATTATTATTGGTCTATATATGTTTATTGATCTGTTTGTTGATCTCATTGCTAGTGTCTCACTGGTTTCTAACAAATTTTGTGTCTTGTTTGTCAATTATTATCGCGTTTTCGAAGGAGGGGTAATGTTCTGTGTGTAAGTGGTGAGATACCAATTCGGAACTATTATTTTTTTCCCGTTCGGTCTGTTTTTTTCTTTGTTATTTGTGGCTACTTTTAAACTGCTTTTATGTTTTTTCATACAAGAATATGTTTTAAACTGCTTTTATGTTTTTACATACAAGAATATGTTTATTCTTGTATGTAGCGATGTTCTCGTGCTGGCTATATATATGCAATCGCAGTCCGGTGCGCAGGGGATTGCATAAATCATGTTTGTTTGCTGTTTGAAATCTATTGTTTTTTTGTTCATAGCTGATTTTTTTACGTATGTCCATAGTTTCTTGGAGCTGCTAAAGGCTAGATTTACTCCGAAATCTTTGAAGATTTTCTTTCGATGGTTCTTGGTACGTTTCAATGTACGGAAGCCCTATCCATTTTTTTTTTTTTTTTTTGGCGCTTCTCGTTTTGGTTTTTCTTTACTTCTTTTTTCGGTTGTATTTAAGGCGCCGTTTATGAGCCATTTTGGGTAACCGCGGTTGGAAAATCTATTCTTAAGTGTTTCGATCTCCTGTTCGCATTCATCCTCTGTAGATGAATATCTGAAAGCATGGGGGCCGTAGCTGTAAAAATGTAAATAATGCCACTTATTGGTAGGATAGCGGTATATTTTTATGATGATTTTGGTGGCATTTTTTGTTAATGTTAAATTTAGGAAGTTGATCCTGTTGTTTTCTTCATTTTCAATTGTGAATTGTAGCCGATCATCTACATTATTCAACTCATGGAAGATGGTATTTATGGTGTGTGGTTTGCCTATAAGCAGACAATCATCTGCGTACCTTCCATAAAATTTGAGGTATAGGGAAGGGTACTTGGAAATCATGTCGTTTTCTATTTCCAGGAGATAAAATTCGGAGAGATGTCCACTTATGGAATCGCCCATTCAGCAGCGTAGCTACTCTTTTTCGGGGCCCCTACTTAATGAAAATTGCAAAAAGAAGAGACAGTCAAAGACGCGGGCCCCCTAAAGGGACCGGGCCTGGAGGCAATTGCTTTGCTTGCCCACATGGTAGCTACGCCATTGCGCCCATTGGTGCCCTATATACTTTTTGGTAAAAATCTCCTTCATGGGTGAAATAATTCGCTGATAACAGTATATTTAGTAAGATTGTTATATCCGAAATATCTTTGTTCTGTTTTTAAGTGTGGGATCGTTACGTAACATGTCTTGAGTGGCCTTCACAGCTTTTTGAGAGTGGACGTTTGTGTATAGTGATTTTATATCGAAGGAATATAATTTGCCATCGGGTTCAAATTTTATATTTTTGATTGACGTGAATTTTATATTTTGATAGGTGTTCCGTGTTTTCTATGCGATATTTGGAATAATTCATTAGGGGTTTTAGTATGTCAACCATGAATTTCTCTAAGTTTGCTGTTGATATATTTTTGAAGCTTACTATGGACCTCAATGGTTTGTCTGGTTTATGCAACTTGGTGACTCCGAATATGTAGTGGGTACGTGTAGTATAGGCTAAGAGGTCTGGGTGAAAATTTCTGGTAATTTTTTCTTCGGAGCGTAATCTTTTTAGTTCTTTTTCGATTTTTGATCTGATGGTGGGGATAGGATTTTTGCCTAGTTTTTAGTATGTGTTTATATCTTTTAGGAGGTTTGTCAATTTGTTGTCATAATCGGATTTGTTTATTAATATTATTGAATCGCTTTTATCAGCCTTTTGAATGATGATGTTTTTATTTGTGGCTAATTTTTTTATGCATTGAAATTCCTCTTTTGTAAGGTTAGGAGTAAGATTTGATTTTTTCTTTATCACATTATTTATTTGTTTTATTAATTTTTTTTCTATTGCTGTGGCTATATAAGCCTGTTTGGACTTTTATTACATATTAGTTGTACGGGTTTTTTTTTGGGGTCACGCTGTAATTGAAGCCTTTGTAGAGAAGATTGTGTACGTCTTTTGTCAAGTTATAGTTGGATTGGTTGGTTACGAATTCACCGTTCGCGTAATCTATTACGTGCATATATACAGATTGTGGCCTCTGTGATTTTAAAAGGGAGTTCCATTTTTTCTCATGTCGTGTGTTATTGTTAGAGATGTTGAGTTAAAGGCAGCTTCTGAAAGGCTTGCTAAGCATATGGGCCTAAAATTTCAGGGAATTGATGGATGGCTGTGGCGTTTTCGAAAGCGCCACGGCATTGTTAATAAAAGAACCTGTGGTGAATCTTCAGGTGCAGATGAAGAACAAGTTGAGACTTTCAGAAAATATCTAAATGACCGCATTAAAAATGAGGGCCTCATTTTATCACAGCTTTATGATGCTGACGAGACGGCTTTTTTTATCGTGCTGTTCTTGAAAATACCCATGCTTACAAGCATGAAACAGCACCCCTGATCGTAAGGTAAATAAGGAGCGGATTTCAGTTTTATTTGTGCAAATGTTGATGGCTTGCATCGGCTTAAGCCAATGGTAGTTGGTAAGGCAAAAAAAAAATAAAATAAATAAATAATAGTGCTTTAAAGGATTTAATGAGCCAGTTACCGGTGATATATAATGACATGTTTATTATCATAATGGTGATATGATAATAAACCTGGTTTACAGTATTTTCTGGGAAAGGCCTCCGTAGCCGAGTAGTCCAGTGCGGGAGTGCAGTAGCACAGGCACGCTCTTTGAATTGACCGGGATTCAAGCTCCTGACTGCTAAATACGGCGATCTACCAACCCGCACTGGACCAGCGTGGCAGATTATGGTCCATTTCGGGGGCAGCCTGTGCGAACGTAGCTTTTGGCCGCTCCTGGAACAGAGAAGTTTTTTCTGATTTATTTTCTGTTTTATTAGCTTAAATTGGCATATTAACTTAATTTCTAGAGTAGCTTTATATTCCTATTTACGATACTTAGTTTAAAGAAACTTAGATAGAGATTTTGTAGGTATTACTTAGTATCGGTACGGGTATCAAATCCACGTGTTTACCGTTCGTAATTTGCCGCCATTGTTAAGCGATACAAAATATCTCGAACTAGAGAGCATAAGCTTAATATTAAGTACTATACTATACTATATTAAGCTTATGCTATCTAGTTCGAGATATTTTGTATCGCTTAACAATGGCGGCAAATTAATTAATTAATCAATTAATTAATTTGCCGCCAATTAATCAGTAAAATCTATTAATCTTGTTGAACTTCAATGTCAATTAAATTGTACTTTTAACTATACATATAACGACTTAGGTTACATAACATACATAATTAGTAAAAATAAATAATTAATACTTAACTTGATACGGAAGTTATATAAAGGGATTTCGTAGATAACACTCGATACTGAAACATAAATATAGCGTTATAACTGTGTTGGGATACAAGTTTTGGATTTTAATTTTGTACTGAAATTGAAATTTTATTGAAATTAAATCGAAATCATGACTCAGACCAGAGCAGCAAAGCAAAAGGCTCAAGCTAATGGGAGTGCTGTGGCTCAGGGGAGAACTGATGGGGGGCAGTTGCCCTCTGAATCACAGCCTTTTAAAATGCACTACTTGCTTGATGTTTGTGGAGCAGTCAGGTATGGGACATGATACTGCCATGGGAGATGTCTTTGAGTGTGCGCGATGCAAGGAGTGTAAGGAAATCAGGCGACAACTCAGTGTTGTTATAGGCCTATATGAGAGCTTGAAGGACAGGGTGGATGCCCTCGAAGGATTAAAAGTGAGGGCCCATCAAGCTCTCAGCTGCCCACACCAATGCCAGAGCTTACACTTGGTCATCACGCAACACAGCGGCAGCCCCCGAGGCAGAATGCGCTGGTCCCAAAGGAACTAGTAGTTGTTGGTGACTCTATTGTCAGGGAAACGGGAAACATGCTTTGTAAAAAGGATAGGTGGAACAGGACCAGGGTATGTTTGCCAGGGGCACAGGTTGATGACGTTGTAGAGCAGATATCATCTTTTAAGGGCACAAAAGGTGATATAGTTGTACACATTGGCACTAATGATATTAAGAGTAGCAGGCTGGCGGAATTACTTAACAAGTACAGGTCACTGTTGAAAAAAAGCCGTGAATTAGGGTTGAATTTGAAAGTGTCTGCAATTCTGCCCAGACACGATAGGAGGGAGTATATGATGAGAGCCCTGTCGATCAATTCGGCCCTGGAAAGATTGTGCAAGGCTCAAGGGGTAGAATTTTTTTCAGCCTGGTCTGTACTTTTTAACAGGAGTGACTGCTTCTACAGGGATGGGATACACTTAAATAGAAAGGGTGCAAGAATGTTTGCTGATGCTATCGAGGCAGTGTTAGGTGGGTCGGAAAACTGCTAGCTTGGGGAGATACAATGACTAATAGATTAACAGTAGCCACTGGCAGAGGTGAAAGTGATTCTTGCACTGCTTCTATTGGAATGAGCAGCAGCCTGGAAAATGAGATGCAGGATATTTCAGAGACTGCTGGGAATCATTGGGGTACAAGTAAACACATGGGTTGTGTTAGGGTAGCTAAGAAAAAGAACAGGTGCATGTATACTTGCATGTACACCAATGCTAGGAGTTTAGTAAATAAATTTGATGAATTTGAGGTATTGCTCAAAACATCAAAGGCGGATATTGTTGGGATTTCAGAAACGTGGTGTCACACAGATATAAGGAATGCAGAACTGGAATTTGGGGAGTACAATGTCTACAGAAAGTATAGACAGGATAGGAAGGGAGGAGGGGTTATGATATTGGTTAGGAAATACATAAAATCCAAGGAAGTGAAGCCAGTGGACATCGCTGGACAGTGCAGTGTTGAGTCAGTTTGGTGTGACATAAGCATTGGGAGATCAAAATTGAGAGTAGGAGTGTGCTATAGGCCTAATGACTCTGATGAGTATAATAAGAAACTGTACAGGGAAATAGAGTGGGCCAGTAAATCAGAGTCTTATAATGGGGGATTTTAATTTCCCAGATATTGACTGGAATTTGGGGGCTGGTCACTCACACACTAGCAAGGCTTTCGTGGATTTATTGGATGATTGTTTTCTACATCAGCATGTTCGGGAGGCAACTAGAGGGAGTAATACTCTTGATGTGATTATCAGCAGTGATTCTTCATGCATTAAGAATCTGCAGATAAATGAACCACTAGGTGGCAGTGATCACAGTGTGCTGAAGTGGGATTTACTCAAAGAGGTAACTACCGTTAGGGGTAAAGGGAAGGGTTATTGCTTTCTTAAAGGCGACTACGATGGACTGAGACAGTATTTAAATTCTATACAGTGGGACCAACTGATGATGTTACCAACAGCAAATTCAAAATGGGAAGCATTCAAACAACTTATCTTGGAAGCTACTAGGCTTTACATACCAACTAAGAAATATTGTTCAAGGTTTAGGCCTAAATGGATGTCAGATGAACTAATGAGACATATGGCAGAGAAGAAAAATGCATGGGATACATACAAATTAACACATTACACAGAAGCCTATGATAGATACAAGTTGATCTGTAACCAAGTTACAAAGGAAGTTAGGCAGGCGAAGGCAGATTACGAGAAATCTTTGGCAAGGGATGCAAAGAAAAACAGCAAAGAGTTCTTTACTTATGTAAACTCTAGAAGGAAGGGGATGAATCAGATTGGTCCACTTGATATCGATGGGTCAACTGTTGATGATCCTGCTCAGGTAGCTAACAAACTAAATGAATATTTTGCATCGACATTCACACATGAGGAGTTATTCAGCAAGGGGAATGCCAGAGGTGTATTCAACTCTGGCAGTAAGCCAGAGAATCTTGTAATAACTGAGAGTAAAGTGGAGGAGAAATTGTTGAAGATAAACACAAGAAAGGCACCTGGGGTGGATGGGATCTATCCAGTTATATTAAAGGAGGCAGCAAAGGAAGTAAGCAAACCCTTAGCCATAATTATGAGAGCTTCCTTGGACTCAAGGGAGGTACCCATGGACTGGAGATGTGCAAATGTGACTCCAATTCACAAAGGAGGATCAAAGGCTGACACAAGTAATTATAGACCAGTGAGTTTAACTTCTGTTCCCGGAAAATTAATGGAGGCACTGGTTAAAGAAGCACTGCAGGATCATCTAGGCAAGACTTCAGTTATAGCTCGGACACAGCATGGTTTTGTTAAGGGGAAGTCTTGCCTGACCAATTTGATTGGATACTATGATGCAGTCACAAAAGAACTGGATGCAGGGAATAACTTTGATATTATATACTTGGATCTTAGAAAGACTTTTGATACTGTTGCACATGGAAGACTGCTGCACAAATTGGAGCAGTGTGGCATTGGAGGCAAATTGCTGCTATGGATAAAGGGGTGATTGAGGGGGAGAAGACAGAGAATGGTAATCAATGGACACTGCTCATCGTGGACTAATGTTATTAGTGGAGTCCCTCAGGGCTCAGTGTTGGGTCCATTATTGTTTTCTGTATTTATAAATGATATTGATGATGGTATATCAAGCTTAATGTCCAAGTTTGCAGACGATGCGAAGGTTGGCAGGGTTGTCAAGGACACCCTGATAGGGAAACAGCAACCCCAGAGCAACGTATCAACTCTATGGTACTACACTGACAGTGGTAGAGAATGAAAAGGACCTGGGGGTGGTTGTGCAGGCAGATATGAAGTTCTCTGAGCAGTGCAGATGGGCTGCAAGAGTAGCTTATGGTGTATTGTCAATGATATATAGGAATTTTTCTAGCAGGGATAAGGAGGTGATTATTCCCTTGTATAAGGCAATGGTCAGGCCACACCTAGAGTACTGTATACAGGCCTGGAGGCCTCATTTCAAGAAGGATGTAGAGCTGCTGGAACGAGTACAGAGAAGGGCAACAAGATTAGTGGATGGAACAAAGGGGTGCTCTTATGAAGAAAGGCTTAAGTTTTGCAAATTACAGTGTCTGGAGACCAGGCACCAGCGAGGTGATCTGATAGAGGTGTATAAAGCCTTGAATGGTTTGAGCATGCTCAATGCTGATGGGATTCTTCCTCTTGCTCAGAATAATCACCTGAGAGGGCATAAATTCAAATTGAGGAAAGACAGATGTAGGACAGACGTGCGGAAATTTGCCTTTAGCCAGCGGGTGGTTGGTTGGTGGAACAGACTTCCATTCCTTGTTGTGGAAGTTGATAGCCTAAATAAGTTTTAAGGCTCAGCTGGACAGGTATTTCGAACGAACAGAGGGGTGAAGTGGAAATGGGTGTTTTTTTTTTTTTTTTTTTTTGGCTGATGCTGCATAAGCTTGCTTTCTTGCATCAAATGCCTCTACTAATGCTAATGCTAAATTGTGCAAATAAGAAATCCAAAAGGAAGCAGCAACTTGAGTAAGCCAACCTTTGAGTGTAACCATCAGCTATGAAGTGAGCCAGTATTAATAAAAGCTAACAATTATAAAATGTAGCAATCGTTCCTTCCAAAAGATGGAGAGAGAGAGTTTACCTTTAGCAATAAACAAGGCCAGATCTATCAGGGTACAGTGACAGTTGGGCAAGGGGTCCCAAGGTTTCAGGGGCAAAATCTAATACATTTATTGTAAAAAGTAATTTTTTTTTTGTTTTTTTTTAACTTTTAATTGCACTTATTTCACTGCAATTATTGCTCTTTTTGTTTACTGTGTTTAAATATATTTTTGTCCTTCATCCTTTCATATCCCATTCATATTAAAATACTCTGAGGGGTCTGTGCTAATGGCAAACATTAGAAAAGTCTCTAAAAATGTCTACCAGGGGCCCCAGACACCACTTAATGCAATTACTGTAAAAAGTAAGATTTTTTAGCTTTTAATTTCATTTCATTTACTTAATTATTACTGTTTTTGCTTATTGTGTTTAAATTTATTTCTATCCTCCATTCTTTCACATCATATTTAAAATAATCTGCGATTCTATTCTTTCAGAAAACATTAAAAAAGGGTTTATTAAAATATATGCACTGCAACTCCAAACTACCTAAGCCCAACATTGGCCATAAGCAGTGTCAGAATCAGTCTATTGCAAACCAAAATCATTGTATAATTTTTAGAGCCACCATGTAAAAATATGCAGTTCTGTGCATCTATTTCAAATTTATAGACTTAAAATCTGGACGTCTGGGAGGAAATTTTCATTTAGCCTAAATATCTACTATGCAGAATCATAGCAGATATTTATGCTGCAGTATTCACATTAAATTTACATTTTACTTAAACAGTAAAAATATATTTTTTTTTACATTTTAAAATAATTGTAATATCATCATCAGCCATTTTCAATCCACTGCAGGATGAAGGCCTCTCCAGCAACTTTTCAGTTCCTTCTGTTTTGAGCACTGGCCATCCATTTACTACCCACAAACTCATGAATTTCATCTATCCATCTCCGCCTTTGTCTTCCAGGTTTTCTTCTAGCTCCTCTTGGATACCATTCTGTTACTTTCTTAGTCCATCTGTCATCATGTCTTCGAGCTAAGTGTCCTGCCCAAGACCATTTTAGTTCTTTAGTTTTGATAAGAATGTCCTTTACTTGAGTTTGCTGCCTAATCCATGTGTTTCTCTTCTTATCTAACAGTCTGATTCCCAATATAATTCGTTCCATTCTTCGCCGTGTAGTTCTCAGCTTCTCTTCCATTCTTTTGGTGAGTGCCCAAGTTTCACTTCCATAAGTCATGGTGGGGAGTGTACATTGGTTCATTATTTTACGTTTCAGACAAACTGGGATATTGCTCTTCAGTATGTGACTATATTTCCCGAATGCTATCCATCTAAAATTTATTCTTCTCTTGACTTCCAGCCATTTATCATTATTACAGCTAATAACTTGTCCCAGATAAGTATATGACTCCACCTTTTCAATTACTGCTCCTTCAATCATTATTTCCCTTTCTGTGGCATACCTGTTCATCATTAATTTTGTTTTAGCCATATTCATCTTTAGTCCAAAATCCTTACTAACTGTGCATAACTGATTAAGATTTTCCTCTAATTCTTTGGGATCGTGGCTTATAACCACAATGTCATCTGCAAATCGTAAATGGTTTAGGTACTCTCCGTTCACATTGACTCCTTTCTGCGACCAGTCTAATCTTCTGAAAGCTTCCTTAAGGGCAGCAGTAAACAGCTTCGGAGATATTGTGTCTCCTTGTCGAACTCCTTTCTCAATTTTAAATTTCCTACTGTCTTTGTCTAGTCTAATGAAGGAGGTAGCACTCTCATATATTTTCTTCAAAATCATAATATATGGGTATCTATGACTTGTCTTTCCAGTGCCCGAAACATTGCCTTATGCTGTATGGAGTCAAATGCCTTTTCATAATCCACAAATGCCAGGCATATGGTGTTTTATATTCATTTGCTTTCTCCATTAGCTGTGATATTACGTGAAGGTGATCCATAGTCGAGAATCCAGTCCTAAAGCCATCTTGCTCTTTCGGTTGATTCTCATTAAGTATTCTTTCTAATCTGTTAGTAATGACCCTTGTGAACAATTTGTAGATGTGGGATAACAAGCTAATTGGTCTATAATTTCCAATTTCTGATTTATCTCCTTTCCTATGCAGCAAAACTGTGATTGCATTATTCCACTGCTTAGGCGTCACACATTTTCTAATGCACTTTGTGAAGAGCCTTGCTAGTTTTTGTGTTATGTCTCCTCCTCCCAATTTTAACAACTCTACAGTAACTTCATCTTCCACCGGGGCTTTCTGATTCTTCATTTTCTTCAATGCATGTTCTACCTCATCAGGAAGAATATTGGGTATGTCGTATGTGTTGCTGCTTTGCAATCCATCTTCTCCACTGCTGGCATCATTCCCCTGCTCCTTGTATAATTCTCTATAGTAGTCTTCTGCTATTTGAATTGTCTTTTCTGCTGTTTATAAGTACACCATCACTATTCTTCAGTATCATTTGTCTTTCTGTATTACTGCTCATGGCTGCTGATTTAAATCCTTTGTTTTCCCTTAATGCTTGTTCTACTTTTCTTGTGTTACATCTTCTTATGTCCTCTCTGAGTCTCTTTCTAATGGCTTTGCATAACTCAGTATACTCAATTTTCTCCCTGTGAGTGTTTTTCTTGCTCTTCATTTGTCGTCTTCGGTTCATCATGACAAGTGTTTCTTGACTAATTTTTTCTTCTTTGGATTTCTTTTTCCCTATAGGTTTTTTGGGCTTTATCACTTTCAGAAAGTTGTAATATTCCTCGTCGATATCTTGGTCCTGAGCAGTCTGCAGAAGCTCAAACTTGTTTTTAAGTTCCAGTACATACTGCTTTTTCTCCTCTTCTGTTATCTCAAAGACCTTTGTATTATTTACTCGAGTCAGTTTTTTCCTTTCCTACCTCTATATCAAGTGTACATCTTACCATTCTGTGATCACTTCAAACATTTACCTTATTCAGGACGGTAACATCATTCACAATATATCTTCTGTTAGTGAGGATGAAGTCGATTTCATTAGTAGTTAATCCATTTGGACTCTTCAATGTCTACTTTCTGTTCACCCTATTCTTGAAAAAAGTGTTCATTACTGACAGTTGTTGAGATTCAGCAAATTCCACAAGTCTTTCACCTCTTTCATTTCTTTCACCAATTCCAAAATTTCCTATAGTTCCCCTTTCTGTGCTGTTTTGTCTTTTTCCAAACTTAGCATTGAAGTCCCCCATAATAATAGTGTAGTGGGTTTTCTGCTCATCTAGAAGACTCAGTTTCGGTGTACATTTCTTCAACCTCTTCATCATCATGGCTCGATGTTGGTGCATAAATCATTATAATCTTTAGCTTGTACCTCTTAGAAATCTTGAGTATTAGTCTTGACACCCTTGGTGATGTACTTTTGAATTCCAAAATGTTGTTTTTAAAATATTTATGGACCAGAAACCCAACTCCACCTTCACTCCTTTCACTGTTTCCATTGGTGTACAGCAGATTTCCACTTGATAAACTTATAAGTGATTCATTTCTTCTTCTTGTTTTGGCCAAACCGATGATATTCCAATTCACATTTTCTAATTCCTTTTCCAGCTCTAATATTCTGTCTTCACTGATGAGTGATCTTACATTAGAACAGGCCAAGTTCAGTTTCCGTGCATGGTAACCTGGTCGTACCCAGCGATTCTTAGCACCCTCTGCTTCCACTCTGATCCTCTCGCTGCCGTAAGAGGGAGAGTGAAAGCTGCTGGGGACTGAGGGCCATTTGTTTTGTTGTGCTGTCATATGCTGGAGGGTTTGGTCTTTTCCTCTTCACCCTGACCAGGCATCTTGAAGAGAACCACTCTACACATTCGTTGCCACCTAATATTAAGAGTAGGAGACCGGCAGAATTACTTAACAAGTACAGGTCACTGTTGAACAAAAGCCGAGAAATAGGGTTGAATTTGAAAGTGTCTGCAATTCTGCCCAGACACGATAGGAGGGAGTATATGATGAGAGCCTTGTCGATCAATTCGGCCCTGGAAAGATTGTGCAAGGCTCAAGGGGTAGAATTTTTTTCAGCCTGGACTGTACTTGTTAACAGGAGAGATTGCTTCTACAGGGATGGGATACACTTAAATAGAAAGGGTGCAAGAATATTTGCTGATGCTATCGAGGCAGTGTTAGGTGGGTCGGAAAACTGCTAGCTTGGGGGGAGACAAAGACCAATAGATTGACAGTAGCCACTGGCAGAGGTGAAAGAGATTCTTGCACTGCTTCTATTAGAATGAGCAGAAGCCTGAAAAACAAGATGCATGGTATTTCAGAGACTGCTGGGAGCCATTGCGGTACAAATAAACACATGGGTTGTGTTAGGGTAGCTAAGAATAGAAACAGGTGCAGGTATACTTGCGTGTACACCAATGCTAGGAGTTTAGTAAATAAATTTGATGAATTTGAGGTATTGCTCAAAACATCAAAGGCAGATATTGTTGGGATATCAGAGACGTGGTGTCATACAGATATAAGGGATGCAGAACTGCAATTTGGGGAGTACAACGTCTACAGAAAGGATAGACAGGATAGGAAGGGGGGAGGGGTTATGCTATTAGTTAAGAAACACATAAAAACCAAGGAAGTGAAGCCAGTCGACATCGCTGGACAGTGCAGTGTTGAGTCAGTTTGGTGTGACATAAGCATTGGGAGATCAAAATTGAGAGTAGGAGTGTGCTATAGGCCTAATGACTCTGATGAGTATAATAAGGAACTGTACAGGGAAATAGAGTGGGCCAGTAAATCAGAGAGTCTTATAATGGGAGATTTTAATTTCCCAGATATTGACTGGAATTTGGGGGCTGGTTACTCACACACTAGCAGGGCTTTTGTGGATTTATTGGATGATTGTTTTCTACATCAGCATGTTCAGGAGGCAACTAGAGGGAGTAATACTCTTGCTTTGATTATCAGCAGTGATTCTTCATGCATTAAGAATCTGCAGATAAATGAACCACTAGGTGGCAGTGATCACAGTGTGCTGAAGTGGGATTTACTGAAAGAGGTAACTACCATTAGGGGTAAAGGGAAGGGTTATTGCTTCCGTAAAGGCGACTACGATGGACTGAGACAGTATTTAAATTCTATACAGTGGGACCAACTGATGATGTTACCAACAGCAAATTCAAAATGGGAAGCATTCAAAGAACGTATCTTGGAAGCTACTAGGCTTTACATACCAACTAAGAAATATTGTTCAAGGTTTAGGCCAAAATGGATGTCAGATGAACTAATGAGGGATATGGCAGAGAAGAAAAATGCATGGGATACTTACAAATTAACACATGACACAGAAGCCTATGATAGATACAAGTTGATCTGTAACCAAGTTACAAAGGAGGTTAGGCAGGCGAAGGCAGATTACGAGAAATCCTTGGCAAGGGATGCAAAGAAAAACAGCAAAGAGTTCTTTACTTATGTAAACTCTAGAAGGAAGGGGATGAATCAGATTGGTCCACTTGATATTGATGGGTCAACTGTTGATGATCCTGCTCAGGTAGCTAACAAACTAAATGAATATTTTGCATCGACATTCACACATGAGGAGTTATTCAGCAAGGGGAATGCCAGAGGTGTATTCAACTCTAGCAGTAAGCTACAGAATCTTGAAATAACTGGGAGTAAAGTGGAGGAGAAACTGTTGAAGATAAACACAAGAAAGGCACCTGGGGTGGATGGGATCTATCCAGTTATATTAAAGGAGGCAGCAAAGGAAGTAAGCAAACCCTTAGCCATAATTATGAGAGCTTCCTTGGACTCAGGGGAGGTACCCATAGACTGGAAATGTGCAAATGTGACCCCAATTCACAAAGGAGGATCAAAGGCTGACACAAGTAACTATAGACCTGTGAGCTTAACTTCTGTTCCAGGAAAATTAATGGAGGCACTGGTTAAAGAAGCACTGCAGGATCATTTAGACAAGACTTCAGTTATAGCTCAGACACAGCATGGTTTTGTTAAGGGGAAGTCTTCCCTGACCAACTTGATTGGATACTATGATGCAGTCACAAAAGAACTGGATGCAGGGAATAACTTTGATATTATATACTTGGATCTTAGAAAGGCTTTTGATACTGTTGCACATGGAAGACTGCTACACAAATTGGAGCAGTGTGACATTGGAGGCAAATTGCTGCTATGGATAAAGGGGTGGTTGAGGGGGAGAAGACAGAGAATGGTAATCAATGGACACTGCTCATCGTGGACTAATGTTATTAGTGGAGTCCCTCAGGGCTCAGTGTTGGGTCCATTATTGTTTTCTGTATTTATAAATGATATTGATGATGGTATATCAAGCTTAATGTCCAAGTTTGCAGATGATACAAAGGTTGGCAGGGTTGTCAAGGACACTACTGACACTATGCTGCTGCAACAGGATCTGGAAAGGTTGAGCAGATGGGCTGAGAGGTGGCAAATGAAGTTTAACATTGACAAATGTAAAGTACTACACATGGGAAACAGCAACCCCAGAGCAACGTATCAACTCTGTGGTACTACACTGACAGTGGTAGAGAGTGAAAGGGACTTGGGGGTGATTGTGCAGGCAGATATGAAGTTCTCTGAGCAGTGCAGACGGGCTGCAAGAGTAGCTCATGGAGTATTGTCAATGATATACAGGAATTTTTCCAGCAGGGATAAGGAGGTGATTATTCCATTGTATAAGGCAATGGTCAGGCCACACCTAGAGTACTGTATACAGGTCTGGAGGCCTCATTTCAAGAAGGATGTAGAGCTGCTGGAACGAGTACAGAGAAGGGCAACAAGATTAGTGAATGGAACAAAGGGGTGCTCTTACGAAGAAAGGCTTAAGTTTTGCAAATTACAGTGTCTGGAGACGAGGCACCAGCGAGGTGATCTGATAGAGGTGTATAAAGCCTTGAATGGTTTAAGCATGCTCAATGCTGATGGGATTCTTCCTCTAGCTCAGAAAAATATCACCTGAGAGGGCATAAATTCAAATTGAGGAAAGACAGATGTAGGATAGATGTCCGGAAATTTGCCTTTAGCCAGCGGGTGGTTGGTTGGTGGAACAGACTTCCATCCCTTGTAGTGGAGGTTGATAGCCTAAATAAGTTTAAGGCTCAGCTGGACATGTATTTTGAACGAACAGAGGGGTGAAGTGGAAGTGGGTTTTTTTTTTTTTTTTTTTGGCTGATGCTGCATAAGCTTGCTTTCTTGCATCAAATGCCTCTACTAATGCTAATGCTAAAAGTGATGGAACAGGGCTTACCATCGAGAAGGTGTGCATGAGTGGATTTTAGGGAGGCAGGCCATCTGGACTTCTCCTAAATCTTCTGTAATAGAGAGATATTGGATCCATCAGTTTTAGGCTGAGTGTCTGATAACACACAGGATACCTGTTCCCCTCTAATTAATTGTAATATAACTAATTACAAAAGAAAGAAAAGAAAAACTTATTATTGCAATATAAAATTAGAATACAAACATAAAAGGAGTAAGAATTTCATTAGTTGTTTCATCAAATTAAAAACAACTATGTATTTACAATCTACATCAATATTTATTTTTCTGGCTTTTGTATAACAAAAATCTTTTGCAATTTTTTTTGCATCCAAAGATTTAGAAACATCACATTTAAGAGAAATCAGTAATTAGTTGCTACTGAGACATTCTTGAGTACGATTAACTTTTAGTATTAGCCATATGCTGCAAGGAAGCCAAAGGTTTTTGCTGTACCAGTCAAAAATATATATAAAAAATAATAATAATAATTTAGATGATTTTATCAGTTTCAGCAAAGAAAAACCTTTTCACTGACTCTGCAGTTATTGGTAAAACCAAGAGTTTATGATGGCAAAACGTTCGCAAACATCAATATCACCATTTTCACAAATATATTTTAATAAATCTATCAGTATAGGATTTTTTTATTTTATTTCTTTCCAATTCAGATTGTGCTATTAATTCGTAACACGGCTCACATTTGGTATGGGCTTGGCACTCCCAGGGTCCTGAGCTGGATATCATCTTCCCTTTCTTGATGATTCCCACTTCTCTCTCTCTCTTTGCAAAAAATTGCAAAAGATTTTTGTATAACAAAAATCTTTTGCAATTTTTTTTGCATCCAAAGATTTAGAAACATCACATTTAAGAGAAATCAGTAATTAGTTGCTACTGAGACATTCTTGAGTACGATTAACTTTAGTATTAGCCACATGCTGGAAGGAATTTTTGCAATTTTTTTTTGCAAAAATTCCTTGTACCCTATGGCTAAGGATAATAATAATAATAAAATCAAGCCTTAGGTTGATTCAATTGCTTTAAACTTCTAGTGAGCACACTTTGTGCATCTCTTCAATAAAAAATAGAAAAAATTCATTAATTAAAAAAAAAACTTTTAGAATTACATCAGTGAATTTTTAGCATTCTTCAGCAATTATGTCACTTTTAATCTGCATCATTATTGTCCATGTGTTGATTTATTATAAAGCTTTGTTTTTATTTCATTTGTTCAGTGGCACAGTGCACTGGGTGAAAGATAGTCTGGAAATATTTTTTTTGGATAATAAGACATGTTACTCAAGATTTTATTTTTTCTTATTATCTACTAATGTTTTTAAAATTGTAGTGTACCATTTTCCACAATTTCTTACCTTTTATACAAGAAAAAAAAAAGAATAATGTATAATGTACACCAAGTACTTGATCTTGTTTTTATTTGATGCATCCACTAGAGAGTTATGTTCTGATCCATACTTTATTTTCAGTATACACCTAAAGCTCAGTTAATGTATGTAATGTGTTCTTGGAAAACCACGTTAACCAAATAAACCTTAACAAAATATGCTCCAGAAAATTCTCGAATAATTTTCTTTTTTTAAAATGAAATATGAATAAATACAATTAATGTACACACCTAATTAATAACTAATCCTCTTTGAAAAATTTATTCAAAGAAAGCTGAGTGGTCTTCTTCTTATCATATAGAATCTTATAACAAAGCAATATTCAAAGAAAGTTGACAAGTTGCCACCTTTTCATCATACAGAACCTTATAGGAAATAGTGACATCATGAAGTCCTCTGACAATATTACTGCTTCTTGCAAATATTGAGATCAGAATATTCTGTGACTCCTGTTGTCTCTTCCACTTTCATCTTCATTTCTTTAAATTTTTAAGCTCTTTTAAGGATACTAGAGATTCCATCATCACTATCATCCTTTTTTTCAATTTGCATCCCTGCCTGCAATTCAATAAAATCACTGGTCATTTGGTCTTCTCTGTGAAACTCCAGTTACTGATGTTCACATTTTCAGTATCCACTGACAATTTAACGTGTTTCAACTATGTCTAAAATTTTCTTTCTGACATTTCCTTGCATTTTTTAGAAATCTTCATAGTCATGGACAAACAAGTAAGCAGAATTTTCTCCAACAAACCTTCACTGTGGATTACTTGCAATCTTTCAAGATTGCAGCAATGTTTCTCACTGCTATAAGGATGTTCCCCTTACAGAACTGCACAAGAATTGTTGCTTCCTTTCCCCTCAATAGCATTACTAGTCTGAGCCATAGTTCTTCTCAAATAATAAAGGTGAAAATGGCCCCTTGATCCACAGACTTTTCTTTTTCATCCAGTTCCAGGGGCACTCTCACTTTTTCTCATTTCACTCATATCAACTACAATGTAAAAAGCACTTCTACAAGTTATTGTTCCACAAAAACCATGAAAACTGAGAATGCATAACCAGAGTAGCAATGTGCCAGACTGAAGCTAAAAAGCAAAACCTTTTTCATTTGACTTTCAGATTTATTAGGTATATTGTTTATAATCTCATAAATAAATATTCTTTTTGTGCTCCATACAATCACAGTAATTGGGGGTGTACAATTACTGTGAAACTGTAACTACAGATCTATGTACATATATTGGACGAAGAGTATCAGTATAGGATGTATGTCTCATTGGATGTATGGTAACAACATTAAGTGTATAAATAACAGTATACAAATTTATTTACAAGATGCTAATTTGTTCAATTTTCTCTTTCTCATTCCTCTTGAAAGTTTTTTTTCCCTCTTATTACATATGAAATTTGCATCCTTACAAAATGTCTTCCTTGGCTGTCACCCATATCTAACTCCTTGATCTGACTCTGCTGGAAGAGTCCAAGGTACACTTGCAATATATAAGTTACAATGCAATATACAGTAGACTATTGAAATAATGGCACCCCAAATAATGGATCATTTGAGCTAACGGCACATTGAGATTGGATGTTTACATACAGCGCCTGTCATGGCGCAATACAATCATGTCGTTTTCGCGATGTAAAAAACCAAAAACCAACCAATATATAGCGCAGATGTCTTGCAGCACCAAAAAAAGAAAACAGTAAGTATACTTGCAATATATAAGTTACAATGCAATATACAGTAGACTGTCGAAATAACAGCACCCCAAATAATGGAACATTTGGCTAACGGCACATTGAGATTGGATGTTTACATACAGTGCCTGTCATGATGCATATAATCATGTCGTTTTTGCAACGTAAAAAACCAAAAACCAACCAACATATAGCACAGATGTCTTGCAGCACCAAAAAAAGAAAACAAGAAAGTCACATGATTAAGGTATTTGTTTATGCTTGCCATTTTGAAAGCAAATTCTGTACTGATATCATGGATCAGATTATACCACTGTTATACATTTATTTTAAATTAAAAACTCCTTACTATGACTCCTAAAGTTAATAAATCTCATGCAGAGAAGAAAAGAACAAGTTCTTCTTAGTGACAAATTTGATATAATTCAAACTATTACATTAGGTTGACCCAGAAGGTTAATTCATATACCCACGTGCACTGTCTGTAAAGTGCATGTTCTCTCTGATCACTTCACCTGTTTTGCTGGATGAAAAACTCGTTTATGGGGTGGGCCCCCTCACCTTGCTATCTATGCCTGAGACTGACTAACTCAGCCATGGAGTGAAAAAGGGCTGATACTGTATCGTAAGCTTGTCACACTGCTACTGCGCAGTGTGACAAAATCTTACAAATATATTTCTCTTAGTGTGTGCGTGTGTGGAAGAAGTAAAACACTTAAGGAATAACGAAAATGTCATTACAGAAATATTTCTATTGGTGGCAGTAGGCCTGGTAGTGCAATTAAGGAATATGGTGAACAATAGCATGGTGGGTGCAGAAGGATTAAAATTAAAAGCTCCTGAACAATAGTTTAATCCCTCTATTACACAGCTACTTGAGGATGCAACACTTAGTGCATTTTGGGAAAGGGTGTCAGTATGGAGCAATTCAAAGGTATTGTGAACAGGTAATGTAGAGGTAAAAGATGAAAGCATTTCGTTGTGTGGGAAAAATATTCCGTTTTTCCCACCAAAGGAAGAATGAGTTTAAAGACTAACACCGTGATTGGGCCAGGTTTAAATTAGATATGCAAATACATATCTAATTTGCAATAAATTCAATAAATAAATAAATAAATGAGAAGGAAATAAATAAGGTGCTCGAGCCAAAACAGGGTTTTGTGGTTGTTGTTCGGAGGGGTTGTAGACTTCCAGTGGTAGTTCTGGGTTCAGTTTGGGTCCGGGAGTGTCCAGCAGTGAAGGTTCTGCCAGGCATGTTCCTGTGCTAGAAGTTAATCTGGTAGTTGAATAACAAGCCAGTCAGATAGTGCCCTGGCTTCTACTACTGCTGTGGCAATTTCCTTCAGCATTAACAGAGAACTGTTCTCGAAATCCCGAAATAAGATGGTGTACTGGAAGAGCTATGCAGCAGAGATGCAGAGTTCAACTAAGAAGAGAGAGAGATCACTGCACTCCGTGGAAGGAACCCACACAAAGGAATCCCACTGTGAAAGAATAAGAAGACAAGTCCTCTGAACTGTATTGTTTTGGAAATGGTACTTAGATAAAGTGGGAGATTATTTTTAGAGTAAGGTTGAAATTGAAGAAGCATGAGAAATAAGGAAATGTTTAGTATTGAGTTGGTTTATTAGTTAAAGTTGTAAATAAAATTGATATTGCTAAATCAAGAGAGATGACATGGAATTCTTGGTATTGTTAGCGACTTATGGATTGCTGTTGTGAAGAGATTGATAATTAAGAGAAATATGAGGAAGTGATTAAGATTGAATTAGTTTAGTGTTTGAAGCTGTAGAGAGAGTTGAGATTATTGAGAGAAATTTTATGGAAATGATAGTATATATTAACAGACTAAATGAGAAAAATGAATAGATTAGATGTAAATGAACACCAGTTATGTACTGTAAGTAGATTTGTATGATAAATGAGTTTTGTTTTATATTTGTGTCATTGCTCTTGAGAAACTGACAGCTCACATATAACATATATATGCTTGTGTGTGGGGACGATATCCCTCAGCGCCTGAAAATTCTCATTTTTTAACGCAGTCAGGTAGCTTGTGGGGCTTAGTGCTTGAGGGAAGCTGCTGTACGTAAATCATAACAATGGCCACTGACGGTGATACTAAGGTAAGGTACAGGGAAATAAAAATTAACAAATAAATAAATATCCCCCCCCCACAAGTTAGATTTGGTTTCCTCACCAAATTTAACCATCAGTCCCTTCCTTTCGTTAATCAAAAAGGAAATATTTTTTAATTTTGATAAAAAGGAAACCAAACACCAACCAGTACAGAATCCAAAAGGACGTTTTCTGCTGTTAATTAAATATGTACCAAAATTAGATCCAGTTTAAACAATAACACTATTGTCTTAAGAGCTCACTTTATTCAGACAGGTAGTGTGGGTGCTTATTTTATTTTTTTGTTTTTAGAATAACTGTATGTTTAATAATTGTTGCTAGAATATTTATTATTATAATAAAAGTTTGATTTAAAATGTGAATTCGAGTAATTACTTGTTTTTTCCTTATTTTATTGCACCTAATTGTCATCAAAATTTATTGCGAAAAATGTTTTTTTTTTTTTTTTTTGGAATACCAGTATACCGGTTTCATAAATTAAAAATACCAAAATAACGGTATTAAGATTTTGACCGGTATCGTGAGCTCTACTTGAAAGGTATACTTGCGATATTTGCCTATGCAGTGTAGGCCATAAGCTGATTCTGACCACAAATGAACCAAAATTTTAACATAAAAAAAATCTTTACATATTTATTTCCATGAACTTAAATATTACTCAATATCTGGATTTTAAGTTTGTTTTTGTATTCTTAATTTCCATTAGATGCAGTCCATAAAGACCAAAACAAAGTGATGTATCAAGAAAAATTTGCATTCTGGAGAATTGGAAATGCCCGAGCAATTGGCTGGTGTACAATCTGTGTCTGCAGTGTGGGAATTATTCTTCTCATAGGAGGTGCTGTACTCACAGGTATAGCTTATACTGAGATACGCCCAAATATTGCAGATGAGAATTATGACCGCTATATTGGAGCAAATGTGAGGAGAGTTATTGGTCCAGTGATGCTGGCATTTGGGGGATTTCTATTGATAGGTGGATGTTCATTTTATGGATATGCACTCTTTGCAGCTAACAAAGAATACAAACTACATATGGTGTATATTGTAAATTCAAGCAATGACTATATTCCACCCCCAGAGAAAACTTAAAACTATTTTAATATTTTTGCCTATCCTTGTTACTTGCAAGCATTTAAAAGTTACTGAAAAGCAATCAAAAAATTATTGATTGAAACATTCCATTTTAATTATTGAAATTATACATTCCTATATAGAGGAATGCAAAATAACATGATCAGCACGTGTTTTATCGGTTTGTTCTCGTGGTTGCATATACATTTTCTTTTTTGAATAAAATGATGAAAAGAGATGATTGATGAGGATTTCACCTTATGGCAGTCAAGTCAAAAGAACAATCATTTTATTAATTTTTTTGAGAGGGTGAATTTAGGTATCTTTGATGATTCCCTCAAACAGACTTAATGATGGAACACCTCACCAACAGATATACTTTGGCTGGTTAAGGCAGCAGCAGCTGCATACAGTTACTTCCCTGAAGAATATATGAAACCTGCATGTGAAGTCAATTTCTTTCACTTTGACATGGTAGAATATCAACCATTACTGACAATCTATCATTAAATCCCAAATTATAATTAATCCAATTCTGATTGTTTTCCTCACAGCTAGGAAAGGAACTAATGAATTTTCCCTTGGACCGAGGTCTCTGTACCCTTATTGGTAACAGCTTTATTTTTGTAGAATGGATAATTTAAGGTGGCAATCCCTTCAAAACAGTGGAGTAACTTTTTCTATGAATTTTAGTCAGTCACAGACAAAGCTTGTAAGATTCTCTTCCTGAATAAAATCTAGCCTTTTCGCCATGCAGAACAGACATGCTCTTTAACCACAAAAATTCTCGGGATCTGTGCTTTCTCTTCCTTGGCATGTTTCACTTCACTTCCATAATCAACCAAACAGCTATGCAAAACACTAACAGGGCTCTATATCAGGAAGCATCCTAACAGCATAATGGCACTCACAGCTTCTGTTGTACAGTTTCAGGAAATCTTGAAACAAATTTCATTCAAAGTGCTGTTAATGTGGTGAATATACAAATCAGCAAATCCATAATATGTACATAATGCATTTTCGTAGTGCATTAATCCCTTAATGTATACAGGGTGTCTCAAAAATATTGGTACAAACATTTGGAGGAGGTAGGTAACATCTAAAGGAATGTGAATCGCATAGGAACCCACAACCGGAAACGTCACGGGAAAGTAGTAGCAGAGGCACAAGGAGCAGAAATGATACGACAGTAATTAGTGGCAAACATTTATTTGTAAAAAAAAAAAGTAAAGTGCAGCCATTATCAACCCACTGCAGGATGGAAGCCTCCTCAACAATTCATGCTGACATAATATTAACAATGGAATATGAGATGGATGCATTTCATGTTACAACAGATGCTTGAAGGTTCCACTATGAGACGCGATGCATGCATGACACCAACGCAGAATGGATTGGCGGACACGGTCAAACACACCTGGAGTTTTTTTGACAGTAGCAGCAGCGCAGACAAGTCTCGCCACGAGATCCCTTTCAGTCTCCACAGGTGATTCATACATGATAGATTTGAGGGCCCCCCCCACAGAAAGAAATCAAGGCTCGATAAATCAGGTGAGTGTGGGAGCCAGGCAACGGATCCACCACGGCCAATCCATCGACGCCCAAAATGCCTGTTCAAATGGTCACGAACACACCTTCCATAATGGGAAGGCGCCCCGTCATGTTGAAACCAAATATTGTGTCTCACATTTGCTGGAACATCGTCAAGTAACCCTGGTAGAACTTGTTCAAGAAAGATCAGATATTTGGCAGAGTTCATGCAGGATGGTAACAGGTATGGGCTGACTAAGCAGTCACCGACCATACCTGCCCACACATTTATTGTGAAGCGATGTTGTGCCGCATGGGGGTGCACACCGTGTGAGCCCTCTGCTAATCCATACACTAGGTGCATGTCTGCCAGCTCACAGTTCGTATATCGATGTATGCTCTTCGTGCGGCAATTACTGCTTGAATGAGTAAACCAGAAATTTTCCCTCTCGCAAACTGATAAACAGCACCATGTACCGACTTACAGTGATGTTTCCGGTTATGGGTTCCTATACGATTCACATTCCTTTAGATGTTACCTACCTCCCCTAAACGTTTGTACCAATATTTTTGAGACGCCCTGTATATCCATTCATGATTATTAAAGGTGGATTTTATGCATGTCTCTAGATAGTTGTACTTCAATCAGCAATTAATGTCTAGTTATAAACACATTTTTTCTATCCCACCTTATCCTTCTAAATAATTTAATTAACTCCATTCATATGTTTAAGTGATTGTCTTTTCAAATAAATATGTTCTACATCAGGGATTCCCAACATGGTCGATATTGACCCCCTGGGGGTTCAATATAGACCTTAAAATCGTCTTGAAAGAGGGGTAAAATGGGAGGTCAATGGACACATTATATAATAATAATAAACATGGTGCTGTCTATAGTTGCAAGATTATTGAACATTTGGATTTATTCATTCGCCCGGAAAATGAATCAATACCAGTATGTCTCTTATGTGAAAAAAACCTTTTGGAACACTATGAAACTATCAAAGATGAAAGACCACCTGTAAAGGATGCATCTTGGTGAAAAAGACAAGGATTTTTAATATTTCAAATGTCTTAAAGGTAAAATTTATAAAATTCTACAATGGGTTTAAAATTGTTTATGAAACTTTCAGTTTCTGGAAAAAATGCTGAAAATAGATTAGGGTATCCACCCACAGTTGGGCAGCAATTGATACAGTCACCATTATGAGAAATTATAAGCTGTCATGAAAATGAAACTGGATCCAGTATTAAAAAGCATTCCACTGAGTAACAATAAAGTTCAATGTCACATTGACAAAATGGCTGCTGAAGATATCCAAAAAGCTGTGGTTTCTGAATTGCAGACAACTAATTTGCTGTACAATGGGATGAGGGAACATTTGGATCTTTAAGCATCCTTATGCCTTATGTACTTTATTACAGCCCAAGAAAAAAAAAAAAGCAATAACAGAAGTATATTTTTGCTGATTAAATACGTATACAAAATGAGAAATGTTTATTTGTGCTTCAAACAATACTCACAGGAAAACAATATTCTTATTGCTAATATTGTAGCAGCTGCTTCTGATGTAGCACCAGCAACAGTTGGCAGATATACAGGGTTTTTAGCATTTTTTTTTTTTTTAAGAAAAAGATTCCTGAGGTTAGAACTGCACAAGGAGCATTTGGTTACAAAAAACATAGGTGAAAAATTGCATGATGTACTGCAAGTGCATATTAAATCAATAAATGAAATAAAGACAAAATCCTTGAACGATCATCTGTTTTTGTCAATTGTGATCAAAATGATGAAATCTACAACCAGCTGCTTTTATACAGAGGTATGTTAACCAACAAAAGGAAATAGTTTGCATTTGAATCAAACTTTTTGATACTGTAATAGAATTTCTTCTATTAATAGAAAGTAACAGAAAATCGTTAGCAACATAATATTTCCAAACAAGACTATATGGCAGAGATATGAATATAATGTTTTGATCCAAAATGGACCTATTCGTATCCACTTTAACTCAAAGAGATTTTCGCTACTTTGCTAACTTATCACACCTGTCAAATATGGAAACAGATAAAATTTAAAATGACAATTTGCTATTGTACACGTTACACTTAAAGAAACAGAAAGAAGACTAACATTTGATTTCAATATCTTCATGATATGATTGTATCAGAATGGATTCTACAACTGTGTAATGTGTCTCAAGTTGAATTTATATTAAAAGAAGAGTTAATTCAAATGACAGATTTGGAACCCAAATCTGTAGTCTAAAATAAAGGGTATACCTTGTATTGAAATAATGAAGATACACAAAAATAACTATACTAAATTACAAACTATGGCAGAACTACTTTTATTAACTTTCCCCAGTTCTTATCTAGTGGAAGCTGGATTTTGCTATATTAATAATAATTCACCGAGGAAAAAAACAAGAAACAGGCTGAACATATCAGAACATGGGAACCCTAATGATCAAATTAAGTAATTTCAGCCCAGATAGCTTATTGAAAACCATCAGGCACCTCATTAACAATTAATGCTCATGATTAAAATGAATATATAATGCTGTGATTTTTAAAACTAAAATGGAAGTAATGAACCAAATAATAATTTTTACTGTTTTTATTACTAAATTGGTAAGTAATGAACAACTGATTGTTACTCACCTATGTATTATAATTATTTTATATTTTTTAATAAATAATTAACTATTATTAACAAAATTTTCTCATAATCGATCCATTAAAATGTGTGAGCAGGCTAATGAGGGAAAATGCATTTTTTTAAAGGGGTCAAAGCAAGTAAAACAGGTTGGGAACTCCTGTTCCACACTATCTACTTTTACTTAAAAATTCTAAAAAAGTTATCAAGTAATAGCAATTTGTATATATCTGCAAAGATTCTGTAGAGGAACTTAATTTTTAATTCAGTGGCCCTCCCTGTATAGTTCTTGTCTGAGTATTCCAGCTTGTAATAAATAATAAAAAGCTACTACATATTTTGTAATGAACTTTATTATTATTTGAAAGATGGAGAATTTTCTGTGGTTTTTGAAACATGAAAAACACCACAGGCAGCAAATAGTAGGAACATTCAGCAGCTGTTCTTCACAAAACCAATTTCAAAATGATAACTGAAGTGCATATATAAATGAAAGGCTCTAAAAATTAACAAGTAAAACACTTCTTTGTGTTCTTACCAATAATAATTTATTTGCTAATTTCAACATTATTTTACAAGTCAATTCCAGGTTTGCTTTAACCCCTTCTTTAGTGGCAGAAAAACAACAACAAAAAAAAACAATGTATAACCCTTTAAAAATTAGTTTAAAACATTAAAAAAAAACAAAAAAAAAACAATTTAACTCTAGAACAAGTAAGCCAGAAAATATAGCAGTAACAGTCATGTGGGCATGTAAGACAACCTGCTAATTGAATCATTTATTGAAATAAAGGCATTAAATAAAATTGTTTTATTATTATTTTTTAATGAATGAAATATAAGAAAACTAATTTTATACATTTTTAATTTGTTTTGTTCATTTCACATTTAGATTCATTACTTAAGCAATCTTCTACTTCTGTATCTTCTTCTATTTCATGTAATTCACTCTCAAAGTTTCCTTCATTTGTTTCTATATTCTCATTTGACCTGACAATATGTGGGTTTGCCACTCATTTGGAGAGGTCTAAGTTCGAATTCCAACCGAGGCTGGAGATGTCAGCTGACCTTAAATGCAGGACGCAGGGTTCTTCCCTCTGAGTTATTAAAGGTTTTTAGCTTGCACAACATGCAAATCAGCCTGGAAACATGTGGTAATATGGATACAATATGAATCACATCTGGCACCATATAAATCAATGAAACATGGTCAAAGTAGTTGATATGCTAAGAAACTTCAAAAAAACAACCAACCAATCTCAATTAACCCATGACAACTTTAATAATCTCTATTGTTCATTTTCACAATTTGTTTCATAAAAGCTAATTTTATGGCAAATATAATAGCACCATAAATCAATTATTTAAAAATACTGTTAATTTAACAATAAAAATGAATAATGCATGAAGTGCTAAGCACCCCAATTAATTCTGTTCCATTTAATTTAATTTAATTAAGTTTTCATTTAATTCTGGAACAGAATTAAATGAAAACTTAAATGTGTTTTATAGCTAAAGCTTAAATTTTCAGTAAAAAGTTATATAATGAGTTGATGTGCACTTACCAATTTGATATTTAAAATCCAAGTGACAAATTAAAGTAACTTATAATATAAAATTATATTATAAGTTATTTGAATGGCATGTTGCATATATCTATAAAAATACATTACAGAGTAAAAAAATATGCTGTAATTCAGATATTTGGATAGCATGATACTGCACACATCAATTTCAATTCCCATCATACTAGAGCTTGAATAATTACAATTTAAATTTTTTTACAGTGCCTTTAATTACACTGGTCCATGATATCAGTAATTTGCAAAACATTAACTAAAAACATATATAAATGTTTTTAATATGTTTATATGCAAACAAGAAAATCCCACCCATCCTCCATAATACTGTATTCATTTTGCTGTAGTCCACTATATAATTATATATATAAAAATTATTAATAACAATTATTTTTAGTAGTCTAACCTATTAACTTAATTCACATAACCTATTTTATATTTAATGAAGCGGGTATTATTTCAATTGCAGATATTGAAATAATTTGAAAAAATAATTGTACTCTGCATTATGTTTTTCTGTCTTTACTATATGGGGACACTGCTGTCTCTTCTGTGACAGAGCTTGGGTTTACACTCTTCAGAAATGACTGTTTATCTACAAGCAGACCTACACTAATTAATATCAATTTTAATTAAATAACATCACTGAGAAGGTAAATCTGTTCATTATTTATTAGATAATAGTGCCTTAGAATTTTTAATGAATAATGAATTTATCTTCTTGATGTTATTCAATAAAAACAATATTAGTTACTTTAGGTTGACTCACAAATTAAAGCAGTTGTTTCTAAAGAGCATAAGCCTTATCTCTGTCAGAAGAGGAAAAAAAAAATGTCTGAGAGTTGAGATAAAAAAACAAAGCAAAATAGCTTTGTTTTTATAGATATTGAAACAGTTGTGGGTAGAAAAAGGGGTTGTGTGCGAAGATACATGACTAAAGTTTATCTAGACAAAAGTGAGACAATCATGATAAATGAAGACGTTAACCATAATAAAAACAATAGGCTAAAGCATTTATAGTCTCAATTTCTTTACAAAATTGAAACTATAAATGGTTCAGATCAATTAAAAAAAAACAAAAAAACAGAGGTTGAGTATAATTGAAGGAATATATATGTAACCCATAAGAAAAATCTTCCTCCTTCCCAAGCTAGTCACTTCAGCCAGTAGCAATAGAAAAAAAAAAATGCATTCTTTCCAGTTCTAAAGAGATTTTTCTCGGTATTTTACAATTACAGTTCAATCCTTCTCATAATAGATGAAATCCATTATGAGAATAAAAGCATAGCCTTAAATTTTAATACTAGCAACCTTATTATCAACTGTCTACTGTAAATGATTACAGGAACTTTTCAAAAATTAAACAATTCGCACCATTCTGATATACTGACTAATGATTCTCCAATTAACTATAGCCAAAATATTTCATTTTATGTGCACAATATCAGTGAACACACCTTCGCTACAAAAATTTTGTATAATTTTTGTCAGCTAAATAACCTTTACTTAAAATTTATATAAAATTAAGTTATATGTGGTGTTGTTTGTTGTTGTTGTTTGGTTTTTAGGAGCATTAGCAACTAAGGCCATATTGCTCCAGGATATGCAGTGGTCATTCCCTGACCTTTCCGCATCCTCCGTATTTGGTGGTGATGGGCTCGAACCCCGGTCTAATCAAGAAGGGTGTGCTAGGCACTGCTGCTCCTTCCCACCTGGCTACGGAGGCGCCATATGTGGTGTTGTAAAACTTGAAATTTATATGCAGTGTGGTTGATCAGATTAAGTACATGCAGAAAAATTTAAGATTTTTGCACACGGGTAAAAATCATCCCACATATAAATGTATTTATCAATAAGTCAAAGCTGTAAATCACAAAATATACATATTGGGTAGGAAGGAGTAAGCATTAACATAGAGATAAACAACAAATAATGGATTTTTTAAAAATACAAATAAATATTAAACTGAGGTGCACACAGGTATTGCATTAAACAAATTCAAAAAAAAAATTCAAATTAAAAAAAAAAAAAAAAATCTGATAAAACAAAATGCACAGTCTCCAAAAAACAGCAAAAGAATGTTCTGTGCAAATCACTTTCAAAAACTAATTATAGTTTTGATCTATTTTCCCTACTTATTTAATTGAAAAATATTGGAAACCTTAATACATGCTAGGATAAATTTTACCCAGGCACAAAACTTTATGTGAAAGTTCTTTGGGCAACTCAACCCCCCCCCCACCCTCAGTATGCCATAAGATGGAAATGTTCTTGAAAGTACTCAAGACATAGAGGAGGCTGCTCTGTGTGCATGTTTTAAAGATTAACTAGAAAACACTACAACTCTTTAACCAATGCATGTCTCCCAGGGCTAAGATGACTCAACGTGATGATTCACTGTTTTAAAATACAGAGAGAAATAAATAAAAAAATGTGAGCCAAAGTAGGATAAAAATTTTCCGGTAATATTTTGCAGGATGAAGGCTAAAAATCCAGGACACCCAAACATCCTACACATAAGAACTAATACCAGGCATTTACGGCATAAAAATTTCATTGATATACACTGTCCTGTCAAAACATTATGACACCAACCTAAGAGTAGGTATGTCCTCTTGCTGCAGTATTGCAGCCACAAAGTGAGACATGGAATCTTTAAGGCTTCTGAACAGTACAGGAGGTATACTGTACATTCGTATACAGTACCATGCCATTAGGACTGCATCCTGTATATCTGCAAGTCCATGGTGGAAGATTTGAACACTGGACCTTTCAATTCACTTAATCCCAGAGGTATTCTATGGGATTCAGATCCAGTGAATTCAGCGGCTAAGGTAGCAGCACCTGTAAGTTACTTCTGTGTTTGGTGAACCACTCTCAAATAACACTGGCAATGTGGCAGGGCACATTATCCTGTTGGAACATATCTGTGCCATTTGGGAAGACAGTCACCATGAAGAAGTGTACCTGATCAGCCAAAATGGTTAGATTTTTTTTTAGCATTCACGGTGCAGTCTAGGGGAATGAAGGAACCAAGAGATTCCCAGGAAAACATCCCCAATAATAAAATAATGCCACTACCTGTTTCTGGTGGACCAGTCATCAGAGTGATTCCTATATACAGTTTGTTGCTGTACCCACCATCTGCACAGCACAACACAACACAACAGGAAATGTGATTTGTCAGAAAAGGCAACTTTTTCCAGTCATCAATGATCTAATGATGTCATCCAGATGCAAACTTTAGGCATCACTGGCAATGGGTGGCCATAAACATGGGTACCTTGACAAGGCACCTATTCCAGGGCAGAGGAGGGTTCAATGGATCATGGTGTTGGAAACATTGCTGGTCATCCCCTGTTTAAAGTCCATGGTTAACCATTCCACCAATTTCAGTCTATCGGCTCGTATCTCGTATGGATCACATGCCAAAAAACTGCAGTACTACCACTTCTCACCACAACACGTGCACCAGCAGGCGGGGAGGAACAGCCGTTGCTAAAACAGGGCCTCAGTCATAATATTTTGACTGGACATTGTATACTTTTTCATGTTATTTAAGTCATAGTGCAAAAAGTGCTGCAGTTGATAACCCAAATCTGTAATAACTGAAGATATTAAATGACATTATGACATTTATAGCACATTCAAATTTGCGCAATGCCACAAAAAAAAAAAAAAAATTCACAGCCCATTATTAACTGAGTACCACATACAGCTGCAGCAGAAATAAAGTTGTTAACACTCTGCTCACTATATCCCTGCCCAATATTTTACACTTATTTTTTTGTTGCTTATATGACTAAACAAAACAATATGGATCCCTGTAATGAGCAAATTTCATATGCCTCAGCAAATTGTCCCTTCTAGTGAAACTTCTTGGGCAACGAGGACACTGAACTGTACTTGTAGTAAGATGAATCTTCATATGCCTGGAAAGACTTGAGCGTGCTGTGAATGTTTTAGTACATATTACACAGGTATAGCTGTCATCTGAATTTGTGACTTTCTCTAAAAGTGATGATCCTAGAAGGAAATATTGCATATTATAACCATTTATCAACCAAACTGCTTATTTAAGATATTTAAATTAAAAGTCAGTAACAAAATATAATTTTCTAATTCCTGACTGAAGATTTTTCAGAAGCCCATGTGGCAATGACTAAATTGTCAATCTGTCGAGGTTTGCTACTTAGTGCATACTTGGTAAGTTGACAGGTAGCTGGCAGTCACATTCTACAGGGAACCTTAGAATGTGACTGCCAGAAGTCATTAAAAAAAATAAAAACAATTAAAAACATTACATTTAGATGGATGGTTTTTTTTTGTTTGTTGCAAGTTTTATATGCATAATAGCTAAAATGACAAATTGAAACTTCATTCAACTCAAAAAGAATACTTGTCAGAAACAATTATAAACATTCAAGTGTGATGATCACCCAAAGAAAAAGGCCTAAGCAATGTGAGGAAATGAGAAGTGTTGCTAATCTCTAGAAACTGAAGGCCATGTCCAGCTCAAACAAAGAATAATGCTACATGTGTTAAGTGAGCTTTGAATTAATGCCCAAAAAATCCACAAGAGGGCTTTTGAGTGAGCTAAAAATATACTAAACTTCAGCAGGAAGTTTAAATGATTCAGAATAAAAAAATTTGCACTCCAAGGGCTTTCCTATATAAGGATGATCTATACTGAAGAGTTGAACTTGCTGAAAAGTTTCTTCAGATATGAAAAAATAAAAATCCAACCAATGAAATCAAGTGGACTGATGAGGTAGATTTTGAGATTAAGGTGTTTTTTGGATTCAAATTTGCTCTAAGGGTATTGCTGACCTCTTTTTTTTAAAAATGGAAATGCTTCTTTAAACAGCTACTGGATAGTAGCTGCAGGATATCCATCCTGCAGCTACTATCCAGTAGCTGTGTAGAAACACTATCCATCCTGCAGAATGGATAGTGTTTCTACACATTGCTGCCCTCAAATTTAAGATATTCTTATAAGAAAAAATTACTAAACAAGTGTATCAGACATCGTGGCCATATCCAGAAGCCTTCCAAATCACCAGTTTAAACCCAGCAGATTTTTTTTTTTTTTGTATGGGGCTATTTAAAAGACTGTTTATTCCAAGAAACCTCATGTGATTTTGCAGAAAACCTAAAAATAGAAATAACTTATTCTTCTTCCTGTCCAGTTTATTGTTTGTTTGTTATTTGGTTTTTGGAAGGCATTAGCAACTAAGGCCATATTGCTCCGGGAATATGCGGTGGTCATTCCTTTGACCTTTCCGCATCCTCTGTATTTGGTGGTGATGGGCTCGAACCCCGGTCTAATCAAGAAGTGTGCCCTGTCCAGTATTAAGCCTAGTGGCCTGTTATAGTCTCTCTCTCTCTCCATCTTTGCAGGGGTCTCTGTCTCTCCTTCCCTGAGGTTTATAGTTTAGAATATCTTTCAGATAGTGTCCATCCTCCATTCTCTGTACATGCTGGATCCATCTGTTTCTGTACAAGTTGTTAAAATTCAGTACTGAAGTTCTCTAGTTCTCACAGGATGTCTTGATTTCTTTTCATGCCAAGTCTGGTATAGCCTGCAGTTCTGTGCATGAAGTGCATTTCTGCACCAGTCAACCCCATCCTATCCCCACTGCGCACTGTCTATGCCTCAGAGCCATAGGTTAGGATAGGTCTAGCGAGGGTGTTATGTAACCATGTCCTTGTTTTCTTATGCACTACATTATATTTGTTGTTGTTTTTTGGTTTTTAGGAGCATTAGCAACTAAGGCCATATTGCTCCGGGATATGCGGTGGTCATTCCCTGACCTTTCCGCATCTTCCTTATTTGGTGGTGACGAGCTCGAACCCCGGTCTAATCAAGAAGCATGTGATACGCACTACTGCTCCTTCCTACCTGGCTACGGAGGTGTCCGTACATTAGATTTGAAAATATGATTTATAGTTTTAGTTATTCCTATTTAATTATATATTCCTATTTAATTATATATTTTTTGCTCAATATTTTTTCTTTTCATAGGAGAGGTGGTATCCTAGGTATCTGAAAGTGTTAACTTGTTCAATAATATTATTATCAATGCAGATCTTGCTTCTTATTGGATCTCATCCTTTAAATGTCATCACTTTTGTCTTTTTGAAATTTCCATATTAAATGATTTTGCTATTTTGTTGAATGAGATAGCTTTCTGCAATGAGTTTTCATTTTCTTCTATTAGAACCTGGTCATCAGCAAACAGCTTAATAGAAATAACTGAATAAATTAACATACCTTTGCAGTATATGGAAAAATTTTTCCACTTGTAATATAACTGTAGTTTAGATTCCGAAATTTGCAAAAATGTGCCAGCAACTACTTTCATACTAAAAGACACCATACTAAACATACACTTGCATACTAAAGTACACCATCTTTTAGTATGCAAGTGTATGTGTAGGGAATGCAATGCCAGAAGTTTATCAAACCCTAACAGGGAGCTCAATGATTTTGTAATAACTGAGAGGAAAGGGGAAGAGAAATTGAAATGTTAAATATAAAAAAAGGCACCTGGGGTAGTGGGATCTATCTGATTATATTAAGGGAGGCAGCAAAAGAAGTAAGCAAACCCCTCGGGCATAATTATGAGAGCATCCTTGGAATCAGCAGAGGTCCACATGGACTGGAGATGTGAAAACTGTAGGCCCAATTCACAAAGGGGATCAAAAGGTAATTACAGACATGTTAGTTTAACTTCTGTTCCAGGAAAAATAATGGAGTCACTGGCTAAAGAAGTAATGCAGGATCATCTAGCCAAGACTGCACTTATAAGTTCAGACAGAATGGGCTTGTCTGATCAATTTGATTGAATACTATGATGTGTCCACAAAGGAACTGGATGCAAAAAATAATTTTTATATCTTATACTTGGATTTTACAAAAGATATTCATATTGTTGCACATAAAAGCCTGCTGTACAAATTTGAGCAGTATGGCATTAAGGCCAAATCGCTGCTATAGATAAAGGAATGGTTGAGTGGGAGAAGACAGAGTGGTACTCAATGGACACTGCTCTTCATGGACTAATGTTTGTTAAGGGGAAGTCATGTCTGACCAATTTGATTGGATACTATGATGTGGTCACAAAGGAACTGGATGCAAAAAATAATTTTGATATCATATATTTGTATCTTAGAAAGGCTTTTGACACTTGCACATGAAAGACTGCTGCAGAAATTGAAGCAGTGTGGCATTGGAAGCAAATTGCTATGGACACTGTTCTTCATTGACTAATGTTATTAGTGGAGCCCCCCAGAGTTCAGTGTTGTTTTCTGTATTCATTAATGATATTGAAGATGGTATATCAAGCTTAATATCAAAGTCTGCAGATGATACAAAGGTTGGGAGGGTTGATAATAACAGTAATGACAGTATTGTGCTGCAAAAGGATCTGGAAAAGTTGGGCAGATGGGCTGAGAAGTGGCAACTGAAGTTTAACATTGACAAATGCAAAGTACTGCATATGGGTAGCAGTAACCCCAGAGAAATGTGGGTGAAAGGTGTCTCATTCTCCACTAACTCAGGTTAGTGGAGAATGAGACACCTGTGGCTAATTGTGCAGTCAGATATGAAGTTTTCTGAGCAGTACAGACAGGCTGCCAGAGTAGGTCATGGGGTCTTGTCAATGATATACAGGAATTTGCGAGTAGGGATAAGGAGGTGATTATCCCCTTGTATAATAGTCAGGCCACACTTTGAGTACTGTGTACAGGTCTGGAAGCCTCATTTTTGGAAGGATGTACAGTTGCTAGAACGAGTACAGTGAAGGACAACAAGACTGGTGAGGGGAACAAAGGGGTGCTCTTATGAAGGCTTAAGTTCTGCAAATTTCAGTGTCTGGAGACTGGCACCTGCGAGGCAATCTGATTGAGGTGTATAAGGTTTTGAGGAAACACAGTTATCAAATAGATGTGCAGAAATTTTCCTTTAGCTAGTGAGTAGTTGATTGCTGGAACAAACTTCCATCTCTCATTGTGTAAGTTGATAGCTTAAATAAATTCAAGGCAGAACTAGACAAACATTTGGAATGAATAGATGGGTGAATGGGAAGGGTTTTTTTTTTTTTTTTTTGGCTGATACTGTATAAGCTTGCTTTCTTGCATCGTATGCCTCTACTAATGCTAATGTCATTAGCAGTTTTGGGCTCACTGCTGCTTTCTGTATTTATCAATGATATTGATGAAGGTATAACAGGCTTAATGATAACGTTTACAGATGATACAAAGGGTTGGTAATGACAGTATGCTACTGCAACAGCATCTATAAGAGTTAGGCAGATGGGCTGAGAAGTGGCAAGTGAAGTTTAACATTGACAAATGCAAAATGCTGCATATGGGTAGCAGTAACCCCAGAGTAACGTACCAACTGTGTGGTACTACACTCAAGGGTGGTGGAGAATGAAAAAGACCCAGTCAGGTATGAAGTTCTCTGAGCAGTGCAGAGGGGCTGCCAGGACATCTCATGGGGTTTTGTCAATGATATACAGGAATTTTGCTAGCAGGAATAAGGAGGTGATTATCCCTTTGTATAAGGAAATGGTCAACCCAGACCTTGAGTACTGCATACAGGTCTGGAGGCCTCATTTTAGAAAGGATGTAGAGTTGCTTGAGTGAGTACAGAGAAGGGCAACAAAATTAGTGAGGGAACAAAGAAGTCCTTTTACCAAGAAAGGCTCAATTAGTTCTGCAAATTGCAGCATTTGGAGACTAGGCACCTGCAAGGTGATCTGATTGAGGTGTATAAGGCCTTGTATGGGTTGAGCAGGCTCAATTCTGATGAGATTCTTCCTCTCGCTCAGATTATGTACTTGAGGAGGCTAAATTCAAACTGAGGAAAGACGGTTGCAGAACAGATGGGTCGAAATTTGCCTTTAGCCAGCAAGTAGTTGATCGCTAGAACATACTTCCGACTCTCGTTGTGGAAGTTGATAGATTAAATAAATTCAGGGAAGAACTAGACAGACTTTTGGAGGGAATGGATAGGCGAAATGGGAAGTATTTTTTTTTTTTTTTTTGCTGATGCTGCATAAGCTTGCTTTCTTGCATCATATGCAACTACTAATGTTAATACCTTTGTAGTATATGGTCAAAAAAACTTTTGCATTTGTTATATAAAAGAAGTTTAGTTTCTATTACATTTCTATATCATTCCAGAGAATTCGAAATAAAAACATACTTTTACATCACCCATATATATTCAAGCATAAGGTGACAATGCATTCTGATTTGCATGTGAAGCAATAAAATGTTGGTGGTCAACCAGCATACTGATATGAATTTTTGTGTGCTGTTAAAAAGTTTCCATCTAAAATATTATAATTGTTACAGCAAGCACATGGTAATGATTTTATGGAACGACCTGAAACATGAAACACAAGAAGTATTTCCATTTAAAAAAATGGTCAGCAATCCCTTTAGAACAAATTCTAACTAAAGAGACATGCATAAGCTGCTGTGTCCACAGAATTAAAGGCAATGGTACAAAATAGCATCATAGACTGTTTCCAATAGTTTTATAATCAACCAGCGAAAATGTTGCTACTGCTCGAGGATGAAATCTCCAGATAATGTCATTTCAATAAATGAAAATGATAGTTATTCTCTTGCTTCCAGAGTGGTTATCAATGGACAATGCTCTTTGTGGACTAATGTAATTAGTGGAGTGCCCCAGAGTTTGGTGCTGGGCCCATTGTTGTTTTTTGTATTTATTAATGATATTGGTGAAGGGATATCAGGGTGGGTTAATGAAAGTAATGATGGTATGCTACTGCAACAAGATCTAGAAAATTTAGGCACTTGGGCTGAAAAATGGCAACTGAGGTTTAACATTGACAAATGCAAAGTGATGCATGTGGGTAGCTGTAATACCAAATTAATGTACCAAGTGGCACTATACTCAGGGCAGTGGAAAATGAAGAAAATGAAGTCCTGGAGTTAAATGTGCAATCAGATATGAAGTTCTCTGAGCAGTGCAGACAGGCGGCCAGGAGAGCACATGGGGTTATTTCAATGATATAAGGAGGTGATTATTCCATTGTACAAGTCAGTGGTCAGGTGATATCTTGAATGCTGCATACAGGTCTGTAGGCCTTATTTTAGGAAGGATGTAGAGCAGCTGGAACACGTACAATGAAGTCAATGAGATTGGTGAATCTCCTGGCCTTCTCTGGAGAATAAAGGCACCTACAAGGTGATCTGATTAAGGTGTTTAAGGCTTTGAATGGATTGAGCAAACTTAGTGCAGATGGGATTCTTCCTCTTGCTCAAACTATGCACATGAGGGGGCATAAATTCAAATTCAGGAAGAATCATTACAGAATAGATGTGTGAATGTTTACTTGCAGCCAATGGGTGGTTGATTGTTGGAACAAGCTTCCATCTGTTGTTGGGGAAATAAACAGTTTCAATAAATTCAAGGAAGAACTAGACAAACTATTGGAGGTGATGGATAGGTGAAATTGGAATTTTTTTTTTTTTTTTTTGGCTGATGCTGTATAAGCTTGCTTTCTTGCATCATTTGCTACTATTAGTGCTCATACTAATATGAGGGGATATCAAAAAGTTCGTACCAGATAAAACATCAGTAAGAAGATGCAGTTTTCAATATAAGTCGTCTACATATTCAATAACTAACATGTGAAATTTCATTCCCATAGGTGATCATACACCAGAGGTGGAGCCCGGAATCTGAGGAATTAAGCTATGGTTGACAGAGTGGAGTATCGAGCAGTGATCAAGTTCCTGCATTTGCAGGGCAAGAAAGCTCAGGAAATTGATGAAGAAATGGAAGCTGTGTATGGGCAGAATTTTCCATCCTATGACACTGTAAAAAAGTGAAAACGGGAGTTCCAGTGTGGTCTTGCAAGTGTCTTTGACGAACCAGGAGAAGGAAGGCCATCAGCATCCACAGACAGTGAGATGGTTGCAAAAGTTGAGCAGCTGGTGCTGAGTGACAGACGTGTAACAATTAATTTCATCGCAAATGCAGTGGAATTAGTTATGGGTCTGCCCACAGCATTTTACATGACCATCTGCACATATCTAAGGTTTCTGCACGATGGGTTCCAAGACCAGGGACTCACATCTGGTGAGTATGGGCTCGGCACACCCAGGATCCTAAGCTGGATATCATCATTCTTCTCTTTCTTGGTGATTCCTTTCTACTTCTCTTTCTCTCAGGGTAACTTGGGAATTTTTTTGGCTGGTGCAGCATAAGCATCAGGCTTCCTTGCACCATATGGCTGATAATAATAATAAGACCTCTGACGCCTTTGCAGAAGCAATGTCGAATTCACTGTTCTCGCCAACTGTTGGATTTGTGTAATGCGGATGTTGAGAACTTTTTTGATCAGGTGGTGACAAATTACAAATGCTGAGTGTACCAGTATAATCTGGACTAAAGACGCCGCTTTGATTCATCTCAGGAAGTCATCAATGAAGTGGAATCGTGGTTTCAGGCAAAAAAAGTGCGGATTTCTATGATCAAGGCATTAAACAACTGATCCACAGATGGGAGAAATGTGTTACTATACATGGAGAGTACATAGAAAAGGATTAAAGTTCTTGTGAAGTTTCACCTTTATAGGGCTATTATTTCTAGGTAAGGGTATGAACATTTTGATACCCCCTCGTACTATATATGCTTTTTTTTTTTTATAACAAATAAGAAGATATGTTGGTCCCTTAATGAATGTGATTTTACTGTATAAATAAACTTTCTCAAGTCTAAAAACAAAATTAGCAGACACAATAACACACTTAACTCTCTATAATAAACTTTATAAGGCTATTTAAAATGAAATAAAATCACAGTAAAATATTGTATAAATAGATAGGGACCTTCATGAAGTAATTCTCTCCAATTTCATTCACACTTTCCATGCCATTGGTGATGTCAAAAAATATTCTCATGAAATTTTACATGCATAACAGTTGACAAACGGGTCAAGCAAATGATATTACAAACACTATCAGGATTGTATACATACATGATGTGCAACAGCCAAACTAAGAATCATTTCAACTAAATTAATGTTAGTACAGTGCTTTGCTTCTCTGCAATAGCTACAGGAATTAATACATAAAAATGGGAATTCTCAGTTAAAAATTCACTCACTATCCTACAAACCCAGCATAAGATAGGGCTTAGGATTTCAGATCACAAAAAAAGGTGTTTATCTAATAGTTCCCAAACTTCATTGCCAGCATCTACCATTTGTTTGCTTGTATATCTTGCTTGTAACATGTTGACAAGATACATTTTGACTATTCATATTGTTACTGATTGTTGTTATTGGGTTTTTAGGAGCATTAGCAACTAAGGCCATATTGCTCCTGGGATATGCAGTGGTCATTCCCTGACTTTTCTGCATCCTCCGTATTTGGTGGTCACGGGCTTGAACTCCGATCTAATCAAGAAGCGTGTGCTACGCACTGCTGCTCCTGCCCACCTGGCTACGGAGGGGACATTGTTACTGATATATTACCATGTGTTCCTACATACTGCATATGACAGCTTAGCAAAGTACAGGCATACCTCGGTTAACGTTACCTCTGATAACGAAGCCTCGATATAACGAAGTCGGCAATTTCAAGCCCCATTTAACATAAAAAAAATTCCAATTTAAGACCAACGCCCGACAATCATTCGATTGGTGACTGACGGCGACTCGTTACGTATTCCCGAGCTGCGGGCGTGTCTATTATAACAGTTTTGCGCGTCAATCGCATAATTTAGTTGTTGCTTACATGATTTGACGTTGTTTCAGTGTGGCGCATTGCAATAATCGACGTAGGTTCTTTGTAGCATTACATAACCTAGATTTTGTAAATTTTAATAGAAATATTTTTGTTTTAGTTAATTAAAATGTCAGAATCAAAGAAAAGAAAAGCAATTTCTTTGGAAACTAAACTAAATATCGTACGACGTGTTGAAAGCGGCGAAAGAAAATCCGATGTGGCACATTCTTTAGGATTAGCGCAATCAACTTTAACAACCATACTAAGTCAATCAGAAAAAATAAAACAGTCTGCTCAGAATTGTACAGATGTTACAGCGGCAAAATTAACTCGCTTAAGGAATCCAATTTTAGAAAAAATGGAGAAAATGTTAAGTTTGTGGATAGATGATATGTCACAACGTCATATGCCTTTAAGTCAAATGGTGATTCAAGAAAAAGCATTATTTTTGTTTAATCACCCGAAATCTAAACAAACTGAAGAAATTACGGAAACCTTTAGGGCTTCTCGTGGTTGGTTCGAGAAATTTAAAAAAAGAGAAGAAGCTGCAAATAAGTTTCCAGAAAAACTAAAGGAAATAATTGAACGTGAAAATTTTCCACCAAATTTGGTGTTCAATGTTGACGAAAGCGGTTTGTTCTGGAAACGGCTACCAACAAAAAGCTTCATTTCTATTGAAGAAAAATCAGCTGCTGGGTTCAAAGCAGCCAAAGACCGTTTAACGTTACCCTTTGGATCAAATGCCTCTGGCGATTATAAATTAAAATTGTTATTAGTTTACCATTCAGAAAATCCGAGGGCGTTAAAAGGTAACATAAAAATGAATTTACCTGTAATATGGAAAGCAAATAGAAAAGCGTGGGTTACCAAGGAGTTATTTACTGATTGGTTTGTTAACCACTTTTGTCCTGGAGTAAAACGGTATTGTCAAAAAAAAAACAACTTTGAAGAAAAAGCTCTTTTGTTGTTAGACAATGCTCCGGGACATCCTACTGATCTTAACACGTTGGACACATGCATTCCTGTCAAAGTTGTGTTTCTTCCAGCAAACACAACTTTCCTGATTCAACCATTGGATCAGGGAGTAATAGCATCATTTAAAGCTTATTATCTGCGTCGAATTTTAAGCAATTTACCTGAACTAGAGGATAAAGAGGAAATGACAGTTAAAACTTTTTGGAAAAACTACACCATTAAAAACGCAATTGAAACCATTGATAGTTCTTGGAAAGAAGTCACTAAGAAATGTTTAAATGGAGTTTGGCGCAAAATATGGCCAGAAGTTGTACTAGAAGAAGAAAATAACATCCAAGAAATTAGAAATGAAGTTATCCAGATGGCTCAATCAATAGGTTTCGAAAATGTCGATGAAGAGGATGTTAGAAATTTATTGAATGCAGAAGATGATGGTTTTTCAGTGGAAGATTTAGAAAACCCTGTTAGCAACGAAGACAAAGATAATGAAGGCGAAGTTAAAGAAGTTCCTGCCGAAAAAGTGTTAACAACCAAAGATTTAAAAAGGTGCTTAAATGACATTGAAAACGTTTTAAATTTTTTTAGTGAAAATGATCCTGATTTAGGAAGAAGTGTTATAGTTAAGCGATCAGTGTTAAATGCAATAACTCCGTATAGGCAATTGTTAAATGAAAGAGAAAAAAAGCATAAACAATCAACTTTAACCTCATATTTTAAAATGTGATTTCACTTTGTATGTAAGTTGACTGTTTATTTAATAAAACTTTTCTTTGTTCGAAAAAAAGCTTTTCATTTTCTTTAAGTAGGAACGTATCCCTATTCTGGCCATAGTATTTTTACCTCTGAAAACGAAGTTTCGCTTAACGAAGTAATTTCGTGGAACGCATCCTATTCGTTAATCGAGGTATGCCTGTATATATCCTCTACCCAATCTAAGCATACAAGTTATGTTCTGTATTAGAAAAACAGTTTTCATATTATTAATATAAAATACTTGGCAAAAGTATTTTTTAAGACAACCAGTCATGGGAGTAATATGATAAGTAATATGATAAAATAATTTGAAAACTGTATGCATCTCTGCATTCAATTTCCACCTCTGAAGATACTCTGCCCGCCCCCAGTGATGATGTCCAAAAATCAGCAGCCTGTATATATATCTAATTTTCAAATTATTTCAGTGCCTGTGTTGAAATATAACCCTCAAGAACCTTTACCATGTGAGTTCACATATCTCAAAAGTAAATGTGGTCCAGTATTACGGGGTTAAAGGTATACATAACCTTAGTGTTTAAATGGAAGTTTTTCTTCCTACACCACATGGCTCCTCACTTAGATTTGTTGCATTCTTCATAAGTCAATGCATGTTCATTAATCAAGGCCACACATCTGATAAGAGACCTAAAATCTTGAAAAGCTGCCATGATAGTGCCTCAGGTTTTAAACAAATGGCAAAGGAGCCTCTTGGTGACGTCATTTTAATTGACATCACCAAGGCTTGAAATGCTCAAGTTGTCTGTAACATGCGCATTTCAAGTCTTGACGATCAACTTTCAGCTGTTATTAATGAAGGAATCAAAGCATCCTCAGAGATTCTCTGAGTACCTCCTAGTGGTTTTGAAGTATATCTTGCTAATAAAAACACACAAAAAAGTCTTATATAAAGCAAGCAACTAAGTTTGTTATGGGAAGTGAGTCACAGAACAGTTCAAAAAAGATGCCAAAATAGAAGCTAAGAAATTTACACTGCTTAACATGTTCACTACTTCTTTATGCAATTATGCGGCATCAGGTTTTTAATCCACTTGGAGGAAAAACTACCACATGGTTTGTTAATATTAGTAGTGCCAAATGATACAAGCATCAGCCAAAAAAAAAAAAAAAATCCCATTTCACTTATCCATCCCCTCCAAACAGTTTGTCAAGTTCTTACTTGAATTTATCTACTTCCTTCTAATTTATCTACTTCAGCTTCGAATTCAAACTATCTACTTCCCACAACAACAGGAGGAAACTCATTCCAGCAATCAACCACCCATTGGTAGAGAAGTGTGGAATTTAGTGCAAGTTACTCTTAAGGATGAGGGGATGGTTGAGCAGAAGACAGGGTGGTAATCAATGGATACTGCTCTTCTGGAATAATGTTATTAGCAGAGTCCCTCAATGTATAGTACTGGGCCCACTGTTGTTTTCCGATTTATTAATGACACTGATTAAGGCATATGTGGCTTCATGTCTAAGTTTGTAAATGATACGAAGGTTGGCAATGTAGTTAATCAGAGTAATCAGAGAAGGTTATGGCAACAACATCTAAACAATTAGGCATATGGGCTGAGAAGTGGCAATTGATTAACAAATGCAAGATCTCATGAGGAGCAGTAATCCAAAGACTAAGTTAACACGTGTGTGGCACCCACTCAGCTGGGTGACTTACACTTAAAACAGTAACCAACCAAGTATCATGCAGTTTCAATAACATCTTTTTTTAATTACAAGTCCCGAAGCCAATAAAGTTGTGTGAATCAGGAAAGATGGATAAATCAGTCACCATGCAATCATTCAATATTTGGGAAAAGGGACTAATTACAAAGGCAATTCATAAGGATATGGTTACAACATTTGGGGAAGATGTTCCTTCCTACTCCATGGTCAAGAGGTGGGCAGCAGAATTTAAACAAGGGAGGGGGAGCCTGGAAGATGACTCATGCTTTGGAAGGCCTGTAATGTCCATTACTCCAGAAGTTGTTGACAGTGTGCATGATCTGGTGATGAGCGATCAATGAGTGACAGTTCAGTACAATGTCAGCATTTTGGGCATCATATCTGAATGTGTACCACATAAGAGCAGAGGTTCTCACTATGATAAAGGTGTCAGCACGATAGGTTTCAAAGTTGTTGTCGGCAGATCAAAAATGCGCAAAGGTTATCAAATCATGTGAACACTTGCATTGTTTTCAAGCAGATCCAGGAAATTTCTTTGCCAAGTTTGTGACTATCGATGAGATATGGATCCATCACTTTCATCCAGAGACAAACCAGCAGTCCAAACAGTAGAAATACAGCTCTTCTTGCATTCCAAGGAAAGTCAATTCCTTCTATTGGCAAGGTAATGGCATCAGTTTGGGATGCTGATGAATTGTTGCTACATTACCTTTAGAAATGTCCAGACAGTCACAGGGGCATATTACACAGAACTTGTAAGAAGTTTCTGTGAAAATGCCAGAGACAAAAGCTGAGGAAAACACTGCTTCCATCAGGACAACACACCTGCTAACAAGTCGGCCATTTCATGACTACACTGCATGAGTGTGGCTTTGAAATCTTGGATCATTCCCCATATTCACCAGATCTAGTGCCACTGGACTTACACTTATTTCCTAATTCAAAAAAATACTGGTTGGCACCCATTTTTCCACTGACAGTGGCATTACTGCTGCAGTGGATACATTCCTGGAGGCCCAACAGAAAACCTTCTTCGCAGCTGGAATCAGTGGCAAAAGTGTATTGACTCCAAAGGGGCCTATATTGAAAAGTAACATGTTGCCAGATTCCTCAAATAAACCCTTCATACTCAGGGTATGAACTTTTCGAATGGCCCTCATATTTTACTTTATTTTACCTGGCTTGGTACACAGGAATAGAATTTCACCTTGCAAAGTTCAATCTTAACTGCAGAAGGAATTTGATATATTCATTACATGGTTTAGTATTCTCTTTTTTATAATTCCACAGGTTATCAGTTCTATTCTTGAAATTTGTATGGGCATCCATAATTCAGTGATGATATGTATGTTTGATTTCCTCCTGCAGGCAATATAGCACATCTTTACAATGAACTAAATGTGCTGCCGGCATAATTTTTAATTTAGTCAAAAAGTAGGTAAAGGTGATTCATGCAACTGATGTCAATTTGACATCACGAACCAGCAAGGATCATTGGATATCTTTGTCCATAGTTGGTAGTTTAGGATCCAAAAACCTGACAGATTCTAATAATCTGTCAGGTTGTTTTTGAAGCCCAGTTAGAGATAAGTAATGAAACAATTCCCATTTCAAATATAATTAAAAATATTAATCTAAAATTTGATGTAAGCTAATGACATAAATGGTGACCATAAAATTTATTACGGTTATTAATAAATTCCCTGATGAATTTAAGGAATAAGATAATGAAATATTTAAGATAATACTTTAGAATCAGAAATAACTAATATTCTGAAATAAAAGTTATTTAATAGGCTACAGAACAAGATATGCTACTTAACATTACATGATATGTAATGTTAAGTAGCATACCTTGCAGTGAAAATATAAAGATTTAATTAAATTAAATATTATTAATCTCTATATATTTCTTATATTTAATATCTTATATTTTTGGAAGTAAAACCAATAGATTATCACTGTGATGTATATTTGAAATTAGAAAGTACTGTATAGTATTTAAAGACTTTTGGTGCATGGGGCAACTGTTTGTTTGTTAGTTATTTGGTTTTTAGGAGCATTAGCAACTAAGGCCATACTGCTCCAGGAATATGCAGTGGTCATTCCCTGACCTTTCCGTATCCTACGTATTTGGTGGTGACGGGCTCGAACCCCGGTCTAATCAAGAAGCATGTGCTATGCACTGCTGCTCCTTCCCACCTGGCTACTGAGGCGCAACGTGTGAATAACAGTGTTGTCTGTAACAGGAGCAGGAACCTGAGCTTTCACAGCAACTTTCAGCTGCCATTACTCAGGAGACCAAAACATCCTTAAAGATGTTTTGCATATATACTCCAGTAGTCTTGAATATATCTTGCCTTTAAAATACTTGGTTTTATTTTGACTATCAAGATGGAATGAAAGAACTACAGGTCTTTTTAAGTTCAGAGATTATACAAAATACAAGTAACAATATATATATATAGAGAGTGGCATTCTGGAAACATTTCCTATGAAGAGCTGTATGAGGAGTTTTTGGAAAGGTATGACATTATTTGACAATATGTGAGATATCACTTACTCTATGAGGCATTCTCAAGATTGGAAATAGTTTATTTTCAAATAATATCCTTCACATGATAAATTTTATTTTTTTTACAATGCTCCACCCACTTCTCAAGCACACACAATATGCCATTTTCAGACTTCTTGCGTTGAATAGTAGTGGCAGTTTGATTCACTTCTTCACCAAAGGCAAATGTGTCCTCACAGTTCATGTTTAAGCTCATTGGAAATGACCAGAAATCATATGGAGAGGATGGAACTGTAGGGTGGGTGTTCTATTAATGGATGGCACCAGCACCTCTTCACCAGATGTGTTGCATGTAACTGCACATTGTCTTAAAAGCCAAAACCACTGTTTCATCAAGAACTTCAGTCTTTTTTTCTGAACTGCATGATGAAATAAATTAAATTTTCTTCTTTTTCCATTAAGCATGCTGCTTGTTGGGTATGGGTTATATTTGCATAATGAGGTACTCAGTATATTTGACGAATCATGCCTTTAGAGCCAAAAAACAAGAACAGATTAAAATGCCATGTGAAATTTCTTGTTAGAGACAAGTTTTGGCATTTCTAAACACTTGATTGCTGCTCTAATTCACAATAGGGAGGGGGGGGGGGACAGGGGGACCCATCTTGCACATGCCTGGCTCATGTTTAATATTGCTATCACCATGTGGTGAACACTTTCCAACAGCAAATTTAAACTTAGACAAATCCCAATAACAATAATCTTCTTTCAAATGATCAACTTTCTTGATTCATATCTGTAATGGCAGTGCTTGATCTCCTGCCTCAAGAGTCAAACTATGGTTTCTTCTTACCTTAGAAACACTTCTGCCAGCTGAATACTATTACTCCGTTCACTGATTATGGACCACAGATGGCTTTCTGTAACATCTCTAATGTCTCTGACCACTTTTTACAAGCTTCACATATCTTTGTCTTAAAGCATACGAATATCATTCCCACCACAATCACTGAAAAACAAGTTTCATAAAACAGCTACAAAATACACACACAAACACATACTGGAAAAGAACAATGTTGATTACACAACTGGCTCAGCAAATATCATGCCACAACATAAAGTAAGCACCTGGTCCCTCATATATATCTGAAATTATAAAGTATAGTATTTTTTAAAATTTTAATGCTTAGGGAAACAACATAAATTAACCTGTGGATAGCAGTGCTGTCTGTAATGGGAACATAAGCCTAATCGACTTTTAGTTGCCAACACTGAAAAGATCAAAACATCCTTACGTAAAGATGCTTTGTTTATTCCTAAAGGGTCTTTAAGGAAAGGTTGGAAACAATTGAAATATAGGCCTGTAATGAAAAACTACAAGTAACAATATACAGAATCCTATTTAAAAGCATTTGCAATATAAGAGACACCACCTTGAATGAAATCCCTGTACAATTTCTCCCTGTTAAACTTCAGAATCAGGATCACCAATTTTGGTACTATCCTTAAAATGCATAATGTAAAAGGAATTTAAAATTAAGTAACAGCAGAAGGAAAAATATCAGTCAGTACTATGAAACCACTTCGGGACTAGCAATTTATTACAACACCTGCATGAAAAAAGTTATCCAATATAATTAATCTAATATTATAACCGGTGTGCAAACTTCTCTAAAATATTAACTGCACAATCAATTTAATTTTTATATCTCACCTCATAATAATATATTTTATCTCCTATTACTTTCTTACCTTGCATTTGTTATAGTGATCTAATAAAACAGATATTCTTTAGAATTACAATTACTTTACAATTTCTGTGCAAGTTGTGTGAAAGAAACAAATAAAAAAAATTACATATCTCAAAAGTCAAAAAAATAAAACTATTTAAGCCATATAAGCTTTGTTTATATATACACTGCATTACATTTTGCAGGCAAATCCTCTCCTTTCATGAATGAGACTGTTTATAATGTCGAGAAAGATTGTCTCTTCTGGTAAACATTCTTAAACATTTTAGGCATTGATAAGCAGTGATGGATTCTCTGTGTGACTTCTGATGCCTCAAAAGATTAGTCCTATATGTAAAGCTTTTGTTGCAAAATATACAGATGGCTTTGCTGTGATCTAACTTCTTTCCAACCACAAAACCCTTATGAATGAAGCCTAAATGGGGAGGGAAAAAAATTAATTTAGTAATAACACAAAAAAGAAATTCAGTAAAGGAAATTAACAGCCTAATTACTGAATAAAGTAGCATAACACATCTTTACTAATCATATAATAAAGACTCAATTAACATTCGGCCCAATGATGAGATGAATAAATAATAATTTAACTTTAAAAAAAAGTCTTATTTCTACTCCTATAACTTACATCAATCATTAATATGCATATTCAGAAGCATAATATCAGTAATAAATGTTGACATTTCTGGCTAATATTACATAATATCAATTTTATTATTTTTATATTATTATTTTACACAACTTCTAATCTTTGCAAGCTGTTTTAATTCAATTATCTTTTCGAAGCTGAAAAAGCTTTCCGCTGTCAGATTGCCAAAATATAACAATGTCATTATTCTTATTAAATATTTCTAAGAAACAATGCTTGAAATAACAATTTTCACTTTACATGTACTATTTTTGAATGTAAACTATTATTTCATGGTGATCTTCCATTCCCAACAGTTACCTGAAAAAAATTATAAGAAAAAATATACTGTATATGTAAACAAGGTTTGCCAATTAAATCCCATGACTGAATAAATTTAAAAATAATTACATTTTTGAATGAAAATTTTTTAATATTTTTCAAAGTCATTTTCTTGAACAGATACACATTTGTGAGATTATTCATAGAGCTGCTGAAAGCATTTTTAAACATATATGAACTGACTATCACGAATTCACTTTTCATATTTCTTTTAATGTCCTCTACAACATCAAGTTATCATCCTCAGTGTGGATTTCATTTCATGAAACAAGAAACAGTCCAAGGGTAGATAAATCAAGGAAATAAGGGTGATGGTTTAGCTCCACAATAACCATGCTTTTCCAACAACTCCTTGATAATCAGCACATAATGCAGCTTAGAATTGTCATACAATAGGAAATAGCTCTGTTGTTCTAGAAACTGAGGGCTTACTCTTTGAATTCTTTTAAGAAAATAATGATACAGAAATTGTGCACAGTACTCCTTATTCACTGTCTTAACTGGTGGAACAAATTCTCTGTGAATGAACTATCAATGAAAGTGATCAACATCACTTTGTTTTTTCATTTCGTTGATGTTGATCACCTTCCATGCTTCATTTCTTTGCTTGTGGATCATATTAGAATCACTTGAACTGATCAGATGCTGATTGAATTAAGCAAAGGCCCATCATTAACAGCTTGAATAAATTCTTTACATGCTTTGAGCCCGAGCAGTTTTGCTCATCAGTCAAAAGTGTAGAATGAAGCTAGCGTAGATCTTTTTTCTCGAATCTCCTGTCAGAATCAAAAGACTGAAATAAATAAATAGATATCAATATATTAGTCATCAAAGAAATTACACTGTTAAGGAGGAAGTGATCCACTGTGGGCAACATATGGCCAGAGGAGCTTACATCAAAATTAGTATAACAGAAATACATGGAATTATAATCACTAGAAGACTTGCACACACACAAAAAAAAAAAAAAAAAAATTTTTACAATTTGCAAATTACATAAACATGTGTCAGCAATGGAATATCAAATTTAGAACATACAGAACAGGCAACCAGTAAAAAACATTAACATATATAAATATATACAGTTCAGCCTGATCACTATTTTTGGAGAATGATCGTGACAACACTAGAATTATAGGCTTTATTAGTTTACAAAGCAGACATCTATTTTGCCATAATTTACAAGCTTGAGAGTTAGGTCGGGAAAATCTGTCATGTGTTTTGGTTTTGTTTCATAAAGGATATAAAGAAAATCTGGATCTAGTATTTTTCTGAAGGACACTAATACCAATTTTATCCCAGATAGTAGCAACAGAAGTGAAGCACACACATTATGAAGAATGTCTTCAGAGAATCAATTTTGTGACAGCAGACCAAACAACTGAACAATAAAATGATAGGTTACATGTAAATTTTAATGGACTTGCTATTATAGATGGACCAGAACTGTGAATTTAATTTTGATTTAGGCTCCGAGCACACTTCGGGGATTTAATTATTGACTTCTGAAGGTGAGTTTTAAATTAAGTTTAGGATCAAAATATATATACTGAGATTTTTATGTATCGGAATCTTTTTAATTACAGAGTTGCTAATGACAGAAGTAAACTGAAGTGGAATAGATTCATCGGTTATTGAGAGATGAGCAGACTTCTGAGGATTTAGTGCAAGGCCAAAAGAAGCAAGTTAACAAATGGTTTCTAAACAGATTAATAAAAATTATTTGTCCTAGCTCCCTTCACAGAATGTAAAACAGACCAAACCTTCAAATCATCTGTGTAGACAAATTTGGGGAGGTTATTCTGTAAAAGGTTGGGGGAGGGGATTAAATACGATAATTTTAACTATGGTCATTTTCCCAGAACAAAGGATAAGTTTTCTGTTAAATATGGAGTTTTGAATGAAGAAGAGAAAGGGCTGGAACCAGAATTACAGTTGTGTATAAAATTAACAAGTGTTTGGAAATTGATCACATCAAAAGTAGCAGTATCAAGATGGTTCAAGTCCAAATGAGCATTACTATTAATTGCCTGAGTAGCAAGAAAAGTAGTAGAAGGCAGAGTGGAAATTGTGGAGACTCCATATTTAGCATTAAAGGATAAGATTTGAGATGTTATGCTGGGAAGAATAAGAATTTTTATGAAGAAATTTTAGTAAATAATTCTGCAATCTTTTAAGGTGGGTAAGATTCAGAATTTTTTTTAACAAGAAGGATAGAGTATTCATTCCAGAAGTCAGAAAAGCACCTGTGCTGTTTAAGTAATTTGTATTGCCACATAGTGACATATTTTATAACTAATTTTTTTTCCCAATAAATGGTGAGCGCATTCTTTATTGTACCCGTTGTCCAAATTTCTCTTAAGTACGAGCCTCAGAACTCACTCCAGAGCCTTCTACATACTTTAATTTTAACAACCCTGTACACGCAGACCATAATTACTTGAATCTGTGGGGGTGGGAAACTACTGTACACTTGAAAAGGCATTCCAACAAATCAGTTGTTTTATTTTGTCTGCTCTTTGTTTTGGTTTATGCTGTACACCTGTTTTTTTATTTGGTTGATTGATTTACTGTTTTAAGGCACAATGAAAGCATTAGCCATTATGCACCAAGTCAATTTCAGTTAGTGCATCCAATCAAAATCTTGGTCATGGATGGAAATATAGTTTCTGAAGCAGGGCTGTAGTGGAGGGTATATGCCATATACTCTCTGGATTCTTTTAGGTGAATAGCATATACCTTCTGGTTTTTGAAAGGCTTGAAAAAACAAATATTATTAAAATATTTCCTGAAAATTAAAAAATAAATTTATTAGAATTTCATTCTTAGGCAACACTTATAGTTTTATTATTTTTAATATATATATAAGAAAAAAAAAAAAAAAAATATATATATGGGTATATGCCATATACCCTCTGGAATTCAATTAATAAACACAGTATACTGTCTGCATACATAACGTTCACAGAGTATACTTTCTGCTAATTTACGATTACAGAACTGTTCTGAAGGTTGAATAGTAGACACTGTTTCCTTATATGGTTTACTTATATAACTGTACTATAGAAATTATCTCCCTGTCTTCTGTTTTCCCACTGCTGTTATTGTTTTTCCACTAGTGTGAAGCTCTTCCATCATTTAGAGTCATTCAAAAATCAGATGCAACTGATGTGTGAACTTTTTTGATCGTCTGGATTTTGAAGCATTACTGGATGTCCATGGTGTTTGTCTTCCAGATCCTCAGTTATCCCAAAATCTTGCAACCCTGTAAAAGACATACAAGCAAGATATAGCATTGTTACCATACACTTGTTTTACCAATTCACAGATTTCAGTAAGGCACCTCCGTAGCCAGGTGGGAAGGAGCAGCAGTGCGTAGGACACGCTTCTTGATTATGACCACCACATATTCATGGAGCAATATGGCCTTAGTTGCTAATGATCCTAAAAAAAACCAAATAACAAATTTCAGCTGCACACTCTCCCAACCAGAAACAAAATCTAATGTTTTCCCTTTGTTCCATTACTTAACACAATGACAATGCAGAAAGTCTAATGGCTATGTGCAAAGGACTTACGATATGCAAATCATCTTGTAGTTAGAAATATGTAGGTCAGCTGCCATTGTGTGTTGCATCATGGACCTATCTGCTTTGATATGCATGTGCTGGATTTAGTTTTGGAACTAGTCAAACCTTGTATAATTCCCAATCCATCTATCACATTGCCATTATGCATTACAATAGTTTGTGAATTAATCTCATTTCTGCTGTTTTCACAATAAGTTTGTTGATTTACTAAGAAAGGTATTTAAGAAAGTAAACAACCCAATAATGAATTGTTTACTTTTTTAAATAATGCAATGTGTGATGGGAATGGTACCTAGGTATATAGAAACTACTGATTTCAACAAGTGATGATAAAAACTATATATACAAAATGACATATTTGTACTGGCATTTTTTTGAATTACTGCAAAATAAATATCTTCAAATTATATGTACTGATTGCATTGTCCTCTACAATGATTGTGATTAATATAAAGCAACTAAGATTAAGATTGTGACAACAAAGGATGGTACCCAATTATTAATTACAGGATCTTAATTTTAACATTATTAAACTGAAATTAACTCACTGCTTTTTAATAATATCTGCATTTTTTGTCACTTGTTTGTTCGTTATTTGGTTTTTAGGAGCATTAGCAACTAAGGCCATATTGCTCAGGGATATGCAGTGGTCATTACCTGACCTTTCCGCATCTTCCGTATTTGGTGGTGACAGGCTCGAACCCCGGTCTAATCAAGAAGCGTGTGCTATGCACTGTTGCTCCTTCCCACCTGGCTATGGAGGCACCTTTTTGTCACTTCACTATATTCATTACACATATACAATTCATAACTGATGTCCATTACTGATCTTGAGGGTATATTTTAAAAGTTATTACCTGATAAAAATGATTTTATCATTAACTTTTCTTTATAGAATTATTGGAACTATCATGGGCAGTATTTCTACAAATTAGATTGTATATTAGAATGATCATGGGCAGTATTTCTACAAATTCTGCCCTGATAATTCTAATAATACTTGCTGTTGATTTGGTAGTTGTTGGCGCATCGGCTTCTGTGGCCATATTGCACCTCCCAAGGGTTTTTGCAGTACTTTGATCCAAGCCCGAGGCGGGAATCGAACCCGCGACTTTTGGGTTGCCAGGCAGGTACTTTACCCACTCGGCTAGCCCGGTCGGCCTAATAATACTTGCATTTGTCACTTTACAGTAAATATTTCATGATACAAAAATTCATACAAATGCATAATGATATTGTCTTTATACATCTATGTCTTTCGTAATGAAGCTTTATTATGAGAAATTAATTGGTTCCTCAACATCAAGGATCACAATTTTCTGATATTGTTTGTGAACAATATCTGAAAATTTAACTTAAAAAGATGTTCTGATTTTCAATTATTTTGTCTTTTCTGAGTCTTAATTTATAAGAAATAAGAAATAAAAAACCATCAAGATAAACCATCAATTTCACTGTCCAATATACTAATTACTTCAATTAAAATACCTCAATAATATATTCAATTCTGCTAATAATGGTAACCTAACCCTGACTGTTACATTATTAACTGTACATTATTTAATATTAAGGAAGTTTTATTCTTCATAAATCTGTCACTGTCCTGTAAGCCTCTTCTTATAACACCTTTCAATAGTACAATTCTTTTATCTTCTTTTTCTATTTATAGCAAATCTTCAATTTCATTATTATTTCATTCTACTACTCCGATTTTTTTAACAATTAAGATTTCATCTGTAAATCTTTTTTTTTTTTTTTTTCATGATTACTATTTATTTTTTGAAATTCTGCTTTGACTTTTATTCACTTATCGTTTTCTCATAATGTAGGTCTCTTGTATATTTTAATTGAGAAAATTATTCAAGAAAACTGTGTATATAAGTTATTATTTGTTTTTTTTAGGAGCATTAGCAACTAAGGCCATATTGCTCCGGGAATATGCGGTGGTTATTCCCTGACCTTTAGCATCCTCCGTATTTGGTGGTGATGGGCTCGAACCCCGGTCTAATCAAGAAGCGTGTGCTATGCACTGCTGCTCCTTCCCACCTGGCTACGGAGGCGCCATGTATATAAGTGAATGCAATTTAATTTGCTCTGAAAATATTGTATATACTAAGGGTTGTCAGTATTTCTGTTTGTTTCCTCCAGGCTATTACTTTTTTTTTTTTTTTTTTTTTGAGTGATAAAGATGGCTAATACCATATTTTCTTTACAAAACATCAAAAACTCTAAATATTTACTGTGTAAAAGGTATGTATATATTATATATAGGGTTGTCAGAGTAAATTAGAGTTAGCATTCCGATGTTTCATGTATCTTGCCAATAGTTACTTTCTTCTATGGTTGAGTGGGAGAAGACAGAGGGTTGTATTCAATGGGTGCTGCTCTTCGTGGACTAATGTTATTAGTAGAGTCCCACAGGTTGGGTCCACTGTTGTTTTGTATATTTATCAATGATATTGATGAAGGTATATCAGGCTTAATGTTGAAGTTTGCAGATGATACAAAGGTTCGCAGGGTTGTTAATGACAGTAATGGCAGTGTGCTACTGCAACAAGATCTAGAAAATTTGGGCAGATGGGCCGAGAAGTGGCAACTGAAGTTTAACATTGATAAATGCAAAAGTACTGCATATGGATAGAAGTAACCCCAAGAAATGTACCAACTGTGTGGTACTACACTTAAAGTGGTAGAAAATGAAAAAGACCTGGGAGTAATTGTGCAATCAGATATGAAGTTTTCTGAGCAATGCAAACAAGCTTCCAGGGCAGGTCATGGGGTTTTGTCAATGATATATAGGAAATTTGCTAGCAGGGAAAAGGAGTTAATTGTCCCTGTGTATAAGGCAATGGTCAGGCCACGCCTTGAGTACAGGTCTGGAGGCCTCATTTTAGAAAGGATGTAGATTTGCTTGAGCATGTACAGAGAAGGGCAACAAGATTGGTGAGGGGAATGAAGGGATCCTCTTACCAAGAGAGGCTTAAGTTCTACAAATTGCAGCGGCTGGAGACTAGGCACCTGCAAGGTGATCTGATTGAGGTGTATAAGGCCTTGAATGGGTTGAGCACGCTGAATTCTTATGGGATTCTTCCACTTGTTCAGATTACGAATCTAAGGCGGCTTAAATTCAAATTGAGGAAAGACAGATGTAGAATAGATGTGCGGAAATTTGCCTTTAGCCAGCGGGTGGTTAATTGCTGGAACAAACTTCATCTGTCATCGTGGAAGTTGATAGGTTAAATAAATTTAAGGAAGAACTGGACAAACATTTAGAGGGAATTATTTTGTAAATTTTTTTTTTTTTTTTTTTGGCTGATGCTGTATAAGCTCATACACTTGCTTTCTTGCATCACATGCCACTACTACCACCTTAATTCACAGAAAATAATATTTCAAATATTGTTTATTTAAAAGAAATAAACAGTTTTTTTTTTTAAATAAAATAAAATATTTTTATGTATCTAAAAATATCTGTTGTATGCTTTTTAAATTTCCATACAAATCGATCTTATTAAAATCTTATGGTGACACTTCTAAATTTTGATATTCACTTGAGTTCTCTTCCCACAGATTTTCCATGTATTTTTAATTCTTATCTAATCCTATAATGTAAAAGTCATTTGCACTAAGGGTGAGGAACTTGAGTAGCAGCACAATGTCACTAAATCTTAATACCAACAAAGTTGGGAAATGTTACATACAACTTGCATGCTAGCACCGAAACTGTAGGTCCTTGTGCAATCTTGTAAATAAACAATACTCTGGTCTAGAGTCCCAGTCTTTGTAATTCATTTTATAAAAAAAAATGAAATTCTGCAACAATTGCAATCTTGCATTCTCTATTCTTATCCAATCCCATTTTGCAACATTTGACCAATATGGATACAATATTGCAATATTTGGTCAATGTGGATTCCAAATGCTGTGCCAATTGGACTATACAGATTCAAATTGCTGCAACATTTAACTCCACAATATGTGGAATTAAATGTTATGCAGTTTAATCCCAAAATACGTGTTAAACTGCATAATGGTGGTATTTGCCAGGAGTATTTTCAATAAAATTCTTGAATTTGAAATCCTAGTTAGGACAACTAATGCTGACATAATATGATTAACAGAATCATGAGAATGGGAGTAACCTACAGATCAAAAGATTGAAGATCATGAGAATGGGAGT